>NW_027554429.1:1718600-2062321 GCF_053574225.1 Canis aureus
AAAAATCGAATAGAAAAGAATCGAACCGAAAAGAAAAGAATCAAATTGAATCTGTCGATTAAATTCTAGGCGAATCGAATCAAAAAGAATGAAATCGAGTCGAATCGAATCGAAAAGAATCGAATTGTATCTAATCAAAAAGAATCGAATCGTATCGACTCGAATCGAAAAGAATCCAATTGCACCATCGAATGGAAACTAATCGAACTGAATAGAATCGAAAAGAATCGAATCGAATCAAATCGAAAACAATCAAATTGAATTGATCGAAAAGAATCGAATTGAATCAAATCGAATCGAAATGAAAAGAATCGAATCGATTCAAATAGAAAAGAATCGAATCGAAAAGAATCAAATCGACACGAAAAGAATCGAATCGAATCAAAAAGTATCGAATTGATTCGAAAACATTCGAATCGAAAAGAATCGAATTGAAATGAATCCGATCGAAATGAAAAGAATCTACTCGATTCGAATCCAAAAGAATCGAATCGAATCCAAAAGAATCGAATTGAATTGAATCAAAAGAAATGAATTGAATTGAATCAAAAAGGAACTAATCGCATCAAATCGAAAAAACTCGAATAGAATCAAATCGAATCAAAAAGAATCGAATAGATTCGAATAAAAAAGAATCGAATTGAGGGATCCCTGGGTGGCGCAGCGGTTTAGCGCCTGCTTTTGGCCCAGGGCGCGATCCTGGAGACCCGGGATCGAATCCCACATCGGGCTCCCGGTGCATGGAGCCTGCTTCTCCCTCTGCCTGTGTCTCTGCCTCTCTGTCTCTCGCTGTGACTATCATAAATAAAAGAATCGAATTGAATCCAGTTGAAAAAAATCATAAAGAATCAAATCGAAAAGAATCGAATTCCATGTAACGAAAAGATTCGAATTGAAAAGAATCGAATCGAAACAAAAGAATCGAATCGAATCGACATGAATCAAAAAGAATCGAATCAAAACGAATCGAAAAGAAACAAATCGGTAGAATCTAAAAGAACCGAACGGAAAAAATTCGAATAGAAGTGAATCGAAAATAATCAAAACGAATCGAACCGAAGAGAATCGATTCGAATCAAAATAAAAAGTATCGTATCAAATCGAATCGAAAAGAATCATATCAAATAGAATCGAAAGAATGGAATCAAATCTAAAACAATCGAATCGAATCGAAAAGAATCGGATTGAATGGAATAGAAACGAAAAGAATAGAAGAGAATCGAAAGAAATCGAATAGAATCAAATCAAGTCAAAAAGAATCGAATTGAATTGATCCTAACCAAAATAAGCGAAATGAATCGACTCGAACCGAAAAAAATCAAATCGAAAAGAATCTAATCTCAACGAAAATCATCGAAATGAATAGAATCGACAAGAATCGAATTGAATCAAATCGAAAAGAATCGAATGGAATCCAATCGAAAAGAATCAAATTGATTCGAATCGAAACAAATTGAATCCAAACGAAAAGAATCTAATTGAATCGAATCGAAAAGAATCGAATACAATCAAAACGAATCGATTCGAATGGAATAGAAAAGAATAGAATAGAATCGAAAAGAATCAAATCGAATCGAAAAGAATCGATTCGAAAAGAATTGAATCGAAACGAAAAGAAACGAATCGAACGGAATCAAAAAGAAAACAATCGAATCGAATCAAATACAAAAGAATCGCTTTGAATAGCATAGAATTGAAAAGAATCGAATCAATCGAATTGAAAACAATCGAATCGAAAAGAATCGAATCAAAAAAAGTCGAATCGAAAGGAAAACAATCGAATCGAATCGAATCTAAAAGAATCGTATTGAATTGCATCGAGTCGAAAAGACTCGAATCAAAAAGACTCGAATCGAATTGAATCAAATCGAAAAGAATCTAATAGAAACCACTCGAACAGAATCAAATCGAAATGATTCAAAATGAATCGAATAGAATAGAATCGAAAAAAATCGAATAGAATCGAAACGAATCGAAACGAAATGAATCGAAGAGAATCGATTAGAATCGAAATGAGAAGAATCGTATTGAATCGAATCGAAAAGAATCAAGTCAAATCGAATCGAAAGAATTGAATCAAATCGAAAAGAATCCAATCGAATCGAAAAGAATCGAACTGAATGGAATCAAATCGAAAAGAATCGAATCGAATCGAAAAGAATCGAATCAAATTTAATGGAATCGAAAAGAATCGAATTGAATCGAAAAGAATCGAAATGAAACAAATCAGATCAAATGGAAAAGCATCAACTCGAATTGACAAGAATCGAATCGAATCGAAATGAATCGAATCAAAAAGACTCGAATCGAAAAGAATCGAATTGAAAAGAATCGAATCGAATCGAAAAGACTCAAATCGAATTAAAAATATCAAATGGAATCGAATCGCAAAGAATCGAATTGAAAAGACTCGAATTGCAACGAATCGATTTGAAACGAAAAGAATCGAATCGAATCGAATCAAATTGAAAGAATCGAATTGAATAGAAAAAAATCGAATAGAAAAGAATCGAACCGAAAAGAAAAGAATCAAATTGAATCTGTCGATTAAATTCTAGGCGAATCGAATCAAAAAGAATGAAATCGAGTCGAATCGAATCGAAAAGAATCGAATTGTATCTAATCAAAAAGAATCGAATCGTATCGACTCGAATCGAAAAGAATCCAATTGCACCATCGAATGGAAACTAATCGAACTGAATAGAATCGAAAAGAATCGAATCGAATCAAATCGAAAACAATCAAATTGAATTGATCGAAAAGAATCGAATTGAATCAAATCGAATCGAAATGAAAAGAATCGAATCGATTCAAATAGAAAAGAATCGAATCGAAAAGAATCAAATCGACACGAAAAGAATCGAATCGAATCAAAAAGTATCGAATTGATTCGAAAACATTCGAATCGAAAAGAATCGAATTGAAATGAATCCGATCGAAATGAAAAGAATCTACTCGATTCGAATCCAAAAGAATCGAATCGAATCCAAAAGAATCGAATTGAATTGAATCAAAAGAAATGAATTGAATTGAATCAAAAAGGAACTAATCGCATCAAATCGAAAAAACTCGAATAGAATCAAATCGAATCAAAAAGAATCGAATAGATTCGAATAAAAAAGAATCGAATTGAGGGATCCCTGGGTGGCGCAGCGGTTTAGCGCCTGCCTTTGGCCCAGGGCGCGATCCTGGAGACCCGGGATCGAATCCCACATCGGGCTCCCGGTGCATGGAGCCTGCTTCTCCCTCTGCCTGTGTCTCTGCCTCTCTGTCTCTCTCTGTGACTATCATAAATAAAAGAATCGAAATGAATCGCGTTGAAAAAAATCATAAAGAACCAAATCGAAAAGAATCGAATTCCATGTAACGAAAAGATTCGAATTGAAAAGAATCGAATCGAAACAAAAGAATCGAATCGAATCGACATGAATCAAAAAGAATCGAATCAAAACGAATCGAAAAGAAACAAATCAAGTAGAATCTAAAAGAATCGAATCGAATCCAATCGAAACAATTCGAATAGAATTGAAGCGAAAAGAATCAAAACGAATCGAACCGAAGAGAATCGATTCGAATCAAAATAAAAAGTATCGTATCAAATCGAATCAAAAAGAATCATATCAAATAGAATCGAAAGAATGGAATCAAATCTAAAACAATCGAATCGAATCGAAAAGAATCGGATTGAATGGAATAGAAACGAAAAGAATAGAAGAGAATCGAAAGAAATCGAATAGAATCAAATCAAGTCAAAAAGAATCGAATTGAATTGATCCTAACCAAAATAAGCGAAATGAATCGACTCGAACCGAAAAAAATCAAATCGAAAAGAATCTAATCTCAACGAAAATCATCGAAATGAATAGAATCGAATTGAATCAAATCGAAAAGAATCGAATGGAATCCAATCGAAAAGAATCAAATTGATTCGAATCGAAACAAATTGAATCCAATCGAAAAGAATCTAATTGAATCGAATCGAAAAGAACCGAATTCAATCAAAACGAATCGATTCGAATGGAATAGAAAAGAATAGAATAGAATAGAATCGAAAAGAATCGAATCGAAAAGAATTGAATCGAATCGAAAAGAAACGAATCGAACCGAATCAATAAGAAAACAATCAAATCGAATCAAATACAAAAGAATCGCTTTGAATAGCATAGAATTGAAAAGAATCGAATCAATCGAATTGAAAACAATCGAATCGAAGAGAATCGAATCAAAAAAAGTCGAATCGAAACGAAAACAATCGAATCGAATCGAATCTAAAAGAATCGTATTGAATTGCATCGAGTCGAAAAGACTCGAAACAAAAAGACTCGAATCGAATTGAATCAAATCGAAAAGAATCTAATAGAAACCACTCGAACAGAATCAAATCGAAATGATTCAAAATGAATCGAATAGAATAGAATCGAAAAAATCGAATAGAATCGAAACGAATCGAAACGAAATGAATCGAAGAGAGTCGATTAGAATCGAAATGAGAAGAATCGTATTGAATCGAATCGAAAAGAATCAAGTCAAATCGAATCGAAAGAATTGAATCAAATCGAAAAGAATCCAATCGAATCGAAAAGAATCGAACTGAATGGAATCAAATCAAAAAGAATCGAATCGAATCGAAAAGAATCGAATCAAATTTAATGGAATCGAAAAGAATCGAATTGAATCGAAAAGAATCGAAATGAAACAAATCAGATCAAATGGAAAAGCATCAACTCGAATTGACAAGAATCGAATCGAATCGAAATGAATCGAATCAAAAAGACTCGATTCGAAAAGAATCGAATTGAAAAGAATCGAATCGAATCGAAAAGACTCGAATCGAATTAAAAATATCAAATGGAATCGAATCGCAAAGAATCGAATTGAAAAGACTCGAATTGCAACGAATCGATTTGAAACGAAAAGAATCGAATCGAATCGAATCGAATTGAAAGAATCGAATTGAATAGAAAAAAATCGAATAGAAAAGAATCGAACCGAAAAGAAAAGAATCAAATTGAATCTGTCGATTAAATTCTAGTCGAATCGAATCAAAAAGAATGAAATCGAGTCGAATCGAATCGAAAAGAATCGAATTGTATCTAATCAAAAAGAATCGAATCGTATCGACTCGAATCGAAAAGAATCCAATTGCACCATCGAATGGAAACTAATCGAACTGAATAGAATCGAAAAGAATCGAATCGAATCAAATCGAAAACAATCAAATTGAATTGATCGAAAAGAATCGAATTGAATCAAATCGAATCGAAATGAAAAGAATCGAATCGATTCAAATAGAAAAGAATTGAATCGAAAAGAATCAAATCGACACGAAAAGAATCGAATCGAATCAAAAAGTATCGAATTGATTCGAAAACATTCGAATCGAAAAGAATCGAATTGAAATGAATCCGATCGAAATGAAAAGAATCTACTCGATTCGAATCCAAAAGAATCGAATCGAATCCAAAAGAATCGAATTGAATTGAATCAAAAGAAATGAATTGAATTGAATCAAAAAGGAACTAATCGCATCAAATCGAAAAAACTCGAATAGAATCAAATCGAATCAAAAAGAATCGAATAGATTCGAATAAAAAAGAATCGAATTGAGGGATCCCTGGGTGGCGCAGCGGTTTAGCGCCTGCCTTTGGCCCAGGGCGCGATCCTGGAGACCCGGAATCGAATCCCACATCGGGCTCCCGGTGCATGGAGCCTGCTTCTCTCTCTGCCTGTGTCTCTGCCTCTCTGTCTCTCTCTGTGACTATCATAAATAAAAGAATCGAAATGAATCGCGTTGAAAAAAATCATAAAGAACCAAATCGAAAAGAATCGAATTCCATGTAACGAAAAGATTCGAATTGAAAAGAATCGAATCGAAACAAAAGAATCGAATCGAATCGACATGAATCAAAAAGAATCGAATCAAAACGAATCGAAAAGAAACAAATCAAGTAGAATCTAAAAGAATCGAATCGAATCCAATCGAAACAATTCGAATAGAATTGAAGCGAAAAGAATCAAAACGAATCGAACCGAAGAGAATCGATTCGAATCAAAATAAAAAGTATCGTATCAAATCGAATCGAAAAGAATCATATCAAATAGAATCGAAAGAATGGAATCAAATCTAAAACAATCGAATCGAATCGAAAAGAATCGGATTGAATGGAATAGAAACGAAAAGAATAGAAGAGAATCGAAAGAAATCGAATAGAATCAAATCAAGTCAAAAAGAATCGAATTGAATTGATCCTAACCAAAATAAGCGAAATGAATCGACTCGAACCGAAAAAAATCAAATCGAAAAGAATCTAATCTCAACGAAAATCATCGAAATGAATAGAATCGAAAAGAATCGAATTGAATCAAATCGAAAAGAATCGAATGGAATCCAATCGAAAAGAATCAAATTGATTCGAATCGAAACAAATTGAATCCAATCGAAAAGAATCTAATTGAATCGAATCGAAAAGAATCGAATTCAATCCAAACGAATCGATTCGAATGGAATAGAAAAGAATAGAATAGAATCGAAAAGAATCAAATCGAATCGAAAAGAATCGAGACGAAAAGAATTGAATCGAATCGAAAAGAAACGAATCGAACCGAATCAATAAGAAAACAATCGAATCGAATCAAATACAAAAGAATCGCTTTGAATAGCATAGAATTGAAAAGAATCGAATCAATCGAATTGAAAACAATCGAATCGAAAAGAATCGAATCAAAAAAATTCGAATCGAAACGAAAACAATCGAATCGAATCGAATCTAAAAGAATCGTATTGAATTGCATCGAGTCGAAAAGACTCGAATCAAAAAGACTCGAATCGAATTGAATCAAATCGAAAAGAATCTAATAGAAACCACTCGAACAGAATCAAATCGAAATGATTCAAAATGAATCGAATAGAATAGAATCGAAAAAAATCGAATAGAATCGAAACGAATCGAAACGAAATGAATCGAAGAGAATCGATTAGAATCGAAATGAGAAGAATCGTATTGAATCGAATCGAAAAGAATCAAGTCAAATCGAATCGAAAGAATTGAATCAAATCGAAAAGAATCCAATCGAATCGAAAAGAATCGAACTGAATGGAATCAAATCGAAAAGAATCGAATCGAATCGAAAAGAATCGAATCAAATTTAATGGAATCGAAAAGAATCGAATTGAATCGAAAAGAATCGAAATGAAACAAATCAGATCAAATGGAAAAGCATCAACTCGAATTGACAAGAATCGAATCGAATCGAAATGAATCGAATCAAAAAGACTCGAATCGAAAAGAATCGAATTGAAAAGAATCGAATCGAATCGAAAAGACTCAAATCGAATTAAAAATATCAAATGGAATCGAATCGCAAAGAATCGAATTGAAAAGACTCGAATTGCAACGAATCGATTTGAAACGAAAAGAATCGAATCGAATCGAATCAAATTGAAAGAATCGAATTGAATAGAAAAAAATCGAATAGAAAAGAATCGAACCGAAAAGAAAAGAATCAAATTGAATCTGTCGATTAAATTCTAGGCGAATCGAATCAAAAAGAATGAAATCGAGTCGAATCGAATCGAAAAGAATCGAATTGTATCTAATCAAAAAGAATCGAATCGTATCGACTCGAATCGAAAAGAATCCAATTGCACCATCGAATGGAAACTAATCGAACTGAATAGAATCGAAAAGAATCGAATCGAATCAAATCGAAAACAATCAAATTGAATTGATCGAAAAGAATCGAATTGAATCAAATCGAATCGAAATGAAAAGAATCGAATCGATTCAAATAGAAAAGAATCGAATCGAAAAGAATCAAATCGACACGAAAAGAATCGAATCGAATCAAAAAGTATCGAATTGATTCGAAAACATTCGAATCGAAAAGAATCGAATTGAAATGAATCCGATCGAAATGAAAAGAATCTACTCGATTCGAATCCAAAAGAATCGAATCCAAAAGAATCGAATCGAATCCAAAAGAATCGAATTGAATTGAATCAAAAGAAATGAATTGAATTGAATCAAAAAGGAACTAATCGCATCAAATCGAAAAAACTCGAATAGAATCAAATCGAATCAAAAAGAATCGAATAGATTCGAATAAAAAAGAATCGAATTGAGGGATCCCTGGGTGGCGCAGCGGTTTAGCGCCTGCCTTTGGCCCAGGGCGCGATCCTGGAGACCCGGGATCGAATCCCACATCGGGCTCCCGGTGCATGGAGCCTGCTTCTCCCTCTGCCTGTGTCTCTGCCTCTCTGTCTCTCTCTGTGACTATCATAAATAAAAGAATCGAATTGAATCGCGTTGAAAAAAATCATAAAGAACCAAATCGAAAAGAATCGAATTCCATGTAACGAAAAGATTCGAATTGAAAAGAATCGAATCGAAACAAAAGAATCGAATCGAATCGACATGAATCAAAAAGAATCGAATCAAAACGAATCGAAAAGAAACAAATCAAGTAGAATCTAAAAGAATCGAATCGAATCCAATCGAAACAATTCGAATAGAATTGAAGCGAAAAGAATCAAAACGAATCGAACCGAAAAGAATCGATTCGAATCAAAATAAAAAGTATCGTATGAAATCGAATCGAAAAGAATCATATCAAATAGAATCGAAAGAATGGAATCAAATCTAAAACAATCGAATCGAATCGAAAAGAATCGGATTGAATGGAATAGAAACGAAAAGAATAGAAGAGAATCGAAAGAAATCGAATAGAATCAAATCAAGTCAAAAAGAATCGAATTGAATTGATCCTAACCAAAATAAGCGAAATGAATCGACTCGAACCGAAAAAATCAAATCGAAAAGAATCTAATCTCAACGAAAATCATCGAAATGAATAGAATCGACAAGAATCGAATTGAATCAAATCGAAAAGAATCGAATGGAATCCAATCGAAAAGAATCAAATTGATTCGAATCGAAACAAATTGAATCCAATCGAAAAGAATCTAATTGAATCGAATCGAAAAGAATCGAATTCAATCCAAACGAATCGATTCGAATGGAATAGAAAAGAATAGAATAGAATCGAAAAGAATCAAATCGAATCGAAAAGAATCGAATCGAAAAGAATTGAAACGAATCGAAAAGAAACGAATCGAACCGAATCAATAAGAAAACAATCGAATCGAATCAAATACAAAAGAATCGCTTTGAATAGCATAGAATTGAAAAGAATCGAATCAATCGAATTGAAAACAATCGAATCGAAAAGAATCGAATCAAAAAAAGTCGAATCGAAAGGAAAACAATCGAATCGAATCGAATCTAAAAGAATCGTATTGAATGGAATCGAGTCGAAAAGACTCGAATCAAAAAGACTCGAATCGAATTGAATCAAATCGAAAAGAATCTAATAGAAACCACTCGAACAGAATCAAATCGAAATGATTCAAAATGAATCGAATAGAATAGAATCGAAAAAAATCGAATAGAATCGAAACGAATCGAAACGAAATGAATCGAAGAGAATCGATTAGAATCGAAATGAGAAGAATCGTATTGAATCGAATCGAAAAGAATCAAGTCAAATCGAATCGAAAGAATTGAATCAAATCGAAAAGAATCCAATCGAATCGAAAAGAATCGAACTGAATGGAATCAAATCGAAAAGAATCGAATCGAATCGAAAAGAATCGAATCAAATTTAATGGAATCGAAAAGAATCGAATTGAATCGAAAAGAATCGAAATGAAACAAATCAGATCAAATGGAAAAGCATCAACTCGAATTGACAAGAATCGAATCGAATCGAAATGAATCGAATCATAAAGACTCGAATCGAAAAGAATCGAATTGAAAAGAATCGAATCGAATCGAAAAGACTCGAATCGAATTAAAAATATCAAATGGAATCGAATCGCAAAGAATCGAATTGAAAAGACTCGAATTGAAACGAATCGATTTGAAACGAAAAGAATCGAATCGAATTGAAAGAATCGAATTGAATAGAAAAAAATCGAATAGAAAAGAATCGAACCGAAAAGAAAAGAATCAAATTGAATCTGTCGATTAAATTCTAGTCGAATCGAATCAAAAAGAATGAAATCGAGTCGAATCGAATCGAAAAGAATCGAATTGTATCTAATCAAAAAGAATCGAATCGTATCGACTCGAATCGAAAAGAATCCAATTGCACCATCGAATGGAAACTAATCGAACTGAATAGAATCGAAAAGAATCGAATCGAATCAAATCGAAAACAATCAAATTGAATTGATCGAAAAGAATCGAATTGAATCAAATCGAATCGAAATGAAAAGAATCGAATCGATTCAAATAGAAAAGAATCGAATCGAAAAGAATCAAATCGACACGAAAAGAATCGAATCGAATCAAAAAGTATCGAATTGATTCGAAAACATTCGAATCGAAAAGAATCGAATTGAAATGAATCCGATCGAAATGAAAAGAATCTACTCGATTCGAATCCAAAAGAATCGAATCCAAAAGAATCGAATCGAATCCAAAAGAATCGAATTGAATTGAATCAAAAGAAATGAATTGAATTGAATCAAAAAGGAACTAATCGCATCAAATCGAAAAAACTCGAATAGAATCAAATCGAATCAAAAAGAATCGAATAGATTCGAATAAAAAAGAATCGAATTGAGGGATCCCTGGGTGGCGCAGCGGTTTAGCGCCTGCCTTTGGCCCAGGGCGCGATCCTGGAGACCCGGGATCGAATCCCACATCGGGCTCCCGGTGCATGGAGCCTGCTTCTCCCTCTGCCTGTGTCTCTGCCTCTCTGTCTCTCTCTGTGACTATCATAAATAAAAGAATCGAATTGAATCGCGTTGAAAAAAATCATAAAGAACCAAATCGAAAAGAATCGAATTCCATGTAACGAAAAGATTCGAATTGAAAAGAATCGAATCGAAACAAAAGAATCGAATCGAATCGACATGAATCAAAAAGAATCGAATCAAAACGAATCGAAAAGAAACAAATCAAGTAGAATCTAAAAGAATCGAATCGAATCCAATCGAAACAATTCGAATAGAATTGAAGCGAAAAGAATCAAAACGAATCGAACCGAAGAGAATCGATTCGAATCAAAATAAAAAGTATCGTATGAAATCGAATCGAAAAGAATCATATCAAATTGAATCGAAAGAATGGAATCAAATCTAAAACAATCGAATCGAATTGAAAAGAATCGGATTGAATGGAATAGAAACGAAAAGAATAGAAGAGAATCGAAAGAAATCGAATAGAATCAAATCAAGTCAAAAAGAATCGAATTGAATTGATCCTAACCAAAATAAGCGAAATGAATCGACTCGAACCGAAAAAATCAAATCGAAAAGAATCTAATCTCAACGAAAATCATCGAAATGAATAGAATCGACAAGAATCGAATTGAATCAAATCGAAAAGAATCGAATGGAATCCAATCGAAAAGAATCAAATTGATTCGAATCGAAACAAATTGAATCCAATCGAAAAGAATCTAATTGAATCGAATCGAAAAGAATCGAATTCAATCCAAACGAATCGATTCGAATGGAATAGAAAAGAATAGAATAGAATCGAAAAGAATCGAATCGAAAAGAATTGAAACGAATCGAAAAGAAACGAATCGAACCGAATCAAAAAGAAAACAATCGAATCGAATCAAATACAAAAGAATCGCTTTGAATAGCATAGAATTGAAAAGAATCGAATCAATCGAATTGAAAACAATCGAATCGAAAAGAATCGAATCAAAAAAAGTCGAATCGAAAGGAAAACAATCGAATCGAATCGAATCTAAAAGAATCGTATTGAATGGAATCGAGTCGAAAAGACTCGAATCAAAAAGACTCGAATCGAATTGAATCAAATCGAAAAGAATCTAATAGAAACCACTCGAACAGAATCAAATCGAAATGATTCAAAATGAATCGAATAGAATAGAATCGAAAAAAATCGAATAGAATCGAAACGAATCGAAACGAAATGAATCGAAGAGAATCGATTAGAATCGAAATGAGAAGAATCGTATTGAATCGAATCGAAAAGAATCAAGTCAAATCGAATCGAAAGAATTGAATCAAATCGAAAAGAATCCAATCGAATCGAAAAGAATCGAACTGAATGGAATCAAATCGAAAAGAATCGAATCGAATCGAAAAGAATCGAATCAAATTTAATGGAATCGAAAAGAATCGAATTGAATCGAAAAGAATCGAAATGAAACAAATCAGATCAAATGGAAAAGCATCAACTCGAATTGACAAGAATCAAATCGAATCGAAATGAATCGAATCAAAAAGACTCGATTCGAAAAGAATCGAATTGAAAAGAATCGAATCGAATCGAAAAGACTCGAATCGAATTAAAAATATCAAATGGAATCGAATCGCAAAGAATCGAATTGAAAAGACTCGAATTGAAACGAATCGATTTGAAACGAAAAGAATCGAATCGAATCGAATCGAATTGAAAGAATCGAATTGAATAGAAAAAAATCGAATAGAAAAGAATCGAACCGAAAAGAAAAGAATCAAATTGAATCTGTCGATTAAATTCTAGTCGAATCGAATCAAAAAAAATGAAATCGAGTCGAATCGAATCGAAAAGAATCGAATTGTATCTAATCAAAAAGAATCGAATCGTATCGACTCGAATCGAAAAGAATCCAATTGCACCATCGAATGGAAACTAATCGAACTGAATAGAATCGAAAAGAATCGAATCGAATCAAATCAAAAACAATCAAATTGAATTGATCGAAAAGAATCGAATTGAATCAAATCGAATCGAAATGAAAAGAATCGAATCGATTCAAATAGAAAAGAATCGAATCGAAAAGAATCAAATCGACACGAAAAGAATCGAATCGAATCAAAAAGTATCGAATTGATTCGAAAACATTCGAATCGAAAAGAATCGAATTGAAATGAATCCGATCGAAATGAAAAGAATCTACTCGATTCGAATCCAAAAGAATCGAATCGAATCCAAAAGAATCGAATTGAATTGAATCAAAAGAAATGAATTGAATTGAATCAAAAAGGAACTAATCGAATCAAATCGAAAAAACTCGAATAGAATCAAATCGAATCAAAAAGAATCGAATAGATTCGAATAAAAAAGAATCGAATTGAGGGATCCCTGGGTGGCGCAGCGGTTTAGCGCCTGCCTTTGGCCCAGGGCGCGATCCTGGAGACCCGGGATCGAATCCCACATCGGGCTCCCGGTGCATGGAGCCTGCTTCTCCCTCTGCCTGTGTCTCTGCCTCTCTGTCTCTCTCTGTGACTATCATAAATAAAAGAATCGAATTGAATCGCGTTGAAAAAAATCATAAAGAACCAAATCGAAAAGAATCGAATTCCATGTAACGAAAAGATTCGAATTGAAAAGAATCGAATCGAAACAAAAGAATCGAATCGAATCGACATGAATCAAAAAGAATCGAATCAAAACGAATCGAAAAGAAACAAATCAAGTAGAATCTAAAAGAATCGAATCGAATCCAATCGAAACAATTCGAATAGAATTGAAGCGAAAAGAATCAAAACGAATCGAACCGAAGAGAATCGATTCGAATCAAAATAAAAAGTATCGTATGAAATCGAATCGAAAAGAATCATATCAAATAGAATCGAAAGAATGGAATCAAATCTAAAACAATCGAATCGAATTGAAAAGAATCGGATTGAATGGAATAGAAACGAAAAGAATAGAAGAGAATCGAAAGAAATCGAATAGAATCAAATCAAGTCAAAAAGAATCGAATTGAATTGATCCTAACCAAAATAAGCGAAATGAATCGACTCGAACCGAAAAAAATCAAATCGAAAAGAATCTAATCTCAACGAAAATCATCGAAATGAATAGAATCGACAAGAATCGAATTGAATCAAATCGAAAAGAATCGAATGGAATCCAATCGAAAAGAATCAAATTGATTCGAATCGAAACAAATTGAATCCAATCGAAAAGAATCTAATTGAATCGAATCGAAAAGAATCGAATTCAATCCAAACGAATCGATTCGAATGGAATAGAAAAGAATAGAATAGAATCGAAAAGAATCAAATCGAATCGAAAAGAATCGAATCGAAAAGAATTGAAACGAATCGAAAAGAAACGAATCGAACCGAATCAAAAAGAAAACAATCGAATCGAATCAAATACAAAAGAATCGCTTTGAATAGCATAGAATTGAAAAGAATCGAATCAATCGAATTGAAAACAATCGAATCGAAAAGAATCGAATCAAAAAAAGTCGAATCGAAACGAAAACAATCGAATCGAATCGAATCTAAAATAATCGTATTGAATGGAATCGAGTCGAAAAGACTCGAATCAAAAAGACTCGAATCGAATTGAATCAAATCGAAAAGAATCTAATAGAAACCACTCGAACAGAATCAAATCGAAATGATTCAAAATGAATCGAATAGAATAGAATCGAAAAAAATCGAATAGAATCGAAACGAATCGAAACGAAATGAATCGAAGAGAATCGATTAGAATCGAAATGAGAAGAATCGTATTGAATCGAATCGAAAAGAATCAAGTCAAATCGAATCGAAAGAATTGAATCAAATCGAAAAGAATCCAATCGAATCGAAAAGAATCGAACTGAATGGAATCAAATCGAAAAGAATCGAATCGAATCGAAAAGAATCGAATCAAATTTAATGGAATCGAAAAGAATCGAATTGAATCGAAAAGAATCGAAATGAAACAAATCAGATCAAATGGAAAAGCATCAACTCGAATTGACAAGAATCGAATCGAATCGAAATGAATCGAATCAAAAAGACTCGAATCGAAAAGAATCGAATTGAAAAGAATCGAATCGAATCGAAAAGACTCGAATCGAATTAAAAATATCAAATGGAATCGAATCGCAAAGAATCGAATTGAAAAGACTCGAATTGAAACGAATCGATTTGAAACGAAAAGAATCGAATCGAATCGAATCGAATTGAAAGAATCGAATTGAATAGAAAAAAATCGAATAGAAAAGAATCGAACCGAAAAGAAAAGAATCAAATTGAATCTGTCGATTAAATTCTAGTCGAATCGAATCAAAAAGAATGAAATCGAGTCGAATCGAATCGAAAAGAATCGAATCGAATCGAAAAGAATCGAATTGTATCTAATCAAAAAGAATCGAATCGTATCGACTCGAATCGAAAAGAATCCAATTGCACCATCGAATGGAAACTAATCGAACTGAATAGAATCGAAAAGAATCGAATCGAATCAAATCGAAAACAATCAAATTGAATTGATCGAAAAGAATCGAATTGAATCAAATCGAATCGAAATGAAAAGAATCGAATCGATTCAAATAGAAAAGAATCGAATCGAAAAGAATCAAATCGACACGAAAAGAATCGAAACGAATCAAAAAGTATCGAATTGATTCGAAAACATTCGAATCGAAAAGAATCGAATTGAAATGAATCCGATCGAAATGAAAAGAATCTACTCGATTCGAATCCAAAAGAATCGAATCGAATCCAATAGAATCGAATTGAATTGAATCAAAAGAAATGAATTGAATTGAATCAAAAAGGAACTAATCGAATCAAATCGAAAAAACTCGAATAGAATCAAATCGAATCAAAAAGAATCGAATAGATTCGAATAAAAAAGAATCGAATTGAGGGATCCCTGGGTGGCGCAGCGGTTTAGCGCCTGCCTTTGGCCCAGGGCGCGATCCTGGAGACCCGGGATCGAATCCCACATCGGGCTCCCGGTGCATGGAGCCTGCTTCTCCCTCTGCCTGTGTCTCTGCCTCTCTGTCTCTCTCTGTGACTATCATAAATAAAAGAATCGAATTGAATCCCGTTGAAAAAAATCATAAAGAATCAAATCGAAAAGAATCGAATTCCATGTAACGAAAAGATTCGAATTGAAAAGAATCGAATCGAAACAAAAGAATCGAATCGAATCGAAATGAATCAAAAAGAATCGAATCAAAACGAATCGAAAAGAAACAAATCAAGTAGAATCTAAAAGAATCGAATCGAATCAAATTGAAAAAATTCGAATAGAATTGAAGCGAAAAGAATCAAAACGAATCGAACCGAAGAGAATCGATTCGAATCAAAATAAAAAGTATCGTATCAAATCGAATCGAAAAGAATCATATCAAATAGAATCGAAAGAATGGAATCAAATCTAAAACAATCGAATCGAATCGAAAAGAATCGGATTGAATGGAATAGAAACGAAAAGAATAGAAGAGAATCGAAAGAAATCGAATAGAATCAAATCAAGTCAAAAAGAATCGAATTGAATTGATCCTAACCAAAATAAGCGAAATGAATCGACTCGAACCGAAAAAAATCAAATAGAAAAGAATCTAATCTCAACGAAAATCATCGAAATGAATAGAATCGACAAGAATCGAATTGAATCAAATCGAAAAGAATCGAATGGAATCCAATCGAAAAGAATCAAATTGATTCGAATCGAAACAAATTGAATCCAATCGAAAAGAATCTAATTGAATCGAATCGAAAAGAATCGAATTCAATCCAAACGAATCGATTCGAATGGAATAGAAAAGAATAGAATAGAATCGAAAAGAATCAAATCGAATCGAAAAGAATCGAATCGAAAAGAATTGAAACGAATCGAAAAGAAACGAATCGAACCGAATCAAAAAGAAAACAATCGAATCGAATCAAATACAAAAGAATCGCTTTGAATAGCATAGAATTGAAAAGAATCGAATCAATCGAATTGAAAACAATCGAATCGAAAAGAATCGAATCAAAAAAATTCGAATCGAAACGAAAACAATCAAATCGAATCGAATCTAAAAGAATCGTATTGAATGGAATCGAGTCGAAAAGACTCGAATCAAAAAGACTCGAATCGAATTGAATCAAATCGAAAAGAATCTAATAGAAACCACTCGAACAGAATCAAATCGAAATGATTCAAAATGAATCGAATAGAATAGAATCGAAAAAAATCGAATAGAATCGAAACGAATCGAAACGAAATGAATCGAAGAGAGTCGATTAGAATCGAAATGAGAAGAATCGTATTGAATCGAATCGAAAAGAATCAAGTCAAATCTAATCGAAAGAATTGAATCAAATCGAAAAGAATCCAATCGAATCGAAAAGAATCGAACTGAATGGAATCAAATCGAAAAGAATCGAATCGAATCGAAAAGAATCGAATCAAATTTAATGGAATCGAAAAGAATCGAATTGAATCGAAAAGAATCGAAATGAAACAAATCAGATCAAATGGAAAAGCATCAACTCGAATTGACAAGAATCGAATCGAATCGAAATGAATCGAATCAAAAAGACTCGATTCGAAAAGAATCGAATTGAAAAGAATCGAATCGAATCGAAAAGACTCGAATCGAATTAAAAATATCAAATGGAATCGAATCGCAAAGAATCGAATTGAAAAGACTCGAATTGCAACGAATCGATTTGAAACGAAAAGAATCGAATCGAATCGAATCGAATTGAAAGAATCGAATTGAATAGAAAAAAATCGAATAGAAAAGAATCGAACCGAAAAGAAAAGAATCAAATTGAATCTGTCGATTAAATTCTAGTCGAATCGAATCAAAAAGAATGAAATCGAGTCGAATCGAATCGAAAAGAATCGAATTGTATCTAATCAAAAAGAATCGAATCGTATCGACTCGAATCGAAAAGAATCCAATTGCACCATCGAATGGAAACTAATCGAACTGAATAGAATCGAAAAGAATCGAATCGAATCAAATCGAAAACAATCAAATTGAATTGATCGAAAAGAATCGAATTGAATCAAATCGAATCGAAATGAAAAGAATCGAATCGATTCAAATAGAAAAGAATTGAATCGAAAAGAATCAAATCGACACGAAAAGAATCGAATCGAATCAAAAAGTATCGAATTGATTCGAAAACATTCGAATCGAAAAGAATCGAATTGAAATGAATCCGATCGAAATGAAAAGAATCTACTCGATTCGAATCCAAAAGAATCGAATCGAATCCAAAAGAATCGAATTGAATTGAATCAAAAGAAATGAATTGAATTGAATCAAAAAGGAACTAATCGCATCAAATCGAAAAAACTCGAATAGAATCAAATCGAATCAAAAAGAATCGAATAGATTCGAATAAAAAAGAATCGAATTGAGGGATCCCTGGGTGGCGCAGCGGTTTAGCGCCTGCCTTTGGCCCAGGGCGCGATCCTGGAGACCCGGAATCGAATCCCACATCGGGCTCCCGGTGCATGGAGCCTGCTTCTCTCTCTGCCTGTGTCTCTGCCTCTCTGTCTCTCTCTGTGACTATCATAAATAAAAGAATCGAAATGAATCGCGTTGAAAAAAATCATAAAGAACCAAATCGAAAAGAATCGAATTCCATGTAACGAAAAGATTCGAATTGAAAAGAATCGAATCGAAACAAAAGAATCGAATCGAATCGACATGAATCAAAAAGAATCGAATCAAAACGAATCGAAAAGAAACAAATCAAGTAGAATCTAAAAGAATCGAATCGAATCCAATCGAAACAATTCGAATAGAATTGAAGCGAAAAGAATCAAAACGAATCGAACCGAAGAGAATCGATTCGAATCAAAATAAAAAGTATCGTATCAAATCGAATCGAAAAGAATCATATCAAATAGAATCGAAAGAATGGAATCAAATCTAAAACAATCGAATCGAATCGAAAAGAATCGGATTGAATGGAATAGAAACGAAAAGAATAGAAGAGAATCGAAAGAAATCGAATAGAATCAAATCAAGTCAAAAAGAATCGAATTGAATTGATCCTAACCAAAATAAGCGAAATGAATCGACTCGAACCGAAAAAAATCAAATCGAAAAGAATCTAATCTCAACGAAAATCATCGAAATGAATAGAATCGAAAAGAATCGAATTGAATCAAATCGAAAAGAATCGAATGGAATCCAATCGAAAAGAATCAAATTGATTCGAATCGAAACAAATTGAATCCAATCGAAAAGAATCTAATTGAATCGAATCGAAAAGAATCGAATTCAATCAAAACGAATCGATTCGAATGGAATAGAAAAGAATAGAATAGAATCGAAAAGAATCAAATCGAATCGAAAAGAATCGAGACGAAAAGAATTGAATCGAATCGAAAAGAAACGAATCGAACCGAATCAATAAGAAAACAATCGAATCGAATCAAATACAAAAGAATCGCTTTGAATAGCATAGAATTGAAAAGAATCGAATCAATCGAATTGAAAACAATCGAATCGAAAAGAATCGAATCAAAAAAATTCGAATCGAAACGAAAACAATCGAATCGAATCGAATCTAAAAGAATCGTATTGAATTGCATCGAGTCGAAAAGACTCGAATCAAAAAGACTCGAATCGAATTGAATCAAATCGAAAAGAATCTAATAGAAACCACTCGAACAGAATCAAATCGAAATGATTCAAAATGAATCGAATAGAATAGAATCGAAAAAAATCGAATAGAATCGAAACGAATCGAAACGAAATGAATCGAAGAGAATCGATTAGAATCGAAATGAGAAGAATCGTATTGAATCGAATCGAAAAGAATCAAGTCAAATCGAATCGAAAGAATTGAATCAAATCGAAAAGAATCCAATCGAATCGAAAAGAATCGAACTGAATGGAATCAAATCGAAAAGAATCGAATCGAATCGAAAAGAATCGAATCAAATTTAATGGAATCGAAAAGAATCGAATTGAATCGAAAAGAATCGAAATGAAACAAATCAGATCAAATGGAAAAGCATCAACTCGAATTGACAAGAATCGAATCGAATCGAAATGAATCGAATCAAAAAGACTCGAATCGAAAAGAATCGAATTGAAAAGAATCGAATCGAATCGAAAAGACTCAAATCGAATTAAAAATATCAAATGGAATCGAATCGCAAAGAATCGAATTGAAAAGACTCGAATTGCAACGAATCGATTTGAAACGAAAAGAATCGAATCGAATCGAATCAAATTGAAAGAATCGAATTGAATAGAAAAAAATCGAATAGAAAAGAATCGAACCGAAAAGAAAAGAATCAAATTGAATCTGTCGATTAAATTCTAGGCGAATCGAATCAAAAAGAATGAAATCGAGTCGAATCGAATCGAAAAGAATCGAATTGTATCTAATCAAAAAGAATCGAATCGTATCGACTCGAATCGAAAAGAATCCAATTGCACCATCGAATGGAAACTAATCGAACTGAATAGAATCGAAAAGAATCGAATCGAATCAAATCGAAAACAATCAAATTGAATTGATCGAAAAGAATCGAATTGAATCAAATCGAATCGAAATGAAAAGAATCGAATCGATTCAAATAGAAAAGAATCGAATCGAAAAGAATCAAATCGACACGAAAAGAATCGAATCGAATCAAAAAGTATCGAATTGATTCGAAAACATTCGAATCGAAAAGAATCGAATTGAAATGAATCCGATCGAAATGAAAAGAATCTACTCGATTCGAATCCAAAAGAATCGAATCGAATCCAAAAGAATCGAATTGAATTGAATCAAAAGAAATGAATTGAATTGAATCAAAAAGGAACTAATCGCATCAAATCGAAAAAACTCGAATAGAATCAAATCGAATCAAAAAGAATCGAATAGATTCGAATAAAAAAGAATCGAATTGAGGGATCCCTGGGTGGCGCAGCGGTTTAGCGCCTGCCTTTGGCCCAGGGCGCGATCCTGGAGACCCGGGATCGAATCCCACATCGGGCTCCCGGTGCATGGAGCCTGCTTCTCCCTCTGCCTGTGTCTCTGCCTCTCTGTCTCTCTCTGTGACTATCATAAATAAAAGAATCGAAATGAATCGCGTTGAAAAAAATCATAAAGAACCAAATCGAAAAGAATCGAATTCCATGTAACGAAAAGATTCGAATTGAAAAGAATCGAATCGAAACAAAAGAATCGAATCGAATCGACATGAATCAAAAAGAATCGAATCAAAACGAATCGAAAAGAAACAAATCAAGTAGAATCTAAAAGAATCGAATCGAATCCAATCGAAACAATTCGAATAGAATTGAAGCGAAAAGAATCAAAACGAATCGAACCGAAGAGAATCGATTCGAATCAAAATAAAAAGTATCGTATCAAATCGAATCAAAAAGAATCATATCAAATAGAATCGAAAGAATGGAATCAAATCTAAAACAATCGAATCGAATCGAAAAGAATCGGATTGAATGGAATAGAAACGAAAAGAATAGAAGAGAATCGAAAGAAATCGAATAGAATCAAATCAAGTCAAAAAGAATCGAATTGAATTGATCCTAACCAAAATAAGCGAAATGAATCGACTCGAACCGAAAAAAATCAAATCGAAAAGAATCTAATCTCAACGAAAATCATCGAAATGAATAGAATCGAATTGAATCAAATCGAAAAGAATCGAATGGAATCCAATCGAAAAGAATCAAATTGATTCGAATCGAAACAAATTGAATCCAATCGAAAAGAATCTAATTGAATCGAATCGAAAAGAACCGAATTCAATCAAAACGAATCGATTCGAATGGAATAGAAAAGAATAGAATAGAATAGAATCGAAAAGAATCGAATCGAAAAGAATTGAATCGAATCGAAAAGAAACGAATCGAACCGAATCAATAAGAAAACAATCAAATCGAATCAAATACAAAAGAATCGCTTTGAATAGCATAGAATTGAAAAGAATCGAATCAATCGAATTGAAAACAATCGAATCGAAGAGAATCGAATCAAAAAAAGTCGAATCGAAACGAAAACAATCGAATCGAATCGAATCTAAAAGAATCGTATTGAATTGCATCGAGTCGAAAAGACTCGAAACAAAAAGACTCGAATCGAATTGAATCAAATCGAAAAGAATCTAATAGAAACCACTCGAACAGAATCAAATCGAAATGATTCAAAATGAATCGAATAGAATAGAATCGAAAAAATCGAATAGAATCGAAACGAATCGAAACGAAATGAATCGAAGAGAGTCGATTAGAATCGAAATGAGAAGAATCGTATTGAATCGAATCGAAAAGAATCAAGTCAAATCGAATCGAAAGAATTGAATCAAATCGAAAAGAATCCAATCGAATCGAAAAGAATCGAACTGAATGGAATCAAATCAAAAAGAATCGAATCGAATCGAAAAGAATCGAATCAAATTTAATGGAATCGAAAAGAATCGAATTGAATCGAAAAGAATCGAAATGAAACAAATCAGATCAAATGGAAAAGCATCAACTCGAATTGACAAGAATCGAATCGAATCGAAATGAATCGAATCAAAAAGACTCGATTCGAAAAGAATCGAATTGAAAAGAATCGAATCGAATCGAAAAGACTCGAATCGAATTAAAAATATCAAATGGAATCGAATCGCAAAGAATCGAATTGAAAAGACTCGAATTGCAACGAATCGATTTGAAACGAAAAGAATCGAATCGAATCGAATCGAATTGAAAGAATCGAATTGAATAGAAAAAAATCGAATAGAAAAGAATCGAACCGAAAAGAAAAGAATCAAATTGAATCTGTCGATTAAATTCTAGTCGAATCGAATCAAAAAGAATGAAATCGAGTCGAATCGAATCGAAAAGAATCGAATTGTATCTAATCAAAAAGAATCGAATCGTATCGACTCGAATCGAAAAGAATCCAATTGCACCATCGAATGGAAACTAATCGAACTGAATAGAATCGAAAAGAATCGAATCGAATCAAATCGAAAACAATCAAATTGAATTGATCGAAAAGAATCGAATTGAATCAAATCGAATCGAAATGAAAAGAATCGAATCGATTCAAATAGAAAAGAATTGAATCGAAAAGAATCAAATCGACACGAAAAGAATCGAATCGAATCAAAAAGTATCGAATTGATTCGAAAACATTCGAATCGAAAAGAATCGAATTGAAATGAATCCGATCGAAATGAAAAGAATCTACTCGATTCGAATCCAAAAGAATCGAATCGAATCCAAAAGAATCGAATTGAATTGAATCAAAAGAAATGAATTGAATTGAATCAAAAAGGAACTAATCGCATCAAATCGAAAAAACTCGAATAGAATCAAATCGAATCAAAAAGAATCGAATAGATTCGAATAAAAAAGAATCGAATTGAGGGATCCCTGGGTGGCGCAGCGGTTTAGCGCCTGCCTTTGGCCCAGGGCGCGATCCTGGAGACCCGGAATCGAATCCCACATCGGGCTCCCGGTGCATGGAGCCTGCTTCTCTCTCTGCCTGTGTCTCTGCCTCTCTGTCTCTCTCTGTGACTATCATAAATAAAAGAATCGAAATGAATCGCGTTGAAAAAAATCATAAAGAACCAAATCGAAAAGAATCGAATTCCATGTAACGAAAAGATTCGAATTGAAAAGAATCGAATCGAAACAAAAGAATCGAATCGAATCGACATGAATCAAAAAGAATCGAATCAAAACGAATCGAAAAGAAACAAATCAAGTAGAATCTAAAAGAATCGAATCGAATCCAATCGAAACAATTCGAATAGAATTGAAGCGAAAAGAATCAAAACGAATCGAACCGAAGAGAATCGATTCGAATCAAAATAAAAAGTATCGTATCAAATCGAATCGAAAAGAATCATATCAAATAGAATCGAAAGAATGGAATCAAATCTAAAACAATCGAATCGAATCGAAAAGAATCGGATTGAATGGAATAGAAACGAAAAGAATAGAAGAGAATCGAAAGAAATCGAATAGAATCAAATCAAGTCAAAAAGAATCGAATTGAATTGATCCTAACCAAAATAAGCGAAATGAATCGACTCGAACCGAAAAAAATCAAATCGAAAAGAATCTAATCTCAACGAAAATCATCGAAATGAATAGAATCGAAAAGAATCGAATTGAATCAAATCGAAAAGAATCGAATGGAATCCAATCGAAAAGAATCAAATTGATTCGAATCGAAACAAATTGAATCCAATCGAAAAGAATCTAATTGAATCGAATCGAAAAGAATCGAATTCAATCAAAACGAATCGATTCGAATGGAATAGAAAAGAATAGAATAGAATCGAAAAGAATCAAATCGAATCGAAAAGAATCGAGACGAAAAGAATTGAATCGAATCGAAAAGAAACGAATCGAACCGAATCAATAAGAAAACAATCGAATCGAATCAAATACAAAAGAATCGCTTTGAATAGCATAGAATTGAAAAGAATCGAATCAATCGAATTGAAAACAATCGAATCGAAAAGAATCGAATCAAAAAAATTCGAATCGAAACGAAAACAATCGAATCGAATCGAATCTAAAAGAATCGTATTGAATTGCATCGAGTCGAAAAGACTCGAATCAAAAAGACTCGAATCGAATTGAATCAAATCGAAAAGAATCTAATAGAAACCACTCGAACAGAATCAAATCGAAATGATTCAAAATGAATCGAATAGAATAGAATCGAAAAAAATCGAATAGAATCGAAACGAATCGAAACGAAATGAATCGAAGAGAATCGATTAGAATCGAAATGAGAAGAATCGTATTGAATCGAATCGAAAAGAATCAAGTCAAATCGAATCGAAAGAATTGAATCAAATCGAAAAGAATCCAATCGAATCGAAAAGAATCGAACTGAATGGAATCAAATCGAAAAGAATCGAATCGAATCGAAAAGAATCGAATCAAATTTAATGGAATCGAAAAGAATCGAATTGAATCGAAAAGAATCGAAATGAAACAAATCAGATCAAATGGAAAAGCATCAACTCGAATTGACAAGAATCGAATCGAATCGAAATGAATCGAATCAAAAAGACTCGAATCGAAAAGAATCGAATTGAAAAGAATCGAATCGAATCGAAAAGACTCGAATCGAATTAAAAATATCAAATGGAATCGAATCGCAAAGAATCGAATTGAAAAGACTCGAATTGCAACGAATCGATTTGAAACGAAAAGAATCGAATCGAATCGAATCGAATTGAAAGAATCGAATTGAATAGAAAAAAATCGAATAGAAAAGAATCGAACCGAAAAGAAAAGAATCAAATTGAATCTGTCGATTAAATTCTAGGCGAATCGAATCAAAAAGAATGAAATCGAGTCGAATCGAATCGAAAAGAATCGAATTGTATCTAATCAAAAAGAATCGAATCGTATCGACTCGAATCGAAAAGAATCCAATTGCACCATCGAATGGAAACTAATCGAACTGAATAGAATCGAAAAGAATCGAATCGAATCAAATCGAAAACAATCAAATTGAATTGATCGAAAAGAATCGAATTGAATCAAATCGAATCGAAATGAAAAGAATCGAATCGATTCAAATAGAAAAGAATCGAATCGAAAAGAATCAAATCGACACGAAAAGAATCGAATCGAATCAAAAAGTATCGAATTGATTCGAAAACATTCGAATCGAAAAGAATCGAATTGAAATGAATCCGATCGAAATGAAAAGAATCTACTCGATTCGAATCCAAAAGAATCGAATCGAATCCAAAAGAATCGAATTGAATTGAATCAAAAGAAATGAATTGAATTGAATCAAAAAGGAACTAATCGCATCAAATCGAAAAAACTCGAATAGAATCAAATCGAATCAAAAAGAATCGAATAGATTCGAATAAAAAAGAATCGAATTGAGGGATCCCTGGGTGGCGCAGCGGTTTAGCGCCTGCCTTTGGCCCAGGGCGCGATCCTGGAGACCCGGGATCGAATCCCACATCGGGCTCCCGGTGCATGGAGCCTGCTTCTCCCTCTGCCTGTGTCTCTGCCTCTCTGTCTCTCTCTGTGACTATCATAAATAAAAGAATCGAAATGAATCGCGTTGAAAAAAATCATAAAGAACCAAATCGAAAAGAATCGAATTCCATGTAACGAAAAGATTCGAATTGAAAAGAATCGAATCGAAACAAAAGAATCGAATCGAATCGACATGAATCAAAAAGAATCGAATCAAAACGAATCGAAAAGAAACAAATCAAGTAGAATCTAAAAGAATCGAATCGAATCCAATCGAAACAATTCGAATAGAATTGAAGCGAAAAGAATCAAAACGAATCGAACCGAAGAGAATCGATTCGAATCAAAATAAAAAGTATCGTATCAAATCGAATCAAAAAGAATCATATCAAATAGAATCGAAAGAATGGAATCAAATCTAAAACAATCGAATCGAATCGAAAAGAATCGGATTGAATGGAATAGAAACGAAAAGAATAGAAGAGAATCGAAAGAAATCGAATAGAATCAAATCAAGTCAAAAAGAATCGAATTGAATTGATCCTAACCAAAATAAGCGAAATGAATCGACTCGAACCGAAAAAAATCAAATCGAAAAGAATCTAATCTCAACGAAAATCATCGAAATGAATAGAATCGAATTGAATCAAATCGAAAAGAATCGAATGGAATCAAATCGAAAAGAATCAAATTGATTCGAATCGAAACAAATTGAATCCAATCGAAAAGAATCTAATTGAATCGAATCGAAAAGAACCGAATTCAATCAAAACGAATCGATTCGAATGGAATAGAAAAGAATAGAATAGAATAGAATCGAAAAGAATCGAATCGAAAAGAATTGAATCGAATCGAAAAGAAACGAATCGAACCGAATCAATAAGAAAACAATCAAATCGAATCAAATACAAAAGAATCGCTTTGAATAGCATAGAATTGAAAAGAATCGAATCAATCGAATTGAAAACAATCGAATCGAAAAGAATCGAATCAAAAAAAGTCGAATCGAAACGAAAACAATCGAATCGAATCGAATCTAAAAGAATCGTATTGAATTGCATCGAGTCGAAAAGACTCGAAACAAAAAGACTCGAATCGAATTGAATCAAATCGAAAAGAATCTAATAGAAACCACTCGAACAGAATCAAATCGAAATGATTCAAAATGAATCGAATAGAATAGAATCGAAAAAATCGAATAGAATCGAAACGAATCGAAACGAAATGAATCGAAGAGAGTCGATTAGAATCGAAATGAGAAGAATCGTATTGAATCGAATCGAAAAGAATCAAGTCAAATCGAATCGAAAGAATTGAATCAAATCGAAAAGAATCCAATCGAATCGAAAAGAATCGAACTGAATGGAATCAAATCAAAAAGAATCGAATCGAATCGAAAAGAATCGAATCAAATTTAATGGAATCGAAAAGAATCGAATTGAATCGAAAAGAATCGAAATGAAACAAATCAGATCAAATGGAAAAGCATCAACTCGAATTGACAAGAATCGAATCGAATCGAAATGAATCGAATCAAAAAGACTCGATTCGAAAAGAATCGAATTGAAAAGAATCGAATCGAATCGAAAAGACTCGAATCGAATTAAAAATATCAAATGGAATCGAATCGCAAAGAATCGAATTGAAAAGACTCGAATTGAAACGAATCGATTTGAAACGAAAAGAATCGAATCGAATCGAATTGAATTGAAAGAATCGAATTGAATAGAAAAAAATCGAATAGAAAAGAATCGAACCGAAAAGAAAAGAATCAAATTGAATCTGTCGATTAAATTCTAGTCGAATCGAATCAAAAAGAATGAAATCGAGTCGAATCGAATCGAAAAGAATCGAATCGAATCGAAAAGAATCGAATTGTATCTAATCAAAAAGAATCGAATCGTATCGACTCGAATCGAAAAGAATCCAATTGCACCATCGAATGGAAACTAATCGAACTGAATAGAATCGAAAAGAATCGAATCGAATCAAATCGAAAACAATCAAATTGAATTGATCGAAAAGAATCGAATTGAATCAAATCGAATCGAAATGAAAAGAATCGAATCGATTCAAATAGAAAAGAATCGAATCGAAAAGAATCAAATCGACACGAAAAGAATCGAATCGAATCAAAAAGTATCGAATTGATTCGAAAACATTCGAATCGAAAAGAATCGAATTGAAATGAATCCGATCGAAATGAAAAGAATCTACTCGATTCGAATCCAAAAGAATCGAATCCAAAAGAATCGAATCGAATCCAAAAGAATCGAATTGAATTGAATCAAAAGAAATGAATTGAATTGAATCAAAAAGGAACTAATCGCATCAAATCGAAAAAACTCGAATAGAATCAAATCGAATCAAAAAGAATCGAATAGATTCGAATAAAAAAGAATCGAATTGAGGGATCCCTGGGTGGCGCAGCGGTTTAGCGCCTGCCTTTGGCCCAGGGCGCGATCCTGGAGACCCGGGATCGAATCCCACATCGGGCTCCCGGTGCATGGAGCCTGCTTCTCCCTCTGCCTGTGTCTCTGCCTCTCTGTCTCTCTCTGTGACTATCATAAATAAAAGAATCGAAATGAATCGCGTTGAAAAAAATCATAAAGAACCAAATCGAAAAGAATCGAATTCCATGTAACGAAAAGATTCGAATTGAAAAGAATCGAATCGAAACAAAAGAATCGAATCGAATCGACATGAATCAAAAAGAATCGAATCAAAACGAATCGAAAAGAAACAAATCAAGTAGAATCTAAAAGAATCGAATCGAATCCAATCGAAACAATTCGAATAGAATTGAAGCGAAAAGAATCAAAACGAATCGAACCGAAGAGAATCGATTCGAATCAAAATAAAAAGTATCGTATCAAATCGAATCGAAAAGAATCATATCAAATAGAATCGAAAGAATGGAATCAAATCTAAAATAATCGAATTGAATCGAAAAGAATCGGATTGAATGGAATAGAAACGAAAAGAATAGAAGAGAATCGAAAGAAATCGAATAGAATCAAATCAAGGCAAAAAGAATCGAATTGAATTGATCCTAACCAAAATAAGCGAAATGAATCGACTCGAACCGAAAAAAATCAAATCGAAAAGAATCTAATCTCAACGAAAATAATCGAAATGAATAGAATCGAAAAGAATCGAATTGAATCAAGTCGAAAAGAATCGAATGGAATCCAATCGAAAAGAATCAAATTGATTCGAATCGAAACAAATTGAATCCAATCGAAAAGAATCTAATTGAATCGAATCGAAAAGAATCGAATTCAATCAAAACGAATCGATTCGAATGGAATAGAAAAGAATAGAATAGAATAGAATCGAAAAGAATCAAATCGAATCGAAAAGAATCGAATCGAAAAGAATTGAATCGAATCGAAAAGAAACGAATCGAACCGAATCAATAAGAAAACAATCGAATCGAATCAAATACAAAAGAATCGCTTTGAATAGCATAGAATTGAAAAGAATCGAATCAATCGAATTGAAAACAATCGAATCGAAAAGAATCGAATCAAAAAAAGTCGAATCGAAACGAAAACAATCGAATCGAATCGAATCTAAAATAATCGTATTGAATGGAATCGAGTCGAAAAGACTCGAATCAAAAAGACTCGAATCGAATTGAATCAAATCGAAAAGAATCTAATAGAAACAACTCGAACAGAATCAAATCGAAATGATTCAAAATGAATCGAATAGAATAGAATCGAAAAAAATCGAATAGAATCGAAACGAATCGAAACGAAATGAATCGAAGAGAATCGATTAGAATCGAAATGAGAAGAATCGTATTGAATCGAATCGAAAAGAATCAAGTCAAATCGAATCGAAAGAATTGAATCAAATCGAAAAGAATCCAATCGAATCGAAAAGAATCGAACTGAATGGAATCAAATCAAAAAGAATCGAATCGAATCGAAAAGAATCGAATCAAATTTAATGGAATCGAAAAGAATCGAATTGAATCGAAAAGAATCGAAATGAAACAAATCAGATCAAATGGAAAAGCATCAACTCGAATTGACAAGAATCGAATCGAATCGAAATGAATCGAATCAAAAAGACTCGAATCGAAAAGAATCGAATTGAAAAGAATCGAATCGAATCGAAAAGACTCGAATCGAATTAAAAATATCAAATCGAATCGAATCGCAAAGAATCGAATTGAAAAGACTCGAATTGCAACGAATCGATTTGAAACGAAAAGAATCGAATCGAATCGAATTGAAAGAATCGAATTGAATAGAAAAAAATCGAATAGAAAAGAATCGAACCGAAAAGAAAAGAATCAAATTGAATCTGTCGATTAAATTCTAGTCGAATCGAATCAAAAAGAATGAAATCGAGTCGAATCGAATCGAAAAGAATCGAATTGTATCTAATCAAAAAGAATCGAATCGTATCGACTCGAATCGAAAAGAATCCAATTGCACCATCGAATGGAAACTAATCGAACTGAATAGAATCGAAAAGAATCGAATCGAATCAAATCGAAAACAATCAAATTGAATTGATCGAAAAGAATCGAATTGAATCAAATCGAATCGAAATGAAAAGAATCGAATCGATTCAAATAGAAAAGAATCGAATCGAAAAGAATCAAATCGAATCGAAAAGAATCGAATCGAATCAAAAACTATCGAATTGATTCGAAAAAATTCGAATCGAAAAGAATCGAATTGAAATGAATCCGATCGAAATGAAAAGAATCTACTCGATTCGAATCCAAAAGAATCGAATCCAAAAGAATCGAATCGAATCCAAAAGAATCGAATTGAATTGAATCAAAAGAAATGAATTGAATTGAATCAAAAAGGAACTAATCGCATCAAATCGAAAAAACTCGAATAGAATCAAATCGAATCAAAAAGAATCGAATAGATTCGAATAAAAAAGAATCGAATTGAGGGATCCCTGGGTGGCGCAGCGGTTTAGCGCCTGCCTTTGGCCCAGGGCGCGATCCTGGAGACCCGGGATCGAATCCCACATCGGGCTCCCGGTGCATGGAACCTGCTTCTCCCTCTGCCTGAGTCTCTGCCTCTCTGTCTCTCGCTGTGACTATCATAAAACAAAGAATCGAATTGAATCGCGTTGAAAAAAATCATAAAGGATCAAATCGAAAAGAATCGAATTCCATGTAACGAAAAGATTCGAATTGAAAAGAATCGAATCGAAACAAAAGAACCGAATCGAATTGACATGAATCAAAAAGAATCGAATCAAAACGAATCGAAAAGAAACAAATCAAGTAGAATCTAAAAGAATCGAATCGAATCCAATCGAAACAATTCGAATAGAATTGAAGCGAAAAGAATCAAAACGAATCGAACCGAAGAGAATCGATTCGAATCAAAATAAAAAGTATCGTATCAAATCGAATCGAAAAGAATCATATCAAATAGAATCGAAAGAATGGAATCAAATCTAAAACAATCGAATCGAATCGAAAAGAATCAGATTGAATGGAATAGAAACGAAAAGAATAGAAGAGAATCGAAAGAAATCGAATAGAATCAAATCAAGTCAAAAAGAATCGAATTGAATTGATCCTAACCAAAATAAGCGAAATGAATCGACTCGAACCGAAAAAAATCAAATCGAAAAGAATCTAATCTCAACGAAAATAATCGAAATGAATAGAATCGACAAGAATCGAATTGAATCAAATCGAAAAGAATCGAATGGAATCCAATCGAAAAGAATCAAATTGATTCGAATCGAAACAAATTGAATCCAATCGAAAAGAATCTAATTGAATCGAATCGAAAAGAATCGAATTCAATCCAAACGAATCGATTCGAATGGAATAGAAAAGAATAGAATAGAATAGAATCGAAAAGAATCAAATCGAATCGAAAAGAATCGAATCGAAAAGAATTGAATCGAATCGAAAAGAAACGAATCGAACCGAATCAAAAAGAAAACAATCAAATCGAATCAAATACAAAAGAATCGCTTTGAATAGCATAGAATTGAAAAGAATCGAATCAATCGAATTGAAAACAATCGAATCGAAAAGAATCGAATCAAAAAAAGTCGAATCGAAACGAAAACAATCGAATCGAATCGAAAAGAAACGAATCGAACCGAATCAAAAAGAAAACAATCAAATCGAATCAAATACAAAAGAATCGCTTTGAATAGCATAGAATTGAAAAGAATCGAATCAATCGAATTGAAAACAATCGAATCGAAAAGAATCGAATCAAAAAAAGTCGAATCGAAACGAAAACAATCGAATCGAATCGAATCTAAAAGAATCGTATTGAATGGAATCGAGTCGAAAAGACTCGAATCAAAAAGACTCGAATCGAATTGAATCAAATCGAAAAGAATCTAATAGAAACCACTCGAACAGAATCAAATCGAAATGATTCAAAATGAATCGAATAGAATAGAATCGAAAAAAATCGAAACGAATCGAAACGAATCGAAACGAAATGAATCGAAGAGAATCGATTAGAATCGAAATGAGAAGAATCGTATTGAATCGAATCGAAAAGAATCAAGTCAAATCGAATCGAAAGAATTGAATCAAATCGAAAAGAATCCAATCGAATCGAAAAGAATCGAACTGAATGGAATCAAATCGAAAAGAATCGAATCGAATCGAAAAGAATCGAATCAAATTTAATGGAATCGAAAAGAATCGAATTGAATCGAAAAGAATCGAAATGAAACAAATCAGATCAAATGGAAAAGCATCAACTCGAATTGACAAGAATCGAATCGAATCGAAATGAATCGAATCAAAAAGACTCGAATCGAAAAGAATCGAATTGAAAAGAATCGAATCGAATCGAAAAGACTCGAATCGAATTAAAAATATCAAATCGAATCGAATCGAAAAGAATCGAATTGAAAAGACTCGAATTGAAACGAATAGATTTGAAACGAAAAGAATCGAATCGAATCGAATCGAATTGAAAGAATCGAATTGAATAGAAAAAAATCGAATAGAAAAGAATCGAACCGAAAAGAAAAGAATCAAATTGAATCTGTCGATTAAATTCTAGTCGAATCGAATCAAAAAGAATGAAATCGAGTCGAATCGAATCGAAAAGAATCGAATTGTATCTAATCAAAAAGAATCGAATCGTATCGACTCGAATCGAAAAGAATCCAATTGCACCATCGAATGGAAACTAATCGAACTGAATAGAATCGAAAAGAATCGAATCGAATCAAATCGAAAACAATCAAATTGAATTGATCGAAAAGAATCGAATTGAATTAAATCGAATCGAAATGAAAAGAATCGAATCGATTCAAATAGAAAAGAATCGAATCGAAAAGAATCAAATCGACACGAAAAGAATCGAATCGAATCAAAAAGTATCGAATTGATTCGAAAACATTCGAATCGAAAAGAATCGAATTGAAATGAATCCGATCGAAATGAAAAGAATCTACTCGATTCGAATCCAAAAGAATCGAATCGAATCCAAAAGAATCGAATTGAATTGAATCAAAAGAAATGAATTGAATTGAATCAAAAAGGAACTAATCGCATCAAATCGAAAAAACTCGAATAGAATCAAATCGAATCAAAAAGAATCGAATAGATTCGAATAAAAAAGAATCGAATTGAGGGATCCCTGGGTGGCGCAGCGGTTTAGCGCCTGCCTTTGGCCCAGGGCGCGATCCTGGAGACCCGGGATCGAATCCCACATCGGGCTCCCGGTGCATGGAGCCTGCTTCTCCCTCTGCCTGTGTCTCTGCCTCTCTGTCTCTCTCTGTGACTATCATAAATAAAAGAATCGAAATGAATCGCGTTGAAAAAAATCATAAAGAACCAAATCGAAAAGAATCGAATTCCATGTAACGAAAAGATTCGAATTGAAAAGAATCGAATCGAAACAAAAGAATCGAATCGAATCGACATGAATCAAAAAGAATCGAATCAAAACGAATCGAAAAGAAACAAATCAAGTAGAATCTAAAAGAATCGAATCGAATCCAATCGAAACAATTCGAATAGAATTGAAGCGAAAAGAATCAAAACGAATCGAACCGAAGAGAATCGATTCGAATCAAAATAAAAAGTATCGTATCAAATCGAATCGAAAAGAATCATATCAAATAGAATCGAAAGAATGGAATCAAATCTAAAACAATCGAATCGAATCGAAAAGAATCGGATTGAATGGAATAGAAACGAAAAGAATAGAAGAGAATCGAAAGAAATCGAATAGAATCAAATCAAGTCAAAAAGAATCGAATTGAATTGATCCTAACCAAAATAAGCGAAATGAATCGACTCGAACCGAAAAAAATCAAATCGAAAAGAATCTAATCTCAACGAAAATCATCGAAATGAATAGAATCGAAAAGAATCGAATTGAATCAAATAAAAAGAATCGAATGGAATCCAATCGAAAAGAATCAAATTGATTCGAATCGAAACAAATTGAATCCAATCGAAAAGAATCTAATTGAATCGAATCAAAAAGAACCGAATTCAATCAAAACGAATCGATTCGAATGGAATAGAAAAGAATAGAATAGAATAGAATCGAAAAGAATCGAATCGAAAAGAATTGAATCGAATCGAAAAGGAACGAATCGAACCGAATCAATAAGAAAACAATCAAATCGAATCAAATACAAAAGAATCGCTTTGAATAGCATAGAATTGAAAAGAATCGAATCAATCGAATTGAAAACAATCGAATCGAAAAGAATCGAATCAAAAAAAGTCGAATCGAAACGAAAACAATCGAATCGAATCGAATCTAAAAGAATCGTATTGAATGGAATCGAGTCGAAAAGACTCGAAACAAAAAGACTCGAATCGAATTGAATCAAATCGAAAAGAATCTAATAGAAACCACTCGAACAGAATCAAATCGAAATGATTCAAAATGAATCGAATAGAATAGAATCGAAAAAAATCGAATAGAATCGAAACGAATCGAAACGAAATGAATCGAAGAGAGTCGATTAGAATCGAAATGAGAAGAATCGTATTGAATCGAATCGAAAAGAATCAAGTCAAATCGAATCGAAAGAATTGAATCAAATCGAAAAGAATCCAATCGAATCGAAAAGAATCGAACTGAATGGAATCAAATCAAAAAGAATCGAATCGAATCGAAAAGAATCGAATCAAATTTAATGGATTCGAAAATAATCGAATTGAATCCAAAAGAATCGAAATGAAACAAATCAGATCAAATGGAAAAGCATCAACTCGAATTGACAAGAATCGAATCGAATCGAATCGAAATGAATCGAATCAAAAAGACTCGAATCGAAAAGAATCGAATTGAAAAGAATCGAATCGAATCGAAAAGACTCGAATCGAATTAAAAATATCAAATCGAATCGAATCGCAAAGAATCGAATTGAAAAGACTCGAATTGAAACGAATCGATTTGAAACGAAAAGAATCGAATCGAATCGAATCGAATTGAAAGAATCGAATTGAATAGAAAAAAATCGAATAGAAAAGAATCGAACCGAAAAGAAAAGAATCAAATTGAATCTGTCGATTAAATTCTAGTCGAATCGAATCAAAAAGAATGAAATCGAGTCGAATCGAATCGAAAAGAATCGAATCAAATCGAAAAGAATCGAATTGTATCTAATCAAAAAGAATCGAATCGTATCGACTCGAATCGAAAAGAATCCAATTGCACCATCGAATGGAAACTAATCGAACTGAATAGAATTGAAAAGAATCGAATCGAATCAAATCGAAAACAATCAAATTCAATTGATCGAAAAGAATCGAATTGAATCAAATCGAATCGAAATGAAAAGAATCGAATCGATTCAAATAGAAAAGAATCGAATCGAAAAGAATCAAATCGACACGAAAAGAATCGAATCGAATCAAAAAGTATCGAATTGATTCGAAAACATTCGAATCGAAAAGAATCGAATTGAAATGAATCCGATCGAAATGAAAAGAATCTACTCGATTCGAATCCAAAAGAATCGAATCCAAAAGAATCGAATCGAATCCAAAAGAATCGAATTGAATTGAATCAAAAGAAATGAATTGAATTGAATCAAAAAGGATCTAATCGCATCAAATCGAAAAAACTCGAATAGAATCAAATCGAAACAAAAAGAATCGAATAGATTCGAATAAAAAAGAATCGAATTGAGGGATCCCTGGGTGGCGCAGCGGTTTAGCGCCTGCCTTTGGCCCAGGGCGCGATCCTGGAGACCCGGGATCGAATCCCACATCGGGCTCCCGGTGCATGGAGCCTGCTTCTCCCTCTGCCTGTGTCTCTGCCTCTCTGTCTCTCTCTGTGACTATCATAAATAAAAGAATCGAATTGAATCGCGTTGAAAAAAATCATAAAGAATCAAATCGAAAAGAATCGAATTCCATGTAACGAAAAGATTCGAATTGAAAAGAATCGAATCGAAACAAAAGAATCGAATCGAATCGACATGAATCAAAAAGAATCGAATCAAAACGAATCGAAAAGAAACAAATCAAGTAGAATCTAAAAGAATCGAATCGAATCCAATCGAAACAATTCGAATAGAATTGAAGCGAAAAGAATCAAAACGAATCGAACCGAAGAGAATCGATTCGAATCAAAATAAAAAGTATCGTATCAAATCGAATCGAAAAGAATCATATCAAATAGAATCGAAAGAATGGAATCAAATCTAAAACAATCGAATCGAATCGAAAAGAATCGGATTGAATGGAATAGAAACGAAAAGAATAGAAGAGAATCGAAAGAAATCGAATAGAATCAAATCAAGTCAAAAAGAATCGAATTGAATTGATCCTAACCAAAATAAGCGAAATGAATCGACTCGAACCGAAAAAAATCAAATCGAAAAGAATCTAATCTCAACGAAAATCATCGAAATGAATAGAATCGACAAGAATCGAATTGAATCAAATCGAAAAGAATCGAATGGAATCCAATCGAAAAGAATCAAATTGATTCGAATCGAAACAAATTGAATCCAATCGAAAAGAATCTAATTGAATCGAATCGAAAAGAATCGAATTCAATCCAAACGAATCGATTCGAATGGAATAGAAAAGAATAGAATAGAATCGAAAAGAATCAAATCGAATCGAAAAGAATCGATTCGAAAAGAATTGAACCAAATCGAAAAGAAACGAATCGAACCGAATCAAAAAGAAAACAATCGAATCGAATCAAATACAAAAGAATCGCTTTGAATAGCATAGAATTGAAAAGAATCGAATCAATCGAATTGAAAACAATCGAATCGAAAAGAATCGAATCAAAAAAAGTCGAATCGAAACGAAAACAATCGAATCGAATCGAATCTAAAAGAATCGTATTGAATGGAATCGAGTCGAAAAGACTCGAATCAAAAAGACTCGAATCGAATTGAATCAAATCGAAAAGAATCTAATAGAAACCACTCGAACAGAATCAAATCGAAATGATTCAAAATGAATCGAATAGAATAGAATCGAAAAAAATCGAATAGAATCGAAACGAATCGAAACGAAATGAATCGAAGAGTCGATTAGAATCGAAATGAGAAGAATCGTATTGAATCGAATCGAAAAGAATCAAGTCAAATCGAATCGAAAGAATTGAATCAAATCGAAAAGAATCCAATCGAATCGAAAAGAATCGAACTGAATGGAATCAAATCGAAAAGAATCGAATCGAATCGAAAAGAATCGAATCAAATTTAATGGAATCGAAAATAATCGAATTGAATCGAAAAGAATCGAAATGAAACAAATCAGATCAAATGGAAAAGCATCAACTCGAATTGACAAGAATCGAATCGAATCGAAATGAATCGAATCAAAAAGACTCGAATCGAAAAGAATCGAATTGAAAAGAATCGAATCGAATCGAAAAGACTCGAATCGAATTAAAAATATCAAATCGAATCGAATCGCAAAGAATCGAATTGAAAAGACTCGAATTGAAACGAATCGATTTGAAACGAAAAGAATCGAATCGAATCGAATCGAATTGAAAGAATCGAATTGAATAGAAAAAAATCGAATAGAAAAGAATCGAACCGAAAAGAAAAGAATCAAATTGAATCTGTCGATTAAATTCTAGTCGAATCGAATCAAAAAGAATGAAATCGAGTCGAATCGAATCGAAAAGAATCGAATTGTATCTAATCAAAAAGAATCGAATCGTATCGACTCGAATCGAAAAGAATCCAATTGCACCATCGAATGGAAACTAATCGAACTGAATGGAATCGAAAAGAATCGAATCGAATCAAATCGAAAACAATCAAATTGAATTGATCGAAAAGAATCGAATTGAATCAAATCGAATCGAAATGAAAAGAATCGAATCGATTCAAATAGAAAAGAATCGAATCGAAAAGAATCAAATCGACACGAAAAGAATCGAATCGAATCAAAAAGTATCGAATTGATTCGAAAACATTCGAATCGAAAAGAATCGAATTGAAATGAATCCGATCGAAATGAAAAGAATCTACTCGATTCGAATCCAAAAGAATCGAATCCAAAAGAATCGAATCGAATCCAAAAGAATCGAATTGAATTGAATCAAAAGAAATGAATTGAATTGAATCAAAAAGGAACTAATCGCATCAAATCGAAAAAACTCGAATAGAATCAAATCGAATCAAAAAGAATCGAATAGATTCGAATAAAAAAGAATCAAATTGAGGGATCCCTGGGTGGCGCAGCGGTTTAGCGCCTGCCTTTGGCCCAGGGCGCGATCCTGGAGACCCGGGATCGAATCCCACATCGGGCTCCCGGTGCATGGAGCCTGCTTCTCCCTCTGCCTGTGTCTCTGCCTCTCTGTCTCTCTCTGTGACTATCATAAATAAAAGAATCGAAATGAATCGCGTTGAAAAAAATCATAAAGAACCAAATCGAAAAGAATCGAATTCCATGTAACGAAAAGATTCGAATTGAAAAGAATCGAATCGAAACAAAAGAATCGAATCGAATCGACATGAATCAAAAAGAATCGAATCAAAACGAATCGAAAAGAAACAAATCAAGTAGAATCTAAAAGAATCGAATCGAATCCAATCGAAACAATTCGAATAGAATTGAAGCGAAAAGAATCAAAACGAATCGAACCGAAGAGAATCGATTCGAATCAAAATAAAAAGTATCATATGAAATCGAATCGAAAAGAATCATATCAAATAGAATCGAAAGAATGGAATCAAATCTAAAACAATCGAATCGAATTGAAAAGAATCGGATTGAATGGAATAGAAACGAAAAGAATAGAAGAGAATCGAAAGAAATCGAATAGAATCAAATCAAGTCAAAAAGAATCGAATTGAATTGATCCTAACCAAAATAAGCGAAATGAATCGACTCGAACCGAAAAAAATCAAATCGAAAAGAATCTAATCTCAACGAAAATCATCGAAATGAATAGAATCGACAAGAATCGAATTGAATCAAATCGAAAAGAATCGAATGGAATCCAATCGAAAAGAATCAAATTGATTCGAATCGAAACAAATTGAATCCAATCGAAAAGAATCTAATTGAATCGAATCGAAAAGAATCGAATTCAATCCAAACGAATCGATTCGAATGGAATAGAAAAGAATAGAATAGAATCGAAAAGAATCAAATCGAATCGAAAAGAATCGAATCGAAAAGAATTGAAACGAATCGAAAAGAAACGAATCGAACCGAATCAAAAAGAAAACAATCGAATCGAATCAAATACAAAAGAATCGCTTTGAATAGCATAGAATTGAAAAGAATCGAATCAATCGAATTGAAAACAATCGAATCGAAAAGAATCGAATCAAAAAAAGTCGAATCGAAACGAAAACAATCGAATCGAATCGAATCTAAAATAATCGTATTGAATGGAATCGAGTCGAAAAGACTCGAATCAAAAAGACTCGAATCGAATTGAATCAAATCGAAAAGAATCTAATAGAAACCACTCGAACAGAATCAAATCGAAATGATTCAAAATGAATCGAATAGAATAGAATCGAAAAAAATCGAATAGAATCGAAACGAATCGAAACGAAATGAATCGAAGAGAATCGATTAGAATCGAAATGAGAAGAATCGTATTGAATCGAATCGAAAAGAATCAAGTCAAATCGAATCGAAAGAATTGAATCAAATCGAAAAGAATCCAATCGAATCGAAAAGAATCGAACTGAATGGAATCAAATCGAAAAGAATCGAATCGAATCGAAAAGAATCGAATCAAATTTAATGGAATCGAAAAGAATCGAATTGAATCGAAAAGAATCGAAATGAAACAAATCAGATCAAATGGAAAAGCATCAACTCGAATTGACAAGAATCGAATCGAATCGAAATGAATCGAATCAAAAAGACTCGAATCGAAAAGAATCGAATTGAAAAGAATCGAATCGAATCGAAAAGACTCGAATCGAATTAAAAATATCAAATGGAATCGAATCGCAAAGAATCGAATTGAAAAGACTCGAATTGAAACGAATCGATTTGAAACGAAAAGAATCGAATCGAATCGAATCGAATTGAAAGAATCGAATTGAATAGAAAAAAATCGAATAGAAAAGAATCGAACCGAAAAGAAAAGAATCAAATTGAATCTGTCGATTAAATTCTAGTCGAATCGAATCAAAAAGAATGAAATCGAGTCGAATCGAATCGAAAAGAATCGAATCGAATCGAAAAGAATCGAATTGTATCTAATCAAAAAGAATCGAATCGTATCGACTCGAATCGAAAAGAATCCAATTGCACCATCGAATGGAAACTAATCGAACTGAATAGAATCGAAAAGAATCGAATCGAATCAAATCGAAAACAATCAAATTGAATTGATCGAAAAGAATCGAATTGAATCAAATCGAATCGAAATGAAAAGAATCGAATCGATTCAAATAGAAAAGAATCGAATCGAAAAGAATCAAATCGACACGAAAAGAATCGAATCGAATCAAAAAGTATCGAATTGATTCGAAAACATTCGAATCGAAAAGAATCGAATTGAAATGAATCCGATCGAAATGAAAAGAATCTACTCGATTCGAATCCAAAAGAATCGAATCGAATCCAATAGAATCGAATTGAATTGAATCAAAAGAAATGAATTGAATTGAATCAAAAAGGAACTAATCGAATCAAATCGAAAAAACTCGAATAGAATCAAATCGAATCAAAAAGAATCGAATAGATTCGAATAAAAAAGAATCGAATTGAGGGATCCCTGGGTGGCGCAGCGGTTTAGCGCCTGCCTTTGGCCCAGGGCGCGATCCTGGAGACCCGGGATCGAATCCCACATCGGGCTCCCGGTGCATGGAGCCTGCTTCTCCCTCTGCCTGTGTCTCTGCCTCTCTGTCTCTCTCTGTGACTATCATAAATAAAAGAATCGAATTGAATCCCGTTGAAAAAAATCATAAAGAATCAAATCGAAAAGAATCGAATTCCATGTAACGAAAAGATTCGAATTGAAAAGAATCGAATCGAAACAAAAGAATCGAATCGAATCGAAATGAATCAAAAAGAATCGAATCAAAACGAATCGAAAAGAAACAAATCAAGTAGAATCTAAAAGAATCGAATCGAATCAAATTGAAAAAATTCGAATAGAATTGAAGCGAAAAGAATCAAAACGAATCGAACCGAAGAGAATCGATTCGAATCAAAATAAAAAGTATCGTATCAAATCGAATCGAAAAGAATCATATCAAATAGAATCGAAAGAATGGAATCAAATCTAAAACAATCGAATCGAATCGAAAAGAATCGGATTGAATGGAATAGAAACGAAAAGAATAGAAGAGAATCGAAAGAAATCGAATAGAATCAAATCAAGTCAAAAAGAATCGAATTGAATTGATCCTAACCAAAATAAGCGAAATGAATCGACTCGAACCGAAAAAAATCAAATAGAAAAGAATCTAATCTCAACGAAAATCATCGAAATGAATAGAATCGACAAGAATCGAATTGAATCAAATCGAAAAGAATCGAATGGAATCCAATCGAAAAGAATCAAATTGATTCGAATCGAAACAAATTGAATCCAATCGAAAAGAATCTAATTGAATCGAATCGAAAAGAATCGAATTCAATCCAAACGAATCGATTCGAATGGAATAGAAAAGAATAGAATAGAATCGAAAAGAATCAAATCGAATCGAAAAGAATCGAATCGAAAAGAATTGAAACGAATCGAAAAGAAACGAATCGAACCGAATCAAAAAGAAAACAATCGAATCGAATCAAATACAAAAGAATCGCTTTGAATAGCATAGAATTGAAAAGAATCGAATCAATCGAATTGAAAACAATCGAATCGAAAAGAATCGAATCAAAAAAATTCGAATCGAAACGAAAACAATCGAATCGAATCGAATCTAAAAGAATCGTATTGAATGGAATCGAGTCGAAAAGACTCGAATCAAAAAGACTCGAATCGAATTGAATCAAATCGAAAAGAATCTAATAGAAACCACTCGAACAGAATCAAATCGAAATGATTCAAAATGAATCGAATAGAATAGAATCGAAAAAAATCGAATAGAATCGAAACGAATCGAAACGAAATGAATCGAAGAGAGTCGATTAGAATCGAAATGAGAAGAATCGTATTGAATCGAATCGAAAAGAATCAAGTCAAATCTAATCGAAAGAATTGAATCAAATCGAAAAGAATCCAATCGAATCGAAAAGAATCGAACTGAATGGAATCAAATCGAAAAGAATCGAATCGAATCGAAAAGAATCGAATCAAATTTAATGGAATCGAAAAGAATCGAATTGAATCGAAAAGAATCGAAATGAAACAAATCAGATCAAATGGAAAAGCATCAACTCGAATTGACAAGAATCGAATCGAATCGAAATGAATCGAATCAAAAAGACTCGATTCGAAAAGAATCGAATTGAAAAGAATCGAATCGAATCGAAAAGACTCGAATCGAATTAAAAATATCAAATGGAATCGAATCGCAAAGAATCGAATTGAAAAGACTCGAATTGCAACGAATCGATTTGAAACGAAAAGAATCGAATCGAATCGAATCGAATTGAAAGAATCGAATTGAATAGAAAAAAATCGAATAGAAAAGAATCGAACCGAAAAGAAAAGAATCAAATTGAATCTGTCGATTAAATTCTAGTCGAATCGAATCAAAAAGAATGAAATCGAGTCGAATCGAATCGAAAAGAATCGAATTGTATCTAATCAAAAAGAATCGAATCGTATCGACTCGAATCGAAAAGAATCCAATTGCACCATCGAATGGAAACTAATCGAACTGAATAGAATCGAAAAGAATCGAATCGAATCAAATCGAAAACAATCAAATTGAATTGATCGAAAAGAATCGAATTGAATCAAATCGAATCGAAATGAAAAGAATCGAATCGATTCAAATAGAAAAGAATCGAATCGAAAAGAATCAAATCGACACGAAAAGAATCGAATCGAATCAAAAAGTATCGAATTGATTCGAAAACATTCGAATCGAAAAGAATCGAATTGAAATGAATCCGATCGAAATGAAAAGAATCTACTCGATTCGAATCCAAAAGAATCGAATCGAATCCAAAAGAATCGAATTGAATTGAATCAAAAGAAATGAATTGAATTGAATCAAAAAGGAACTAATCGCATCAAATCGAAAAAACTCGAATAGAATCAAATCGAATCAAAAAGAATCGAATAGATTCGAATAAAAAAGAATCGAATTGAGGGATCCCTGGGTGGCGCAGCGGTTTAGCGCCTGCCTTTGGCCCAGGGCGCGATCCTGGAGACCCGGAATCGAATCCCACATCGGGCTCCCGGTGCATGGAGCCTGCTTCTCTCTCTGCCTGTGTCTCTGCCTCTCTGTCTCTCTCTGTGACTATCATAAATAAAAGAATCGAAATGAATCGCGTTGAAAAAAATCATAAAGAACCAAATCGAAAAGAATCGAATTCCATGTAACGAAAAGATTCGAATTGAAAAGAATCGAATCGAAACAAAAGAATCGAATCGAATCGACATGAATCAAAAAGAATCGAATCAAAACGAATCGAAAAGAAACAAATCAAGTAGAATCTAAAAGAATCGAATCGAATCCAATCGAAACAATTCGAATAGAATTGAAGCGAAAAGAATCAAAACGAATCGAACCGAAGAGAATCGATTCGAATCAAAATAAAAAGTATCGTATCAAATCGAATCGAAAAGAATCATATCAAATAGAATCGAAAGAATGGAATCAAATCTAAAACAATCGAATCGAATCGAAAAGAATCGGATTGAATGGAATAGAAACGAAAAGAATAGAAGAGAATCGAAAGAAATCGAATAGAATCAAATCAAGTCAAAAAGAATCGAATTGAATTGATCCTAACCAAAATAAGCGAAATGAATCGACTCGAACCGAAAAAAATCAAATCGAAAAGAATCTAATCTCAACGAAAATCATCGAAATGAATAGAATCGAAAAGAATCGAATTGAATCAAATAAAAAGAATCGAATGGAATCCAATCGAAAAGAATCAAATTGATTCGAATCGAAACAAATTGAATCCAATCGAAAAGAATCTAATTGAATCGAATCGAAAAGAATCGAATTCAATCAAAACGAATCGATTCGAATGGAATAGAAAAGAATAGAATAGAATCGAAAAGAATCAAATCGAATCGAAAAGAATCGAGACGAAAAGAATTGAATCGAATCGAAAAGAAACGAATCGAACCGAATCAATAAGAAAACAATCGAATCGAATCAAATACAAAAGAATCGCTTTGAATAGCATAGAATTGAAAAGAATCGAATCAATCGAATTGAAAACAATCGAATCGAAAAGAATCGAATCAAAAAAATTCGAATCGAAACGAAAACAATCGAATCGAATCGAATCTAAAAGAATCGTATTGAATTGCATCGAGTCGAAAAGACTCGAATCAAAAAGACTCGAATCGAATTGAATCAAATCGAAAAGAATCTAATAGAAACCACTCGAACAGAATCAAATCGAAATGATTCAAAATGAATCGAATAGAATAGAATCGAAAAAAATCGAATAGAATCGAAACGAATCGAAACGAAATGAATCGAAGAGAATCGATTAGAATCGAAATGAGAAGAATCGTATTGAATCGAATCGAAAAGAATCAAGTCAAATCGAATCGAAAGAATTGAATCAAATCGAAAAGAATCCAATCGAATCGAAAAGAATCGAACTGAATGGAATCAAATCGAAAAGAATCGAATCGAATCGAAAAGAATCGAATCAAATTTAATGGAATCGAAAAGAATCGAATTGAATCGAAAAGAATCGAAATGAAACAAATCAGATCAAATGGAAAAGCATCAACTCGAATTGACAAGAATCGAATCGAATCGAAATGAATCGAATCAAAAAGACTCGAATCGAAAAGAATCGAATTGAAAAGAATCGAATCGAATCGAAAAGACTCAAATCGAATTAAAAATATCAAATGGAATCGAATCGCAAAGAATCGAATTGAAAAGACTCGAATTGCAACGAATCGATTTGAAACGAAAAGAATCGAATCGAATCGAATCAAATTGAAAGAATCGAATTGAATAGAAAAAAATCGAATAGAAAAGAATCGAACCGAAAAGAAAAGAATCAAATTGAATCTGTCGATTAAATTCTAGGCGAATCGAATCAAAAAGAATGAAATCGAGTCGAATCGAATCGAAAAGAATCGAATTGTATCTAATCAAAAAGAATCGAATCGTATCGACTCGAATCGAAAAGAATCCAATTGCACCATCGAATGGAAACTAATCGAACTGAATAGAATCGAAAAGAATCGAATCGAATCAAATCGAAAACAATCAAATTGAATTGATCGAAAAGAATCGAATTGAATCAAATCGAATCGAAATGAAAAGAATCGAATCGATTCAAATAGAAAAGAATCGAATCGAAAAGAATCAAATCGACACGAAAAGAATCGAATCGAATCAAAAAGTATCGAATTGATTCGAAAACATTCGAATCGAAAAGAATCGAATTGAAATGAATCCGATCGAAATGAAAAGAATCTACTCGATTCGAATCCAAAAGAATCGAATCGAATCCAAAAGAATCGAATTGAATTGAATCAAAAGAAATGAATTGAATTGAATCAAAAAGGAACTAATCGCATCAAATCGAAAAAACTCGAATAGAATCAAATCGAATCAAAAAGAATCGAATAGATTCGAATAAAAAAGAATCGAATTGAGGGATCCCTGGGTGGCGCAGCGGTTTAGCGCCTGCCTTTGGCCCAGGGCGCGATCCTGGAGACCCGGGATCGAATCCCACATCGGGCTCCCGGTGCATGGAGCCTGCTTCTCCCTCTGCCTGTGTCTCTGCCTCTCTGTCTCTCTCTGTGACTATCATAAATAAAAGAATCGAAATGAATCGCGTTGAAAAAAATCATAAAGAACCAAATCGAAAAGAATCGAATTCCATGTAACGAAAAGATTCGAATTGAAAAGAATCGAATCGAAACAAAAGAATCGAATCGAATCGACATGAATCAAAAAGAATCGAATCAAAACGAATCGAAAAGAAACAAATCAAGTAGAATCTAAAAGAATCGAATCGAATCCAATCGAAACAATTCGAATAGAATTGAAGCGAAAAGAATCAAAACGAATCGAACCGAAGAGAATCGATTCGAATCAAAATAAAAAGTATCGTATCAAATCGAATCAAAAAGAATCATATCAAATAGAATCGAAAGAATGGAATCAAATCTAAAACAATCGAATCGAATCGAAAAGAATCGGATTGAATGGAATAGAAACGAAAAGAATAGAAGAGAATCGAAAGAAATCGAATAGAATCAAATCAAGTCAAAAAGAATCGAATTGAATTGATCCTAACCAAAATAAGCGAAATGAATCGACTCGAACCGAAAAAAATCAAATCGAAAAGAATCTAATCTCAACGAAAATCATCGAAATGAATAGAATCGAATTGAATCAAATCGAAAAGAATCGAATGGAATCCAATCGAAAAGAATCAAATTGATTCGAATCGAAACAAATTGAATCCAATCGAAAAGAATCTAATTGAATCGAATCGAAAAGAACCGAATTCAATCAAAACGAATCGATTCGAATGGAATAGAAAAGAATAGAATAGAATAGAATCGAAAAGAATCGAATCGAAAAGAATTGAATCGAATCGAAGAGAAACGAATCGAACCGAATCAATAAGAAAACAATCAAATCGAATCAAATACAAAAGAATCGCTTTGAATAGCATAGAATTGAAAAGAATCGAATCAATCGAATTGAAAACAATCGAATCGAAGAGAATCGAATCAAAAAAAGTCGAATCGAAACGAAAACAATCGAATCGAATCGAATCTAAAAGAATCGTATTGAATTGCATCGAGTCGAAAAGACTCGAAACAAAAAGACTCGAATCGAATTGAATCAAATCGAAAAGAATCTAATAGAAACCACTCGAACAGAATCAAATCGAAATGATTCAAAATGAATCGAATAGAATAGAATCGAAAAAATCGAATAGAATCGAAACGAATCGAAACGAAATGAATCGAAGAGAGTCGATTAGAATCGAAATGAGAAGAATCGTATTGAATCGAATCGAAAAGAATCAAGTCAAATCGAATCGAAAGAATTGAATCAAATCGAAAAGAATCCAATCGAATCGAAAAGAATCGAACTGAATGGAATCAAATCAAAAAGAATCGAATCGAATCGAAAAGAATCGAATCAAATTTAATGGAATCGAAAAGAATCGAATTGAATCGAAAAGAATCGAAATGAAACAAATCAGATCAAATGGAAAAGCATCAACTCGAATTGACAAGAATCGAATCGAATCGAAATGAATCGAATCAAAAAGACTCGATTCGAAAAGAATCGAATTGAAAAGAATCGAATCGAATCGAAAAGACTCGAATCGAATTAAAAATATCAAATGGAATCGAATCGCAAAGAATCGAATTGAAAAGACTCGAATTGCAACGAATCGATTTGAAACGAAAAGAATCGAATCGAATCGAATCGAATTGAAAGAATCGAATTGAATAGAAAAAAATCGAATAGAAAAGAATCGAACCGAAAAGAAAAGAATCAAATTGAATCTGTCGATTAAATTCTAGTCGAATCGAATCAAAAAGAATGAAATCGAGTCGAATCGAATCGAAAAGAATCGAATTGTATCTAATCAAAAAGAATCGAATCGTATCGACTCGAATCGAAAAGAATCCAATTGCACCATCGAATGGAAACTAATCGAACTGAATAGAATCGAAAAGAATCGAATCGAATCAAATCGAAAACAATCAAATTGAATTGATCAAAAAGAATCGAATTGAATCAAATCGAATCGAAATGAAAAGAATCGAATCGATTCAAATAGAAAAGAATTGAATCGAAAAGAATCAAATCGACACGAAAAGAATCGAATCGAATCAAAAAGTATCGAATTGATTCGAAAACATTCGAATCGAAAAGAATCGAATTGAAATGAATCCGATCGAAATGAAAAGAATCTACTCGATTCGAATCCAAAAGAATCGAATCGAATCCAAAAGAATCGAATTGAATTGAATCAAAAGAAATGAATTGAATTGAATCAAAAAGGAACTAATCGCATCAAATCGAAAAAACTCGAATAGAATCAAATCGAATCAAAAAGAATCGAATAGATTCGAATAAAAAAGAATCGAATTGAGGGATCCCTGGGTGGCGCAGCGGTTTAGCGCCTGCCTTTGGCCCAGGGCGCGATCCTGGAGACCCGGAATCGAATCCCACATCGGGCTCCCGGTGCATGGAGCCTGCTTCTCTCTCTGCCTGTGTCTCTGCCTCTCTGTCTCTCTCTGTGACTATCATAAATAAAAGAATCGAAATGAATCGCGTTGAAAAAAATCATAAAGAACCAAATCGAAAAGAATCGAATTCCATGTAACGAAAAGATTCGAATTGAAAAGAATCGAATCGAAACAAAAGAATCGAATCGAATCGACATGAATCAAAAAGAATCGAATCAAAACGAATCGAAAAGAAACAAATCAAGTAGAATCTAAAAGAATCGAATCGAATCCAATCGAAACAATTCGAATAGAATTGAAGCGAAAAGAATCAAAACGAATCGAACCGAAGAGAATCGATTCGAATCAAAATAAAAAGTATCGTATCAAATCGAATCGAAAAGAATCATATCAAATAGAATCGAAAGAATGGAATCAAATCTAAAACAATCGAATCGAATCGAAAAGAATCGGATTGAATGGAATAGAAACGAAAAGAATAGAAGAGAATCGAAAGAAATCGAATAGAATCAAATCAAGTCAAAAAGAATCGAATTGAATTGATCCTAACCAAAATAAGCGAAATGAATCGACTCGAACCGAAAAAAATCAAATCGAAAAGAATCTAATCTCAACGAAAATCATCGAAATGAATAGAATCGAAAAGAATCGAATTGAATCAAATCGAAAAGAATCGAATGGAATCCAATCGAAAAGAATCAAATTGATTCGAATCGAAACAAATTGAATCCAATCGAAAAGAATCTAATTGAATCGAATCGAAAAGAATCGAATTCAATCAAAACGAATCGATTCGAATGGAATAGAAAAGAATAGAATAGAATCGAAAAGAATCAAATCGAATCGAAAAGAATCGAGACGAAAAGAATTGAATCGAATCGAAAAGAAACGAATCGAACCGAATCAATAAGAAAACAATCGAATCGAATCAAATACAAAAGAATCGCTTTGAATAGCATAGAATTGAAAAGAATCGAATCAATCGAATTGAAAACAATCGAATCGAAAAGAATCGAATCAAAAAAATTCGAATCGAAACGAAAACAATCGAATCGAATCGAATCTAAAAGAATCGTATTGAATTGCATCGAGTCGAAAAGACTCGAATCAAAAAGACTCGAATCGAATTGAATCAAATCGAAAAGAATCTAATAGAAACCACTCGAACAGAATCAAATCGAAATGATTCAAAATGAATCGAATAGAATAGAATCGAAAAAAATCGAATAGAATCGAAACGAATCGAAACGAAATGAATCGAAGAGAATCGATTAGAATCGAAATGAGAAGAATCGTATTGAATCGAATCGAAAAGAATCAAGTCAAATCGAATCGAAAGAATTGAATCAAATCGAAAAGAATCCAATCGAATCGAAAAGAATCGAACTGAATGGAATCAAATCGAAAAGAATCGAATCGAATCGAAAAGAATCGAATCAAATTTAATGGAATCGAAAAGAATCGAATTGAATCGAAAAGAATCGAAATGAAACAAATCAGATCAAATGGAAAAGCATCAACTCGAATTGACAAGAATCGAATCGAATCGAAATGAATCGAATCAAAAAGACTCGAATCGAAAAGAATCGAATTGAAAAGAATCGAATCGAATCGAAAAGACTCGAATCGAATTAAAAATATCAAATGGAATCGAATCGCAAAGAATCGAATTGAAAAGACTCGAATTGCAACGAATCGATTTGAAACGAAAAGAATCGAATCGAATCGAATCGAATTGAAAGAATCGAATTGAATAGAAAAAAATCGAATAGAAAAGAATCGAACCGAAAAGAAAAGAATCAAATTGAATCTGTCGATTAAATTCTAGGCGAATCGAATCAAAAAGAATGAAATCGAGTCGAATCGAATCGAAAAGAATCGAATTGTATCTAATCAAAAAGAATCGAATCGTATCGACTCGAATCGAAAAGAATCCAATTGCACCATCGAATGGAAACTAATCGAACTGAATAGAATCGAAAAGAATCGAATCGAATCAAATCGAAAACAATCAAATTGAATTGATCGAAAAGAATCGAATTGAATCAAATCGAATCGAAATGAAAAGAATCGAATCGATTCAAATAGAAAAGAATCGAATCGAAAAGAATCAAATCGACACGAAAAGAATCGAATCGAATCAAAAAGTATCGAATTGATTCGAAAACATTCGAATCGAAAAGAATCGAATTGAAATGAATCCGATCGAAATGAAAAGAATCTACTCGATTCGAATCCAAAAGAATCGAATCGAATCCAAAAGAATCGAATTGAATTGAATCAAAAGAAATGAATTGAATTGAATCAAAAAGGAACTAATCGCATCAAATCGAAAAAACTCGAATAGAATCAAATCGAATCAAAAAGAATCGAATAGATTCGAATAAAAAAGAATCGAATTGAGGGATCCCTGGGTGGCGCAGCGGTTTAGCGCCTGCCTTTGGCCCAGGGCGCGATCCTGGAGACCCGGGATCGAATCCCACATCGGGCTCCCGGTGCATGGAGCCTGCTTCTCCCTCTGCCTGTGTCTCTGCCTCTCTGTCTCTCTCTGTGACTATCATAAATAAAAGAATCGAAATGAATCGCGTTGAAAAAAATCATAAAGAACCAAATCGAAAAGAATCGAATTCCATGTAACGAAAAGATTCGAATTGAAAAGAATCGAATCGAAACAAAAGAATCGAATCGAATCGACATGAATCAAAAAGAATCGAATCAAAACGAATCGAAAAGAAACAAATCAAGTAGAATCTAAAAGAATCGAATCGAATCCAATCGAAACAATTCGAATAGAATTGAAGCGAAAAGAATCAAAACGAATCGAACCGAAGAGAATCGATTCGAATCAAAATAAAAAGTATCGTATCAAATCGAATCAAAAAGAATCATATCAAATAGAATCGAAAGAATGGAATCAAATCTAAAACAATCGAATCGAATCGAAAAGAATCGGATTGAATGGAATAGAAACGAAAAGAATAGAAGAGAATCGAAAGAAATCGAATAGAATCAAATCAAGTCAAAAAGAATCGAATTGAATTGATCCTAACCAAAATAAGCGAAATGAATCGACTCGAACCGAAAAAAATCAAATCGAAAAGAATCTAATCTCAACGAAAATCATCGAAATGAATAGAATCGAATTGAATCAAATCGAAAAGAATCGAATGGAATCCAATCGAAAAGAATCAAATTGATTCGAATCGAAACAAATTGAATCCAATCGAAAAGAATCTAATTGAATCGAATCGAAAAGAACCGAATTCAATCAAAACGAATCGATTCGAATGGAATAGAAAAGAATAGAATAGAATAGAATCGAAAAGAATCGAATCGAAAAGAATTGAATCGAATCGAAAAGAAACGAATCGAACCGAATCAATAAGAAAACAATCAAATCGAATCAAATACAAAAGAATCGCTTTGAATAGCATAGAATTGAAAAGAATCGAATCAATCGAATTGAAAACAATCGAATCGAAGAGAATCGAATCAAAAAAAGTCGAATCGAAACGAAAACAATCGAATCGAATCGAATCTAAAAGAATCGTATTGAATTGCATCGAGTCGAAAAGACTCGAAACAAAAAGACTCGAATCGAATTGAATCAAATCGAAAAGAATCTAATAGAAACCACTCGAACAGAATCAAATCGAAATGATTCAAAATGAATCGAATAGAATAGAATCGAAAAAATCGAATAGAATCGAAACGAATCGAAACGAAATGAATCGAAGAGAGTCGATTAGAATCGAAATGAGAAGAATCGTATTGAATCGAATCGAAAAGAATCAAGTCAAATCGAATCGAAAGAATTGAATCAAATCGAAAAGAATCCAATCGAATCGAAAAGAATCGAACTGAATGGAATCAAATCAAAAAGAATCGAATCGAATCGAAAAGAATCGAATCAAATTTAATGGAATCGAAAAGAATCGAATTGAATCGAAAAGAATCGAAATGAAACAAATCAGATCAAATGGAAAAGCATCAACTCGAATTGACAAGAATCGAATCGAATCGAAATGAATCGAATCAAAAAGACTCGATTCGAAAAGAATCGAATTGAAAAGAATCGAATCGAATCGAAAAGACTCGAATCGAATTAAAAATATCAAATCGAATCGAATCGCAAAGAATCGAATTGAAAAGACTCGAATTGAAACGAATCGATTTGAAACGAAAAGAATCGAATCGAATCGAATTGAATTGAAAGAATCGAATTGAATAGAAAAAAATCGAATAGAAAAGAATCGAACCGAAAAGAAAAGAATCAAATTGAATCTGTCGATTAAATTCTAGTCGAATCGAATCAAAAAGAATGAAATCGAGTCGAATCGAATCGAAAAGAATCGAATCGAATCGAAAAGAATCGAATTGTATCTAATCAAAAAGAATCGAATCGTATCGACTCGAATCGAAAAGAATCCAATTGCACCATCGAATGGAAACTAATCGAACTGAATAGAATCGAAAAGAATCGAATCGAATCAAATCGAAAACAATCAAATTGAATTGATCGAAAAGAATCGAATTGAATCAAATCGAATCGAAATGAAAAGAATCGAATCGATTCAAATAGAAAAGAATCGAATCGAAAAGAATCAAATCGACACGAAAAGAATCGAATCGAATCAAAAAGTATCGAATTGATTCGAAAACATTCGAATCGAAAAGAATCGAATTGAAATGAATCCGATCGAAATGAAAAGAATCTACTCGATTCGAATCCAAAAGAATCGAATCCAAAAGAATCGAATCGAATCCAAAAGAATCGAATTGAATTGAATCAAAAGAAATGAATTGAATTGAATCAAAAAGGAACTAATCGCATCAAATCGAAAAAACTCGAATAGAATCAAATCGAATCAAAAAGAATCGAATAGATTCGAATAAAAAAGAATCGAATTGAGGGATCCCTGGGTGGCGCAGCAGTTTAGCGCCTGCCTTTGGCCCAGGGCGCGATCCTGGAGACCCGGGATCGAATCCCACATCGGGCTCCCGGTGCATGGAGCCTGCTTCTCCCTCTGCCTGTGTCTCTGCCTCTCTGTCTCTCTCTGTGACTATCATAAATAAAAGAATCGAAATGAATCGCGTTGAAAAAAATCATAAAGAACCAAATCGAAAAGAATCGAATTCCATGTAACGAAAAGATTCGAATTGAAAAGAATCGAATCGAAACAAAAGAATCGAATCGAATCGACATGAATCAAAAAGAATCGAATCAAAACGAATCGAAAAGAAACAAATCAAGTAGAATCTAAAAGAATCGAATCGAATCCAATCGAAACAATTCGAATAGAATTGAAGCGAAAAGAATCAAAACGAATCGAACCGAAGAGAATCGATTCGAATCAAAATAAAAAGTATCGTATCAAATCGAATCGAAAAGAATCATATCAAATAGAATCGAAAGAATGGTATCAAATCTAAAATAATCGAATTGAATCGAAAAGAATCGGATTGAATGGAATAGAAACGAAAAGAATAGAAGAGAATCGAAAGAAATCGAATAGAATCAAATCAAGGCAAAAAGAATCGAATTGAATTGATCCTAACCAAAATAAGCGAAATGAATCGACTCGAACCGAAAAAAATCAAATCGAAAAGAATCTAATCTCAACGAAAATAATCGAAATGAATAGAATCGAAAAGAATCGAATTGAATCAAGTCGAAAAGAATCGAATGGAATCCAATCGAAAAGAATCAAATTGATTCGAATCGAAACAAATTGAATCCAATCGAAAAGAATCTAATTGAATCGAATCGAAAAGAATCGAATTCAATCAAAACGAATCGATTCGAATGGAATAGAAAAGAATAGAATAGAATAGAATCGAAAAGAATCAAATCGAATCGAAAAGAATCGAATCGAAAAGAATTGAATCGAATCGAAAAGAAACGAATCGAACCGAATCAATAAGAAAACAATCGAATCGAATCAAATACAAAAGAATCGCTTTGAATAGCATAGAATTGAAAAGAATCGAATCAATCGAATTGAAAACAATCGAATCGAAAAGAATCGAATCAAAAAAAGTCGAATCGAAACGAAAACAATCGAATCGAATCGAATCTAAAATAATCGTATTGAATGGAATCGAGTCGAAAAGACTCGAATCAAAAAGACTCGAATCGAATTGAATCAAATCGAAAAGAATCTAATAGAAACAACTCGAACAGAATCAAATCGAAATGATTCAAAATGAATCGAATAGAATAGAATCGAAAAAAATCGAATAGAATCGAAACGAATCGAAACGAAATGAATCGAAGAGAATCGATTAGAATCGAAATGAGAAGAATCGTATTGAATCGAATCGAAAAGAATCAAGTCAAATCGAATCGAAAGAATTGAATCAAATCGAAAAGAATCCAATCGAATCGAAAAGAATCGAACTGAATGGAATCAAATCAAAAAGAATCGAATCGAATCGAAAAGAATCGAATCAAATTTAATGGAATCGAAAAGAATCGAATTGAATCGAAAAGAATCGAAATGAAACAAATCAGATCAAATGGAAAAGCATCAACTCGAATTGACAAGAATCGAATCGAATCGAAATGAATCGAATCAAAAAGACTCGAATCGAAAAGAATCGAATTGAAAAGAATCGAATCGAATCGAAAAGACTCGAATCGAATTAAAAATATCAAATCGAATCGAATCGCAAAGAATCGAATTGAAAAGACTCGAATTGCAACGAATCGATTTGAAACGAAAAGAATCGAATCGAATCGAATTGAAAGAATCGAATTGAATAGAAAAAAATCGAATAGAAAAGAATCGAACCGAAAAGAAAAGAATCAAATTGAATCTGTCGATTAAATTCTAGTCGAATCGAATCAAAAAGAATGAAATCGAGTCGAATCGAATCGAAAAGAATCGAATTGTATCTAATCAAAAAGAATCGAATCGTATCGACTCGAATCGAAAAGAATCCAATTGCACCATCGAATGGAAACTAATCGAACTGAATAGAATCGAAAAGAATCGAATCGAATCAAATCGAAAACAATCAAATTGAATTGATCGAAAAGAATCGAATTGAATCAAATCGAATCGAAATGAAAAGAATCGAATCGATTCAAATAGAAAAGAATCGAATCGAAAAGAATCAAATCGAATCGAAAAGAATCGAATCGAATCAAAAACTATCGAATTGATTCGAAAAAATTCGAATCGAAAAGAATCGAATTGAAATGAATCCGATCGAAATGAAAAGAATCTACTCGATTCGAATCCAAAAGAATCGAATCCAAAAGAATCGAATCGAATCCAAAAGAATCGAATTGAATTGAATCAAAAGAAATGAATTGAATTGAATCAAAAAGGAACTAATCGCATCAAATCGAAAAAACTCGAATAGAATCAAATCGAATCAAAAAGAATCGAATAGATTCGAATAAAAAAGAATCGAATTGAGGGATCCCTGGGTGGCGCAGCGGTTTAGCGCCTGCCTTTGGCCCAGGGCGCGATCCTGGAGACCCGGGATCGAATCCCACATCGGGCTCCCGGTGCATGGAACCTGCTTCTCCCTCTGCCTGAGTCTCTGCCTCTCTGTCTCTCGCTGTGACTATCATAAAACAAAGAATCGAATTGAATCGCGTTGAAAAAAATCATAAAGGATCAAATCGAAAAGAATCGAATTCCATGTAACGAAAAGATTCGAATTGAAAAGAATCGAATCGAAACAAAAGAACCGAATCGAATTGACATGAATCAAAAAGAATCGAATCAAAACGAATCGAAAAGAAACAAATCAAGTAGAATCTAAAAGAATCGAATCGAATCCAATCGAAACAATTCGAATAGAATTGAAGCGAAAAGAATCAAAACGAATCGAACCGAAGAGAATCGATTCGAATCAAAATAAAAAGTATCGTATCAAATCGAATCGAAAAGAATCATATCAAATAGAATCGAAAGAATGGAATCAAATCTAAAACAATCGAATCGAATCGAAAAGAATCAGATTGAATGGAATAGAAACGAAAAGAATAGAAGAGAATCGAAAGAAATCGAATAGAATCAAATCAAGTCAAAAAGAATCGAATTGAATTGATCCTAACCAAAATAAGCGAAATGAATCGACTCGAACCGAAAAAAATCAAATCGAAAAGAATCTAATCTCAACGAAAATAATCGAAATGAATAGAATCGACAAGAATCGAATTGAATCAAATCGAAAAGAATCGAATGGAATCCAATCGAAAAGAATCAAATTGATTCGAATCGAAACAAATTGAATCCAATCGAAAAGAATCTAATTGAATCGAATCGAAAAGAATCGAATTCAATCCAAACGAATCGATTCGAATGGAATAGAAAAGAATAGAATAGAATAGAATCGAAAAGAATCAAATCGAATCGAAAAGAATCGAATCGAAAAGAATTGAATCGAATCGAAAAGAAACGAATCGAACCGAATCAAAAAGAAAACAATCAAATCGAATCAAATACAAAAGAATCGCTTTGAATAGCATAGAATTGAAAAGAATCGAATCAATCGAATTGAAAACAATCGAATCGAAAAGAATCGAATCAAAAAAAGTCGAATCGAAACGAAAACAATCGAATCGAATCGAAAAGAAACGAATCGAACCGAATCAAAAAGAAAACAATCAAATCGAATCAAATACAAAAGAATCGCTTTGAATAGCATAGAATTGAAAAGAATCGAATCAATCGAATTGAAAACAATCGAATCGAAAAGAATCGAATCAAAAAAAGTCGAATCGAAACGAAAACAATCGAATCGAATCGAATCTAAAAGAATCGTATTGAATGGAATCGAGTCGAAAAGACTCGAATCAAAAAGACTCGAATCGAATTGAATCAAATCGAAAAGAATCTAATAGAAACCACTCGAACAGAATCAAATCGAAATGATTCAAAATGAATCGAATAGAATAGAATCGAAAAAAATCGAAACGAATCGAAACGAATCGAAACGAAATGAATCGAAGAGAATCGATTAGAATCGAAATGAGAAGAATCGTATTGAATCGAATCGAAAAGAATCAAGTCAAATCGAATCGAAAGAATTGAATCAAATCGAAAAGAATCCAATCGAATCGAAAAGAATCGAACTGAATGGAATCAAATCGAAAAGAATCGAATCGAATCGAAAAGAATCGAATCAAATTTAATGGAATCGAAAAGAATCGAATTGAATCGAAAAGAATCGAAATGAAACAAATCAGATCAAATGGAAAAGCATCAAGTCGAATTGACAAGAATCGAATCGAATCGAAATGAATCGAATCAAAAAGACTCGAATCGAAAAGAATCGAATTGAAAAGAATCGAATCGAATCGAAAAGACTCGAATCGAATTAAAAATATCAAATCGAATCGAATCGAAAAGAATCGAATTGAAAAGACTCGAATTGAAACGAATAGATTTGAAACGAAAAGAATCGAATCGAATCGAATCGAATTGAAAGAATCGAATTGAATAGAAAAAAATCGAATAGAAAAGAATCGAACCGAAAAGAAAAGAATCAAATTGAATCTGTCGATTAAATTCTAGTCGAATCGAATCAAAAAGAATGAAATCGAGTCGAATCGAATCGAAAAGAATCGAATTGTATCTAATCAAAAAGAATCGAATCGTATCGACTCGAATCGAAAAGAATCCAATTGCACCATCGAATGGAAACTAATCGAACTGAATAGAATCGAAAAGAATCGAATCGAATCAAATCGAAAACAATCAAATTGAATTGATCGAAAAGAATCGAATTGAATTAAATCGAATCGAAATGAAAAGAATCGAATCGATTCAAATAGAAAAGAATCGAATCGAAAAGAATCAAATCGACACGAAAAGAATCGAATCGAATCAAAAAGTATCGAATTGATTCGAAAACATTCGAATCGAAAAGAATCGAATTGAAATGAATCCGATCGAAATGAAAAGAATCTACTCGATTCGAATCCAAAAGAATCGAATCGAATCCAAAAGAATCGAATTGAATTGAATCAAAAGAAATGAATTGAATTGAATCAAAAAGGAACTAATCGCATCAAATCGAAAAAACTCGAATAGAATCAAATCGAATCAAAAAGAATCGAATAGATTCGAATAAAAAAGAATCGAATTGAGGGATCCCTGGGTGGCGCAGCGGTTTAGCGCCTGCCTTTGGCCCAGGGCGCGATCCTGGAGACCCGGGATCGAATCCCACATCGGGCTCCCGGTGCATGGAGCCTGCTTCTCCCTCTGCCTGTGTCTCTGCCTCTCTGTCTCTCTCTGTGACTATCATAAATAAAAGAATCGAAATGAATCGCGTTGAAAAAAATCATAAAGAACCAAATCGAAAAGAATCGAATTCCATGTAACGAAAAGATTCGAATTGAAAAGAATCGAATCGAAACAAAAGAATCGAATCGAATCGACATGAATCAAAAAGAATCGAATCAAAACGAATCGAAAAGAAACAAATCAAGTAGAATCTAAAAGAATCGAATCGAATCCAATCGAAACAATTCGAATAGAATTGAAGCGAAAAGAATCAAAACGAATCGAACCGAAGAGAATCGATTCGAATCAAAATAAAAAGTATCGTATCAAATCGAATCGAAAAGAATCATATCAAATAGAATCGAAAGAATGGAATCAAATCTAAAACAATCGAATCGAATCGAAAAGAATCGGATTGAATGGAATAGAAACGAAAAGAATAGAAGAGAATCGAAAGAAATCGAATAGAATCAAATCAAGTCAAAAAGAATCGAATTGAATTGATCCTAACCAAAATAAGCGAAATGAATCGACTCGAACCGAAAAAAATCAAATCGAAAAGAATCTAATCTCAACGAAAATCATCGAAATGAATAGAATCGAAAAGAATCGAATTGAATCAAATAAAAAGAATCGAATGGAATCCAATCGAAAAGAATCAAATTGATTCGAATCGAAACAAATTGAATCCAATCGAAAAGAATCTAATTGAATCGAATCAAAAAGAACCGAATTCAATCAAAACGAATCGATTCGAATGGAATAGAAAAGAATAGAATAGAATAGAATCGAAAAGAATCGAATCGAAAAGAATTGAATCGAATCGAAAAGGAACGAATCGAACCGAATCAATAAGAAAACAATCAAATCGAATCAAATACAAAAGAATCGCTTTGAATAGCATAGAATTGAAAAGAATCGAATCAATCGAATTGAAAACAATCGAATCGAAAAGAATCGAATCAAAAAAAGTCGAATCGAAACGAAAACAATCGAATCGAATCGAATCTAAAAGAATCGTATTGAATGGAATCGAGTCGAAAAGACTCGAATCAAAAAGACTCGAATCGAATTGAATCAAATCGAAAAGAATCTAATAGAAACCACTCGAACAGAATCAAATCGAAATGATTCAAAATGAATCGAATAGAATAGAATCGAAAAAAATCGAAACGAATCGAAACGAATCGAAACGAAATGAATCGAAGAGAATCGATTAGAATCGAAATGAGAAGAATCGTATTGAATCGAATCGAAAAGAATCAAGTCAAATCGAATCGAAAGAATTGAATCAAATCGAAAAGAATCCAATCGAATCGAAAAGAATCGAACTGAATGGAATCAAATCAAAAAGAATCGAATCGAATCGAAAAGAATCGAATCAAATTTAATGGAATCGAAAATAATCGAATTGAATCGAAACGAATCGAAATGAAACAAATCAGATCAAATGGAAAAGCATCAACTCGAATTGACAAGAATCGAATCGAATCGAAATGAATCGAATCAAAAAGACTCGAATCGAAAAGAATCGAATTGAAAAGAATCGAATCGAATCGAAAAGACTCGAATCGAATTAAAAATATCAAATCGAATCGAATCGCAAAGAATCGAATTGAAAAGACTCGAATTGAAACGAATCGATTTGAAACGAAAAGAATCGAATCGAATCGAATCGAATTGAAAGAATCGAATTGAATAGAAAAAAATCGAATAGAAAAGAATCGAACCGAAAAGAAAAGAATCAAATTGAATCTGTCGATTAAATTCTAGTCGAATCGAATCAAAAAGAATGAAATCGAGTCGAATCGAATCGAAAAGAATCGAATTGTATCTAATCAAAAAGAATCGAATCGTATCGACTCGAATCGAAAAGAATCCAATTGCACCATCGAATGGAAACTAATCGAACTGAATAGAATCGAAAAGAATCGAATCGAATCAAATCGAAAACAATCAAATTGAATTGATCGAAAAGAATCGAATTGAATCAAATCGAATCGAAATGAAAAGAATCGAATCGATTCAAATAGAAAAGAATCGAATCGAAAAGAATCAAATCGACACGAAAAGAATCGAATCGAATCAAAAAGTATCGAATTGATTCGAAAACATTCGAATCGAAAAGAATCGAATTGAAATGAATCCGATCGAAATGAAAAGAATCTACTCGATTCGAATCCAAAAGAATCGAATCGAATCCAAAAGAATCGAATTGAATTGAATCAAAAGAAATGAATTGAATTGAATCAAAAAGGAACTAATCGCATCAAATCGAAAAAACTCGAATAGAATCAAATCGAATCAAAAAGAATCGAATAGATTCGAATAAAAAAGAATCGAATTGAGGGATCCCTGGGTGGCGCAGCGGTTTAGCGCCTGCCTTTGGCCCAGGGCGCGATCCTGGAGACCCGGGATCGAATCCCACATCGGGCTCCCGGTGCATGGAGCCTGCTTCTCCCTCTGCCTGTGTCTCTGCCTCTCTGTCTCTCTCTGTGACTATCATAAATAAAAGAATCGAAATGAATCGCGTTGAAAAAAATCATAAAGAACCAAATCGAAAAGAATCGAATTCCATGTAACGAAAAGATTCGAATTGAAAAGAATCGAATCGAAACAAAAGAATCGAATCGAATCGACATGAATCAAAAAGAATCGAATCAAAACGAATCGAAAAGAAACAAATCAAGTAGAATCTAAAAGAATCGAATCGAATCCAATCGAAACAATTCGAATAGAATTGAAGCGAAAAGAATCAAAACGAATCGAACCGAAGAGAATCGATTCGAATCAAAATAAAAAGTATCGTATCAAATCGAATCAAAAAGAATCATATCAAATAGAATCGAAAGAATGGAATCAAATCTAAAACAATCGAATCGAATCGAAAAGAATCGGATTGAATGGAATAGAAACGAAAAGAATAGAAGAGAATCGAAAGAAATCGAATAGAATCAAATCAAGTCAAAAAGAATCGAATTGCATTGATCCTAACCAAAATAAGCGAAATGAATCGACTCGAACCGAAAAAAATCAAATCGAAAAGAATCTAATCTCAACGAAAATCATCGAAATGAATAGAATCGAATTGAATCAAATCGAAAAGAATCGAATGGAATCCAATCGAAAAGAATCAAATTGATTCGAATCGAAACAAATTGAATCCAATCGAAAAGAATCTAATTGAATCGAATCGAAAAGAACCGAATTCAATCAAAACGAATCGATTCGAATGGAATAGAAAAGAATAGAATAGAATAGAATCGAAAAGAATCGAATCGAAAAGAATTGAATCGAATCGAAAAGAAACGAATCGAACCGAATCAATAAGAAAACAATCAAATCGAATCAAATACAAAAGAATCGCTTTGAATAGCATAGAATTGAAAAGAATCGAATCAATCGAATTGAAAACAATCGAATCGAAGAGAATCGAATCAAAAAAAGTCGAATCGAAACGAAAACAATCGAATCGAATCGAATCTAAAAGAATCGTATTGAATTGCATCGAGTCGAAAAGACTCGAAACAAAAAGACTCGAATCGAATTGAATCAAATCGAAAAGAATCTAATAGAAACCACTCGAACAGAATCAAATCGAAATGATTCAAAATGAATCGAATAGAATAGAATCGAAAAAATCGAATAGAATCGAAACGAATCGAAACGAAATGAATCGAAGAGAGTCGATTAGAATCGAAATGAGAAGAATCGTATTGAATCGAATCGAAAAGAATCAAGTCAAATCGAATCGAAAGAATTGAATCAAATCGAAAAGAATCCAATCGAATCGAAAAGAATCGAACTGAATGGAATCAAATCAAAAAGAATCGAATCGAATCGAAAAGAATCGAATCAAATTTAATGGAATCGAAAAGAATCGAATTGAATCGAAAAGAATCGAAATGAAACAAATCAGATCAAATGGAAAAGCATCAACTCGAATTGACAAGAATCGAATCGAATCGAAATGAATCGAATCAAAAAGACTCGATTCGAAAAGAATCGAATTGAAAAGAATCGAATCGAATCGAAAAGACTCGAATCGAATTAAAAATATCAAATGGAATCGAATCGCAAAGAATCGAATTGAAAAGACTCGAATTGCAACGAATCGATTTGAAACGAAAAGAATCGAATCGAATCGAATCGAATTGAAAGAATCGAATTGAATAGAAAAAAATCGAATAGAAAAGAATCGAACCGAAAAGAAAAGAATCAAATTGAATCTGTCGATTAAATTCTAGTCGAATCGAATCAAAAAGAATGAAATCGAGTCGAATCGAATCGAAAAGAATCGAATTGTATCTAATCAAAAAGAATCGAATCGTATCGACTCGAATCGAAAAGAATCCAATTGCACCATCGAATGGAAACTAATCGAACTGAATAGAATCGAAAAGAATCGAATCGAATCAAATCGAAAACAATCAAATTGAATTGATCAAAAAGAATCGAATTGAATCAAATCGAATCGAAATGAAAAGAATCGAATCGATTCAAATAGAAAAGAATTGAATCGAAAAGAATCAAATCGACACGAAAAGAATCGAATCGAATCAAAAAGTATCGAATTGATTCGAAAACATTCGAATCGAAAAGAATCGAATTGAAATGAATCCGATCGAAATGAAAAGAATCTACTCGATTCGAATCCAAAAGAATCGAATCGAATCCAAAAGAATCGAATTGAATTGAATCAAAAGAAATGAATTGAATTGAATCAAAAAGGAACTAATCGCATCAAATCGAAAAAACTCGAATAGAATCAAATCGAATCAAAAAGAATCGAATAGATTCGAATAAAAAAGAATCGAATTGAGGGATCCCTGGGTGGCGCAGCGGTTTAGCGCCTGCCTTTGGCCCAGGGCGCGATCCTGGAGACCCGGAATCGAATCCCACATCGGGCTCCCGGTGCATGGAGCCTGCTTCTCTCTCTGCCTGTGTCTCTGCCTCTCTGTCTCTCTCTGTGACTATCATAAATAAAAGAATCGAAATGAATCGCGTTGAAAAAAATCATAAAGAACCAAATCGAAAAGAATCGAATTCCATGTAACGAAAAGATTCGAATTGAAAAGAATCGAATCGAAACAAAAGAATCGAATCGAATCGACATGAATCAAAAAGAATCGAATCAAAACGAATCGAAAAGAAACAAATCAAGTAGAATCTAAAAGAATCGAATCGAATCCAATCGAAACAATTCGAATAGAATTGAAGCGAAAAGAATCAAAACGAATCGAACCGAAGAGAATCGATTCGAATCAAAATAAAAAGTATCGTATCAAATCGAATCGAAAAGAATCATATCAAATAGAATCGAAAGAATGGAATCAAATCTAAAACAATCGAATCGAATCGAAAAGAATCGGATTGAATGGAATAGAAACGAAAAGAATAGAAGAGAATCGAAAGAAATCGAATAGAATCAAATCAAGTCAAAAAGAATCGAATTGAATTGATCCTAACCAAAATAAGCGAAATGAATCGACTCGAACCGAAAAAAATCAAATCGAAAAGAATCTAATCTCAACGAAAATCATCGAAATGAATAGAATCGAAAAGAATCGAATTGAATCAAATCGAAAAGAATCGAATGGAATCCAATCGAAAAGAATCAAATTGATTCGAATCGAAACAAATTGAATCCAATCGAAAAGAATCTAATTGAATCGAATCGAAAAGAATCGAATTCAATCAAAACGAATCGATTCGAATGGAATAGAAAAGAATAGAATAGAATCGAAAAGAATCAAATCGAATCGAAAAGAATCGAGACGAAAAGAATTGAATCGAATCGAAAAGAAACGAATCGAACCGAATCAATAAGAAAACAATCGAATCGAATCAAATACAAAAGAATCGCTTTGAATAGCATAGAATTGAAAAGAATCGAATCAATCGAATTGAAAACAATCGAATCGAAAAGAATCGAATCAAAAAAATTCGAATCGAAACGAAAACAATCGAATCGAATCGAATCTAAAAGAATCGTATTGAATTGCATCGAGTCGAAAAGACTCGAATCAAAAAGACTCGAATCGAATTGAATCAAATCGAAAAGAATCTAATAGAAACCACTCGAACAGAATCAAATCGAAATGATTCAAAATGAATCGAATAGAATAGAATCGAAAAAAATCGAATAGAATCGAAACGAATCGAAACGAAATGAATCGAAGAGAATCGATTAGAATCGAAATGAGAAGAATCGTATTGAATCGAATCGAAAAGAATCAAGTCAAATCGAATCGAAAGAATTGAATCAAATCGAAAAGAATCCAATCGAATCGAAAAGAATCGAACTGAATGGAATCAAATCGAAAAGAATCGAATCGAATCGAAAAGAATCGAATCAAATTTAATGGAATCGAAAAGAATCGAATTGAATCGAAAAGAATCGAAATGAAACAAATCAGATCAAATGGAAAAGCATCAACTCGAATTGACAAGAATCGAATCGAATCGAAATGAATCGAATCAAAAAGACTCGAATCGAAAAGAATCGAATTGAAAAGAATCGAATCGAATCGAAAAGACTCGAATCGAATTAAAAATATCAAATGGAATCGAATCGCAAAGAATCGAATTGAAAAGACTCGAATTGCAACGAATCGATTTGAAACGAAAAGAATCGAATCGAATCGAATCGAATTGAAAGAATCGAATTGAATAGAAAAAAATCGAATAGAAAAGAATCGAACCGAAAAGAAAAGAATCAAATTGAATCTGTCGATTAAATTCTAGGCGAATCGAATCAAAAAGAATGAAATCGAGTCGAATCGAATCGAAAAGAATCGAATTGTATCTAATCAAAAAGAATCGAATCGTATCGACTCGAATCGAAAAGAATCCAATTGCACCATCGAATGGAAACTAATCGAACTGAATAGAATCGAAAAGAATCGAATCGAATCAAATCGAAAACAATCAAATTGAATTGATCGAAAAGAATCGAATTGAATCAAATCGAATCGAAATGAAAAGAATCGAATCGATTCAAATAGAAAAGAATCGAATCGAAAAGAATCAAATCGACACGAAAAGAATCGAATCGAATCAAAAAGTATCGAATTGATTCGAAAACATTCGAATCGAAAAGAATCGAATTGAAATGAATCCGATCGAAATGAAAAGAATCTACTCGATTCGAATCCAAAAGAATCGAATCGAATCCAAAAGAATCGAATTGAATTGAATCAAAAGAAATGAATTGAATTGAATCAAAAAGGAACTAATCGCATCAAATCGAAAAAACTCGAATAGAATCAAATCGAATCAAAAAGAATCGAATAGATTCGAATAAAAAAGAATCGAATTGAGGGATCCCTGGGTGGCGCAGCGGTTTAGCGCCTGCCTTTGGCCCAGGGCGCGATCCTGGAGACCCGGGATCGAATCCCACATCGGGCTCCCGGTGCATGGAGCCTGCTTCTCCCTCTGCCTGTGTCTCTGCCTCTCTGTCTCTCTCTGTGACTATCATAAATAAAAGAATCGAAATGAATCGCGTTGAAAAAAATCATAAAGAACCAAATCGAAAAGAATCGAATTCCATGTAACGAAAAGATTCGAATTGAAAAGAATCGAATCGAAACAAAAGAATCGAATCGAATCGACATGAATCAAAAAGAATCGAATCAAAACGAATCGAAAAGAAACAAATCAAGTAGAATCTAAAAGAATCGAATCGAATCCAATCGAAACAATTCGAATAGAATTGAAGCGAAAAGAATCAAAACGAATCGAACCGAAGAGAATCGATTCGAATCAAAATAAAAAGTATCGTATCAAATCGAATCAAAAAGAATCATATCAAATAGAATCGAAAGAATGGAATCAAATCTAAAACAATCGAATCGAATCGAAAAGAATCGGATTGAATGGAATAGAAACGAAAAGAATAGAAGAGAATCGAAAGAAATCGAATAGAATCAAATCAAGTCAAAAAGAATCGAATTGAATTGATCCTAACCAAAATAAGCGAAATGAATCGACTCGAACCGAAAAAAATCAAATCGAAAAGAATCTAATCTCAACGAAAATCATCGAAATGAATAGAATCGAATTGAATCAAATCGAAAAGAATCGAATGGAATCAAATCGAAAAGAATCAAATTGATTCGAATCGAAACAAATTGAATCCAATCGAAAAGAATCTAATTGAATCGAATCGAAAAGAACCGAATTCAATCAAAACGAATCGATTCGAATGGAATAGAAAAGAATAGAATAGAATAGAATCGAAAAGAATCGAATCGAAAAGAATTGAATCGAATCGAAAAGAAACGAATCGAACCGAATCAATAAGAAAACAATCAAATCGAATCAAATACAAAAGAATCGCTTTGAATAGCATAGAATTGAAAAGAATCGAATCAATCGAATTGAAAACAATCGAATCGAAAAGAATCGAATCAAAAAAAGTCGAATCGAAACGAAAACAATCGAATCGAATCGAATCTAAAAGAATCGTATTGAATTGCATCGAGTCGAAAAGACTCGAAACAAAAAGACTCGAATCGAATTGAATCAAATCGAAAAGAATCTAATAGAAACCACTCGAACAGAATCAAATCGAAATGATTCAAAATGAATCGAATAGAATCGAAACGAATCGAAACGAAATGAATCGAAGAGAGTCGATTAGAATCGAAATGAGAAGAATCGTATTGAATCGAATCGAAAAGAATCAAGTCAAATCGAATCGAAAGAATTGAATCAAATCGAAAAGAATCCAATCGAATCGAAAAGAATCGAACTGAATGGAATCAAATCAAAAAGAATCGAATCGAATCGAAAAGAATCGAATCAAATTTAATGGAATCGAAAAGAATCGAATTGAATCGAAAAGAATCGAAATGAAACAAATCAGATCAAATGGAAAAGCATCAACTCGAATTGACAAGAATCGAATCGAATCGAAATGAATCGAATCAAAAAGACTCGATTCGAAAAGAATCGAATTGAAAAGAATCGAATCGAATCGAAAAGACTCGAATCGAATTAAAAATATCAAATGGAATCGAATCGCAAAGAATCGAATTGAAAAGACTCGAATTGAAACGAATCGATTTGAAACGAAAAGAATCGAATCGAATCGAATTGAATTGAAAGAATCGAATTGAATAGAAAAAAATCGAATAGAAAAGAATCGAACCGAAAAGAAAAGAATCAAATTGAATCTGTCGATTAAATTCTAGTCGAATCGAATCAAAAAGAATGAAATCGAGTCGAATCGAATCGAAAAGAATCGAATCGAATCGAAAAGAATCGAATTGTATCTAATCAAAAAGAATCGAATCGTATCGACTCGAATCGAAAAGAATCCAATTGCACCATCGAATGGAAACTAATCGAACTGAATAGAATCGAAAAGAATCGAATCGAATCAAATCGAAAACAATCAAATTGAATTGATCGAAAAGAATCGAATTGAATCAAATCGAATCGAAATGAAAAGAATCGAATCGATTCAAATAGAAAAGAATCGAATCGAAAAGAATCAAATCGACACGAAAAGAATCGAATCGAATCAAAAAGTATCGAATTGATTCGAAAACATTCGAATCGAAAAGAATCGAATTGAAATGAATCCGATCGAAATGAAAAGAATCTACTCGATTCGAATCCAAAAGAATCGAATCCAAAAGAATCGAATCGAATCCAAAAGAATCGAATTGAATTGAATCAAAAGAAATGAATTGAATTGAATCAAAAAGGAACTAATCGCATCAAATCGAAAAAACTCGAATAGAATCAAATCGAATCAAAAAGAATCGAATAGATTCGAATAAAAAAGAATCGAATTGAGGGATCCCTGGGTGGCGCAGCAGTTTAGCGCCTGCCTTTGGCCCAGGGCGCGATCCTGGAGACCCGGGATCGAATCCCACATCGGGCTCCCGGTGCATGGAGCCTGCTTCTCCCTCTGCCTGTGTCTCTGCCTCTCTGTCTCTCTCTGTGACTATCATAAATAAAAGAATCGAAATGAATCGCGTTGAAAAAAATCATAAAGAACCAAATCGAAAAGAATCGAATTCCATGTAACGAAAAGATTCGAATTGAAAAGAATCGAATCGAAACAAAAGAATCGAATCGAATCGACATGAATCAAAAAGAATCGAATCAAAACGAATCGAAAAGAAACAAATCAAGTAGAATCTAAAAGAATCGAATCGAATCCAATCGAAACAATTCGAATAGAATTGAAGCGAAAAGAATCAAAACGAATCGAACCGAAGAGAATCGATTCGAATCAAAATAAAAAGTATCGTATCAAATCGAATCGAAAAGAATCATATCAAATAGAATCGAAAGAATGGTATCAAATCTAAAATAATCGAATTGAATCGAAAAGAATCGGATTGAATGGAATAGAAACGAAAAGAATAGAAGAGAATCGAAAGAAATCGAATAGAATCAAATCAAGGCAAAAAGAATCGAATTGAATTGATCCTAACCAAAATAAGCGAAATGAATCGACTCGAACCGAAAAAAATCAAATCGAAAAGAATCTAATCTCAACGAAAATAATCGAAATGAATAGAATCGAAAAGAATCGAATTGAATCAAGTCGAAAAGAATCGAATGGAATCCAATCGAAAAGAATCAAATTGATTCGAATCGAAACAAATTGAATCCAATCGAAAAGAATCTAATTGAATCGAATCGAAAAGAATCGAATTCAATCAAAACGAATCGATTCGAATGGAATAGAAAAGAATAGAATAGAATAGAATCGAAAAGAATCAAATCGAATCGAAAAGAATCGAATCGAAAAGAATTGAATCGAATCGAAAAGAAACGAATCGAACCGAATCAATAAGAAAACAATCGAATCGAATCAAATACAAAAGAATCGCTTTGAATAGCATAGAATTGAAAAGAATCGAATCAATCGAATTGAAAACAATCGAATCGAAAAGAATCGAATCAAAAAAAGTCGAATCGAAACGAAAACAATCGAATCGAATCGAATCTAAAATAATCGTATTGAATGGAATCGAGTCGAAAAGACTCGAATCAAAAAGACTCGAATCGAATTGAATCAAATCGAAAAGAATCTAATAGAAACAACTCGAACAGAATCAAATCGAAATGATTCAAAATGAATCGAATAGAATAGAATCGAAAAAAATCGAATAGAATCGAAACGAATCGAAACGAAATGAATCGAAGAGAATCGATTAGAATCGAAATGAGAAGAATCGTATTGAATCGAATCGAAAAGAATCAAGTCAAATCGAATCGAAAGAATTGAATCAAATCGAAAAGAATCCAATCGAATCGAAAAGAATCGAACTGAATGGAATCAAATCAAAAAGAATCGAATCGAATCGAAAAGAATCGAATCAAATTTAATGGAATCGAAAAGAATCGAATTGAATCGAAAAGAATCGAAATGAAACAAATCAGATCAAATGGAAAAGCATCAACTCGAATTGACAAGAATCGAATCGAATCGAAATGAATCGAATCAAAAAGACTCGAATCGAAAAGAATCGAATTGAAAAGAATCGAATCGAATCGAAAAGACTCGAATCGAATTAAAAATATCAAATCGAATCGAATCGCAAAGAATCGAATTGAAAAGACTCGAATTGCAACGAATCGATTTGAAACGAAAAGAATCGAATCGAATCGAATTGAAAGAATCGAATTGAATAGAAAAAAATCGAATAGAAAAGAATCGAACCGAAAAGAAAAGAATCAAATTGAATCTGTCGATTAAATTCTAGTCGAATCGAATCAAAAAGAATGAAATCGAGTCGAATCGAATCGAAAAGAATCGAATTGTATCTAATCAAAAAGAATCGAATCGTATCGACTCGAATCGAAAAGAATCCAATTGCACCATCGAATGGAAACTAATCGAACTGAATAGAATCGAAAAGAATCGAATCGAATCAAATCGAAAACAATCAAATTGAATTGATCGAAAAGAATCGAATTGAATCAAATCGAATCGAAATGAAAAGAATCGAATCGATTCAAATAGAAAAGAATCGAATCGAAAAGAATCAAATCGAATCGAAAAGAATCGAATCGAATCAAAAACTATCGAATTGATTCGAAAAAATTCGAATCGAAAAGAATCGAATTGAAATGAATCCGATCGAAATGAAAAGAATCTACTCGATTCGAATCCAAAAGAATCGAATCCAAAAGAATCGAATCGAATCCAAAAGAATCGAATTGAATTGAATCAAAAGAAATGAATTGAATTGAATCAAAAAGGAACTAATCGCATCAAATCGAAAAAACTCGAATAGAATCAAATCGAATCAAAAAGAATCGAATAGATTCGAATAAAAAAGAATCGAATTGAGGGATCCCTGGGTGGCGCAGCGGTTTAGCGCCTGCCTTTGGCCCAGGGCGCGATCCTGGAGACCCGGGATCGAATCCCACATCGGGCTCCCGGTGCATGGAACCTGCTTCTCCCTCTGCCTGAGTCTCTGCCTCTCTGTCTCTCGCTGTGACTATCATAAAACAAAGAATCGAATTGAATCGCGTTGAAAAAAATCATAAAGGATCAAATCGAAAAGAATCGAATTCCATGTAACGAAAAGATTCGAATTGAAAAGAATCGAATCGAAACAAAAGAACCGAATCGAATTGACATGAATCAAAAAGAATCGAATCAAAACGAATCGAAAAGAAACAAATCAAGTAGAATCTAAAAGAATCGAATCGAATCCAATCGAAACAATTCGAATAGAATTGAAGCGAAAAGAATCAAAACGAATCGAACCGAAGAGAATCGATTCGAATCAAAATAAAAAGTATCGTATCAAATCGAATCGAAAAGAATCATATCAAATAGAATCGAAAGAATGGAATCAAATCTAAAACAATCGAATCGAATCGAAAAGAATCAGATTGAATGGAATAGAAACGAAAAGAATAGAAGAGAATCGAAAGAAATCGAATAGAATCAAATCAAGTCAAAAAGAATCGAATTGAATTGATCCTAACCAAAATAAGCGAAATGAATCGACTCGAACCGAAAAAAATCAAATCGAAAAGAATCTAATCTCAACGAAAATAATCGAAATGAATAGAATCGACAAGAATCGAATTGAATCAAATCGAAAAGAATCGAATGGAATCCAATCGAAAAGAATCAAATTGATTCGAATCGAAACAAATTGAATCCAATCGAAAAGAATCTAATTGAATCGAATCGAAAAGAATCGAATTCAATCCAAACGAATCGATTCGAATGGAATAGAAAAGAATAGAATAGAATAGAATCGAAAAGAATCAAATCGAATCGAAAAGAATCGAATCGAAAAGAATTGAATCGAATCGAAAAGAAACGAATCGAACCGAATCAAAAAGAAAACAATCAAATCGAATCAAATACAAAAGAATCGCTTTGAATAGCATAGAATTGAAAAGAATCGAATCAATCGAATTGAAAACAATCGAATCGAAAAGAATCGAATCAAAAAAAGTCGAATCGAAACGAAAACAATCGAATCGAATCGAAAAGAAACGAATCGAACCGAATCAAAAAGAAAACAATCAAATCGAATCAAATACAAAAGAATCGCTTTGAATAGCATAGAATTGAAAAGAATCGAATCAATCGAATTGAAAACAATCGAATCGAAAAGAATCGAATCAAAAAAAGTCGAATCGAAACGAAAACAATCGAATCGAATCGAATCTAAAAGAATCGTATTGAATGGAATCGAGTCGAAAAGACTCGAATCAAAAAGACTCGAATCGAATTGAATCAAATCGAAAAGAATCTAATAGAAACCACTCGAACAGAATCAAATCGAAATGATTCAAAATGAATCGAATAGAATAGAATCGAAAAAAATCGAATAGAATCGAAACGAATCGAAACGAAATGAATCGAAGAGAATCGATTAGAATCGAAATGAGAAGAATCGTATTGAATCGAATCGAAAAGAATCAAGTCAAATCGAATCGAAAGAATTGAATCAAATCGAAAAGAATCCAATCGAATCGAAAAGAATCGAACTGAATGGAATCAAATCGAAAAGAATCGAATCGAATCGAAAAGAATCGAATCAAATTTAATGGAATCGAAAAGAATCGAATTGAATCGAAAAGAATCGAAATGAAACAAATCAGATCAAATGGAAAAGCATCAACTCGAATTGACAAGAATCGAATCGAATCGAAATGAATCGAATCAAAAAGACTCGAATCGAAAAGAATCGAATTGAAAAGAATCGAATCGAATCGAAAAGACTCGAATCGAATTAAAAATATCAAATCGAATCGAATCGAAAAGAATCGAATTGAAAAGACTCGAATTGAAACGAATAGATTTGAAACGAAAAGAATCGAATCGAATCGAATCGAATTGAAAGAATCGAATTGAATAGAAAAAAATCGAATAGAAAAGAATCGAACCGAAAAGAAAAGAATCAAATTGAATCTGTCGATTAAATTCTAGTCGAATCGAATCAAAAAGAATGAAATCGAGTCGAATCGAATCGAAAAGAATCGAATTGTATCTAATCAAAAAGAATCGAATCGTATCGACTCGAATCGAAAAGAATCCAATTGCACCATCGAATGGAAACTAATCGAACTGAATAGAATCGAAAAGAATCGAATCGAATCAAATCGAAAACAATCAAATTGAATTGATCGAAAAGAATCGAATTGAATTAAATCGAATCGAAATGAAAAGAATCGAATCGATTCAAATAGAAAAGAATCGAATCGAAAAGAATCAAATCGACACGAAAAGAATCGAATCGAATCAAAAAGTATCGAATTGATTCGAAAACATTCGAATCGAAAAGAATCGAATTGAAATGAATCCGATCGAAATGAAAAGAATCTACTCGATTCGAATCCAAAAGAATCGAATCGAATCCAAAAGAATCGAATTGAATTGAATCAAAAGAAATGAATTGAATTGAATCAAAAAGGAACTAATCGCATCAAATCGAAAAAACTCGAATAGAATCAAATCGAATCAAAAAGAATCGAATAGATTCGAATAAAAAAGAATCGAATTGAGGGATCCCTGGGTGGCGCAGCGGTTTAGCGCCTGCCTTTGGCCCAGGGCGCGATCCTGGAGACCCGGGATCGAATCCCACATCGGGCTCCCGGTGCATGGAGCCTGCTTCTCCCTCTGCCTGTGTCTCTGCCTCTCTGTCTCTCTCTGTGACTATCATAAATAAAAGAATCGAAATGAATCGCGTTGAAAAAAATCATAAAGAACCAAATCGAAAAGAATCGAATTCCATGTAACGAAAAGATTCGAATTGAAAAGAATCGAATCGAAACAAAAGAATCGAATCGAATCGACATGAATCAAAAAGAATCGAATCAAAACGAATCGAAAAGAAACAAATCAAGTAGAATCTAAAAGAATCGAATCGAATCCAATCGAAACAATTCGAATAGAATTGAAGCGAAAAGAATCAAAACGAATCGAACCGAAGAGAATCGATTCGAATCAAAATAAAAAGTATCGTATCAAATCGAATCGAAAAGAATCATATCAAATAGAATCGAAAGAATGGAATCAAATCTAAAACAATCGAATCGAATCGAAAAGAATCGGATTGAATGGAATAGAAACGAAAAGAATAGAAGAGAATCGAAAGAAATCGAATAGAATCAAATCAAGTCAAAAAGAATCGAATTGAATTGATCCTAACCAAAATAAGCGAAATGAATCGACTCGAACCGAAAAAAATCAAATCGAAAAGAATCTAATCTCAACGAAAATCATCGAAATGAATAGAATCGAAAAGAATCGAATTGAATCAAATAAAAAGAATCGAATGGAATCCAATCGAAAAGAATCAAATTGATTCGAATCGAAACAAATTGAATCCAATCGAAAAGAATCTAATTGAATCGAATCAAAAAGAACCGAATTCAATCAAAACGAATCGATTCGAATGGAATAGAAAAGAATAGAATAGAATAGAATCGAAAAGAATCGAATCGAAAAGAATTGAATCGAATCGAAAAGGAACGAATCGAACCGAATCAATAAGAAAACAATCAAATCGAATCAAATACAAAAGAATCGCTTTGAATAGCATAGAATTGAAAAGAATCGAATCAATCGAATTGAAAACAATCGAATCGAAAAGAATCGAATCAAAAAAAGTCGAATCGAAACGAAAACAATCGAATCGAATCGAATCTAAAAGAATCGTATTGAATGGAATCGAGTCGAAAAGACTCGAATCAAAAAGACTCGAATCGAATTGAATCAAATCGAAAAGAATCTAATAGAAACCACTCGAACAGAATCAAATCGAAATGATTCAAAATGAATCGAATAGAATAGAATCGAAAAAAATCGAAACGAATCGAAACGAATCGAAACGAAATGAATCGAAGAGAATCGATTAGAATCGAAATGAGAAGAATCGTATTGAATCGAATCGAAAAGAATCAAGTCAAATCGAATCGAAAGAATTGAATCAAATCGAAAAGAATCCAATCGAATCGAAAAGAATCGAACTGAATGGAATCAAATCAAAAAGAATCGAATCGAATCGAAAAGAATCGAATCAAATTTAATGGAATCGAAAATAATCGAATTGAATCGAAACGAATCGAAATGAAACAAATCAGATCAAATGGAAAAGCATCAACTCGAATTGACAAGAATCGAATCGAATCGAAATGAATCGAATCAAAAAGACTCGAATCGAAAAGAATCGAATTGAAAAGAATCGAATCGAATCGAAAAGACTCGAATCGAATTAAAAATATCAAATCGAATCGAATCGCAAAGAATCGAATTGAAAAGACTCGAATTGAAACGAATCGATTTGAAACGAAAAGAATCGAATCGAATCGAATCGAATTGAAAGAATCGAATTGAATAGAAAAAAATCGAATAGAAAAGAATCGAACCGAAAAGAAAAGAATCAAATTGAATCTGTCGATTAAATTCTAGTCGAATCGAATCAAAAAGAATGAAATCGAGTCGAATCGAATCGAAAAGAATCGAATTGTATCTAATCAAAAAGAATCGAATCGTATCGACTCGAATCGAAAAGAATCCAATTGCACCATCGAATGGAAACTAATCGAACTGAATAGAATCGAAAAGAATCGAATCGAATCAAATCGAAAACAATCAAATTGAATTGATCGAAAAGAATCGAATTGAATCAAATCGAATCGAAATGAAAAGAATCGAATCGATTCAAATAGAAAAGAATCGAATCGAAAAGAATCAAATCGACACGAAAAGAATCCAATCGAATCAAAAAGTATCGAATTGATTAGAAAACATTCGAATCGAAAAGAATCGAATTGAAATGAATCCGATCGAAATGAAAAGAATCTACTCGATTCGAATCCAAAAGAATCGAATCCAAAAGAATCGAATCGAATCCAAAAGAATCGAATTGAATTGAATCAAAAGAAATGAATTGAATTGAATCAAAAAGGATCTAATCGCATCAAATCGAAAAAACTCGAATAGAATCAAATCGAATCAAAAAGAATCGAATAGATTCGAATAAAAAAGAATCGAATTGAGGGATCCCTGGTTGGCGCAACGGTTTAGCGCCTGCCTTTGGCCCAGGGCGCGATCCTGGAGACCCGGGATCGAATCCCACATCGGGCTCCCGGTGCATGGAGCCTGCTTCTCCCTCTGCCTGTGTCTCTGCCTCTCTGTCTCTCTCTGTGACTATCATAAATAAAAGAATCGAATTGAATCGCGTTGAAAAAAATCATAAAGAATCAAATCGAAAAGAATCGAATTCCATGTAACGAAAAGATTCGAATTGAAAAGAATCGAATCGAAACAAAAGAATCGAATCGAATCGACATGAATCAAAAAGAATCGAATCAAAACGAATCGAAAAGAAACAAATCAAGTAGAATCTAAAGAATCGAATCGAATCAAATCGAAAAAATTCGAATAGAATTGAAGCGAAAAGAATCAAAACGAATCGAACCGAAGAGAATCGATTCGAATCAAAATAAAAAGTATCGTATCAAATCGAATCGAAAAGAATCATACCAATAGAATCGAAAGAATGGAATCAAATCTAAAACAATCGAATCGAATCGAAAAGAATCGGATTGAATGGAATAGAAACGAAAAGAATAGAAGAGAATCGAAAGAAATCGAATAGAATCAAATCAAGTCAAAAAGAATCGAATTGCATTGATCCTAACCAAAATAAGCGAAATGAATCGACTCGAACCGAAAAAAATCAAATCGAAAAGAATCTAATCTCAACGAAAATCATCGAAATGAATAGAATCGAAAAGAATCGAATTGAATCAAATAAAAAGAATCGAATGGAATCCAATCGAAAAGAATCAAATTGATTCGAATCGAAACAAATTGAATCCAATCGAAAAGAATCTAATTGAATCGAATCGAAAAGAATCGAATTCTATCAAAACGAATCGATTCGAATGGAATAGAAAAGAATAGAATAGAATAGAATCGAAAAGAATCAAATCGAATCGAAAAGAATCGAATCGAAAAGAATTGAATCGAATCGAAAAGAAACGAATCGAACCGAATCAATAAGAAAACAATCAAATCGAATCAAATACAAAAGAATCGCTTTGAATAGCATAGAATTGAAAAGAATCGAATCAATCGAATTGAAAACAATCGAATCGAAAAGAATCGAATCAAAAAAAGTCGAATCGAAACGAAAACAATCGAATCGAATCGAATCTAAAAGAATCGTATTGAATGGAATCGAGTCGAAAACACTCGAAACAAAAAGACTCGAATCGAATTGAATCAAATCGAAAAGAATCTAATAGAAACCACTCGAACAGAATCAAATCGAAATGATTCAAAATGAATCGAATAGAATAGAATCGAAAAAAATCGAATAGAATCGAAACGAATCGAAACGAAATGAATCGAAGAGAGTCGATTAGAATCGAAATGAGAAGAATCGTATTGAATCGAATCGAAAAGAATCAAGTCAAATCGAATCGAAGGAATTGAATCAAATCGAAAAGAATCCAATCGAATCGAAAAGAATCGAACTGAATGGAATCAAATCAAAAAGAATCGAATCGAATCGAAAAGAATCGAATCAAATTTAATGGAATCGAAAATAATCGAATTGAATCCAAAAGAATCGAAATGAAACAAATCAGATCAAATGGAAAAGCATCAACTCGAATTGACAAGAATCGAATCGAATCGAATCGAAATGAATCGAATCAAAAAGACTCGAATCGAAAAGAATCGAATTGAAAAGAATCGAATCGAATCGAAAAGACTCGAATCGAATTAAAAATATCAAATCGAATCGAATCGCAAAGAATCGAATTGAAAAGACTCGAATTGAAACGAATCGATTTGAAACGAAAAGAATCGAATCGAATCGAATTGAAAGAATCGAATTGAATAGAAAAAAATCGAATAGAAAAGAATCGAACCGAAAAGAAAAGAATCAAATTGAATCTGTCGATTAAATTCTAGTCGAATCGAATCAAAAAGAATGAAATCGAGTCGAATTGAATCGAAAAGAATCGAATCAAAAAGAAAAGAATCGAATTGTATCTAATCAAAAAGAATCGAATCGTATCGACTCGAATCGAAAAGAATCCAATTGCACCATCGAATGGAAACTAATCGAACTGAATAGAATTGAAAAGAATCGAATCGAATCAAATCGAAAACAATCAAATTCAATTGATCGAAAAGAATCGAATTGAATCAAATCGAATCGAAATGAAAAGAATCGAATCGATTCAAATAGAAAAGAATCGAATCGAAAAGAATCAAATCGACACGAAAAGAATCGAATCGAATCAAAAAGTATCGAATTGATTCGAAAACATTCGAATCGAAAAGAATCGAATTGAAATGAATCCGATCGAAATGAAAAGAATCTACTCGATTCGAATCCAAAAGAATCGAATCCAAAAGAATCGAATCGAATCCAAAAGAATCGAATTGAATTGAATCAAAAGAAATGAATTGAATTGAATCAAAAAGGATCTAATCGCATCAAATCGAAAAAACTCGAATAGAATCAAATCGAAACAAAAAGAATCGAATAGATTCGAATAAAAAAGAATCGAATTGAGGGATCCCTGGGTGGCGCAGCGGTTTAGCGCCTGCCTTTGGCCCAGGGCGCGATCCTGGAGACCCGGGATCGAATCCCACATCGGGCTCCCGGTGCATGGAGCCTGCTTCTCCCTCTGCCTGCGTCTCTGCCTCTCTGTCTCTCTCTGTGACTATCATAAATAAAAGAATCGAATTGAATCGCGTTGAAAAAAATCATAAAGAATCAAATCGAAAAGAATCGAATTCCATGTAACGAAAAGATTCGAATTGAAAAGAATCGAATCGAAACAAAAGAATCGAATCGAATCGACATGAATCAAAAAGAATCGAATCAAAACGAATCGAAAAGAAACAAATCAAGTAGAATCTAAAGAATCGAATCGAATCAAATCGAAACAATTCGAATAGAATTGAAGCGAAAAGAATCAAAACGAATCGAACCGAAGAGAATCGATTCGAATCAAAATAAAAAGTATCGTATCAAATCGAATCGAAAAGAATCATATCAAATAGAATCGAAAGAATGGAATCAAATCTAAAACAATCGAATCGAATCGAAAAGAATCGGATTGAATGGAATAGAAACGAAAAGAATAGAAGAGAATCGAAAGAAATCGAATAGAATCAAATCAAGTCAAAAAGAATCGAATTGCATTGATCCTAACCAAAATAAGCGAAATGAATCGACTCGAACCGAAAAAAATCAAATCGAAAAGAATCTAATCTCAACGAAAATCATCGAAATGAATAGAATCGAAAAGAATCGAATTGAATCAAATAAAAAGAATCGAATGGAATCCAATAGAAAAGAATCAAATTGATTCGAATCGAAACAAATTGAATCCAATCGAAAAGAATCTAATTGAATCGAATCGAAAAGAATCGAATTCTATCAAAACGAATCGATTCGAATGGAATAGAAAAGAATAGAATAGAATAGAATCGAAAAGAATCAAATCGAATCGAAAAGAATCGAATCGAAAAGAATTGAATCGAATCGAAAAGAAACGAATCGAACCGAATCAATAAGAAAACAATCAAATCGAATCAAATACAAAAGAATCGCTTTGAATAGCATAGAATTGAAAAGAATCGAATCAATCGAATTGAAAACAATCGAATCGAAAAGAATCGAATCAAAAAAAGTCGAATCGAAACGAAAACAATCGAATCGAATCGAATCTAAAAGAATCGTATTGAATTGCATCGAGTCGAAAAGACTCGAAACAAAAAGACTCGAATCGAATTGAATCAAATCGAAAAGAATCTAATAGAAACCACTCGAACAGAATCAAATCGAAATGATTCAAAATGAATCGAATAGAATAGAATCGAAAAAAATCGAATAGAATCGAAACGAATCGAAACGAAATGAATCGAAGAGAGTCGATTAGAATCGAAATGAGAAGAATCGTATTGAATCGAATCGAAAAGAATCAAGTCAAATCGAATCGAAAGAATTGAATCAAATCGAAAAGAATCCAATCGAATCGAAAAGAATCGAACTGAATGGAATCAAATCAAAAAGAATCGAATCGAATCGAAAAGAATCGAATCAAATTTAATGGAATCGAAAAGAATCGAATTGAATCGAAAAGAATCGAAATGAAACAAATCAGATCAAATGGAAAAGCATCAACTCGAATTGACAAGAATCGAATCGAATCGAATCGAAATGAATCGAATCAAAAAGACTCGAATCGAAAAGAATCGAATTGAAAAGAATCGAATCGAATCGAAAAGACTCGAATCGAATTAAAAATATCAAATCGAATCGAATCGCAAAGAATCGAATTGAAAAGACTCGAATTGAAACGAATCGATTTGAAACGAAAAGAATCGAATCGAATCGAATCGAATTGAAAGAATCGAATTGAATAGAAAAAAATCGAATAGAAAAGAATCGAACCGAAAAGAAAAGAATCAAATTGAATCTGTCGATTAAATTCTAGTCGAATCGAATCAAAAAGAATGAAATCGAGTCGAATCGAATCGAAAAGAATCGAATCAAATCGAAAAGAATCGAATTGTATCTAATCAAAAAGAATCGAATCGTATCGACTCGAATCGAAAAGAATCCAATTGCACCATCGAATGGAAACTAATCGAACTGAATAGAATTGAAAAGAATCGAATCGAATCAAATCGAAAACAATCAAATTGAATTGATCGAAAAGAATCGAATTGAATCAAATCGAATCGAAATGAAAAGAATCGAATCGATTCAAATAGAAAAGAATCGAATCGAAAAGAATCAAATCGACACGAAAAGAATCCAATCGAATCAAAAAGTATCGAATTGATTAGAAAACATTCGAATCGAAAAGAATCGAATTGAAATGAATCCGATCGAAATGAAAAGAATCTACTCGATTCGAATCCAAAAGAATCGAATCCAAAAGAATCGAATCGAATCCAAAAGAATCGAATTGAATTGAATCAAAAGAAATGAATTGAATTGAATCAAAAAGGATCTAATCGCATCAAATCGAAAAAACTCGAATAGAATCAAATCGAATCAAAAAGAATCGAATAGATTCGAATAAAAAAGAATCGAATTGAGGGATCCCTGGTTGGCGCAACGGTTTAGCGCCTGCCTTTGGCCCAGGGCGCGATCCTGGAGACCCGGGATCGAATCCCACATCGGGCTCCCGGTGCATGGAGCCTGCTTCTCCCTCTGCCTGTGTCTCTGCCTCTCTGTCTCTCTCTGTGACTATCATAAATAAAAGAATCGAATTGAATCGCGTTGAAAAAAATCATAAAGAATCAAATCGAAAAGAATCGAATTCCATGTAACGAAAAGATTCGAATTGAAAAGAATCGAATCGAAACAAAAGAATCGAATCGAATCGACATGAATCAAAAAGAATCGAATCAAAACGAATCGAAAAGAAACAAATCAAGTAGAATCTAAAGAATCGAATCGAATCAAATCGAAAAAATTCGAATAGAATTGAATCGAAAAGAATCAAAACGAATCGAACCGAAGAGAATCGATTCGAATCAAAATAAAAAGTATCGTATCAAATCGAATCGAAAAGAATCATATCAAATAGAATCGAAAGAATGGAATCAAATCTAAAACAATCGAATCGAATCGAAAAGAATCGGATTGAATGGAATAGAAACGAAAAGAATAGAAGAGAATCGAAAGAAATCGAATAGAATCAAATCAAGTCAAAAAGAATCGAATTGCATTGATCCTAACCAAAATAAGCGAAATGAATCGACTCGAACCGAAAAAAATCAAATCGAAAAGAATCTAATCTCAACGAAAATCATCGAAATGAATAGAATCGAAAAGAATCGAATTGAATCAAATAAAAAGAATCGAATGGAATCCAATCGAAAAGAATCAAATTGATTCGAATCGAAACAAATTGAATCCAATCGAAAAGAATCTAATTGAATCGAATCGAAAAGAATCGAATTCTATCAAAACGAATCGATTCGAATGGAATAGAAAAGAATAGAATAGAATAGAATCGAAAAGAATCAAATCGAATCGAAAAGAATCGAATCGAAAAGAATTGAATCGAATCGAAAAGAAACGAATCGAACCGAATCAATAAGAAAACAATCAAATCGAATCAAATACAAAAGAATCGCTTTGAATAGCATAGAATTGAAAAGAATCGAATCAATCGAATTGAAAACAATCGAATCGAAAAGAATCGAATCAAAAAAAGTCGAATCGAAACGAAAACAATCGAATCGAATCGAATCTAAAAGAATCGTATTGAATGGAATCGAGTCGAAAACACTCGAAACAAAAAGACTCGAATCGAATTGAATCAAATCGAAAAGAATCTAATAGAAACCACTCGAACAGAATCAAATCGAAATGATTCAAAATGAATCGAATAGAATAGAATCGAAAAAAATCGAATAGAATCGAAACGAATCGAAACGAAATGAATCGAAGAGAGTCGATTAGAATCGAAATGAGAAGAATCGTATTGAATCGAATCGAAAAGAATCAAGTCAAATCGAATCGAAAGAATTGAATCAAATCGAAAAGAATCCAATCGAATCGAAAAGAATCGAACTGAATGGAATCAAATCAAAAAGAATCGAATCGAATCGAAAAGAATCGAATCAAATTTAATGGAATCGAAAAGAATCGAATTGAATCGAAAAGAATCGAAATGAAACAAATCAGATCAAATGGAAAAGCATCAACTCGAATTGACAAGAATCGAATCGAATCGAAATGAATCGAATCAAAAAGACTCGAATCGAAAAGAATCGAATTGAAAAGAATCGAATCGAATCGAAAAGACTCGAATCGAATTAAAAATATCAAATGGAATCGAATCGCAAAGAATCGAATTGAAAAAACTCGAATTGAAACGAATCGATTTGAAACGAAAAGAATCGAATCGAATCGAATCGAATTGAAAGAATCGAATTGAATAGAAAAAAATCGAATAGAAAAGAATCGAACCGAAAAGAAAAGAATCAAATTGAATCTGTCGATTAAATTCTAGTCGAATCGAATCAAAAAGAATGAAATCGAGTCGAATCGAATCGAAAAGAATCGAATTGTATCTAATCAAAAAGAATCGAATCGTATCGACTCGAATCGAAAAGAATCCAATTGCATCATCGAATGGAAACTAATCGAACTGAATAGAATCGAAAAGAATCGAATCGAATCAAATCGAAAACAATCAAATTGAATTGATCGAAAAGAATCGAATTGAATCAAATCGAATCGAAATGAAAAGAATCGAATCGATTCAAATAGAAAAGAATCGAATCGAAAAGAATCAAATCGACACGAAAAGAATCGAATCGAATCAAAAAGTATCGAATTGATTCGAAAACATTCGAATCGAAAAGAATCGAATTGAAATGAATCCGATCGAAATGAAAAGAATCTACTCGATTCGAATCCAAAAGAATCGAATCCAAAAGAATCGAATCGAATCCAAAAGAATCGAATTGAATTGAATCAAAAGAAATGAATTGAATTGAATCAAAAAGGATCTAATCGCATCAAATCGAAAAAACTCGAATAGAATCAAATCGAATCAAAAAGAATCGAATAGATTCGAATAAAAAAGAATCGAATTGAGGGATCCCTGGTTGGCGCAACGGTTTAGCGCCTGCCTTTGGCCCAGGGCGCGATCCTGGAGACCCGGGATCGAATCCCACATCGGGCTCCCGGTGCATGGAGCCTGCTTCTCCCTCTGCCTGTGTCTCTGCCTCTCTGTCTCTCTCTGTGACTATCATAAATAAAAGAATCGAATTGAATCGCGTTGAAAAAAATCATAAAGAATCAAATCGAAAAGAATCGAATTCCATGTAACGAAAAGATTCGAATTGAAAAGAATCGAATCGAAACAAAAGAATCGAATCGAATCGACATGAATCAAAAAGAATCGAATCAAAACGAATCGAAAAGAAACAAATCAAGTAGAATCTAAAGAATCGAATCGAATCAAATCGAAAAAATTCGAATAGAATTGAATCGAAAAGAATCAAAACGAATCGAACCGAAGAGAATCGATTCGAATCAAAATAAAAAGTATCGTATCAAATCGAATCGAAAAGAATCATATCAAATAGAATCGAAAGAATGGAATCAAATCTAAAACAATCGAATCGAATCGAAAAGAATCGGATTGAATGGAATAGAAACGAAAAGAATAGAAGAGAATCGAAAGAAATCGAATAGAATCAAATCAAGTCAAAAAGAATCGAATTGCATTGATCCTAACCAAAATAAGCGAAATGAATCGACTCGAACCGAAAAAAATCAAATCGAAAAGAATCTAATCTCAACGAAAATAATCGAAATGAATAGAATCGAAAAGAATCGAATTGAATCAAATAAAAAGAATCGAATGGAATCCAATCGAAAAGAATCAAATTGATTCGAATCGAAACAAATTGAATCCAATCGAAAAGAATCTAATTGAATCGAATCGAAAAGAATCGAATTCTATCAAAACGAATCGATTCGAATGGAATAGAAAAGAATAGAATAGAATAGAATCGAAAAGAATCAAATCGAATCGAAAAGAATCGAATCGAAAAGAATTGAATCGAATCGAAAAGAAACGAATCGAACCGAATCAATAAGAAAACAATCAAATCGAATCAAATACAAAAGAATCGCTTTGAATAGCATAGAATTGAAAAGAATCGAATCAATCGAATTGAAAACAATCGAATCGAAAAGAATCGAATCAAAAAAAGTCGAATCGAAACGAAAACAATCGAATCGAATCGAATCTAAAAGAATCGTATTGAATGGAATCGAGTCGAAAAGACTCGAAACAAAAAGACTCGAATCGAATTGAATCAAATCGAAAAGAATCTAATAGAAACCACTCGAACAGAATCAAATCGAAATGATTCAAAATGAATCGAATAGAATAGAATCGAAAAAAATCGAATAGAATCGAAACGAATCGAAACGAAATGAATCGAAGAGAGTCGATTAGAATCGAAATGAGAAGAATCGTATTGAATCGAATCGAAAAGAATCAAGTCAAATCGAATCGAAAGAATTGAATCAAATCGAAAAGAATCCAATCGAATCGAAAAGAATCGAACTGAATGGAATCAAATCAAAAAGAATCGAATCGAATCGAAAAGAATCGAATCAAATTTAATGGAATCGAAAAGAATCGAATTGAATCCAAAAGAATCGAAATGAAACAAATCAGATCAAATGGAAAAGCATCAACTCGAATTGACAAGAATCGAATCGAATCGAATCGAAATGAATCGAATCAAAAAGACTCGAATCGAAAAGAATCGAATTGAAAAGAATCGAATCGAATCGAAAAGACTCGAATCGAATTAAAAATATCAAATCGAATCGAATCGCAAAGAATCGAATTGAAAAGACTCGAATTGAAACGAATCGATTTGAAACGAAAAGAATCGAATCGAATCGAATCGAATTGAAAGAATCGAATTGAATAGAAAAAAATCGAATAGAAAAGAATCGAACCGAAAAGAAAAGAATCAAATTGAATCTGTCGATTAAATTCTAGTCGAATCGAATCAAAAAGAATGAAATCGAGTCGAATCGAATCGAAAAGAATCGAATCAAATCGAAAAGAATCGAATTGTATCTAATCAAAAAGAATCGAATCGTATCGACTCGAATCGAAAAGAATCCAATTGCACCATCGAATGGAAACTAATCGAACTGAATAGAATTGAAAAGAATCGAATCGAATCAAATCGAAAACAATCAAATTGAATTGATCGAAAAGAATCGAATTGAATCAAATCGAATCGAAATGAAAGAATCGAATCGATTCAAATAGAAAAGAATCGAATCGAAAAGAATCAAATCGACACGAAAAGAATCGAATCGAATCAAAAAGTATCGAATTGATTCGAAAACATTCGAATCGAAAAGAATCGAATTGAAATGAATCCGATCGAAATGAAAAGAATCTACTCGATTCGAATCCAAAAGAATCGAATCCAAAAGAATCGAATCGAATCCAAAAGAATCGAATTGAATTGAATCAAAAGAAATGAATTGAATTGAATCAAAAAGGATCTAATCGCATCAAATCGAAAAAACTCGAATAGAATCAAATCGAAACAAAAAGAATCGAATAGATTCGAATAAAAAAGAATCGAATTGAGGGATCCCTGGGTGGCGCAGCGGTTTAGCGCCTGCCTTTGGCCCAGGGCGCGATCCTGGAGACCCGGGATCGAATCCCACATCGGGCTCCCGGTGCATGGAGCCTGCTTCTCCCTCTGCCTGCGTCTCTGCCTCTCTGTCTCTCTCTGTGACTATCATAAATAAAAGAATCGAATTGAATCGCGTTGAAAAAAATCATAAAGAATCAAATCGAAAAGAATCGAATTCCATGTAACGAAAAGATTCGAATTGAAAAGAATCGAATCGAAACAAAAGAATCGAATCGAATCGACATGAATCAAAAAGAATCGAATCAAAACGAATCGAAAAGAAACAAATCAAGTAGAATCTAAAAGAATCGAATCGAATCCAATCGAAACAATTCGAATAGAATTGAATCGAAAAGAATCAAAACGAATCGAACCGAAGAGAATCGATTCGAATCAAAATAAAATGTATCGTATCAAATCGAATCGAAAAGAATCATATCAAATAGAATCGAAAGAATGGAATCAAATCTAAAACAATCGAATCGAATCGAAAAGAATCGGATTGAATGGAATAGAAACGAAAAGAATAGAAGAGAATCGAAAGAAATCGAATAGAATCAAATCAAGTCAAAAAGAATCGAATTGAATTGATCCTAACCAAAATAAGCGAAATGAATCGACTCGAACCGAAAAAAATCAAATCGAAAAGAATCTAATCTCAACGAAAATCATCGAAATGAATAGAATCGAAAAGAATCGAATTGAATCAAATAAAAAGAATCGAATGGAATCCAATCGAAAAGAATCAAATTGATTCGAATCGAAACAAATTGAATCCAATCGAAAAGAATCTAATTGAATCGAATCGAAAAGAATCGAATTCTATCAAAACGAATCGATTCGAATGGAATAGAAAAGAATAGAATAGAATAGAATCGAAAAGAATCAAATCGAATCGAAAAGAATCGAATCGAAAAGAATTGAATCGAATCGAAAAGAAACGAATCGAACCGAATCAATAAGAAAACAATCAAATCGAATCAAATACAAAAGAATCGCTTTGAATAGCATAGAATTGAAAAGAATCGAATCAATCGAATTGAAAACAATCGAATCGAAAAGAATCGAATCAAAAAAAGTCGAATCGAAACGAAAACAATCGAATCGAATCGAATCTAAAAGAATCGTATTGAATGGAATCGAGTCGAAAAGACTCGAAACAAAAAGACTCGAATCGAATTGAATCAAATCGAAAAGAATCTAATAGAAACCACTCGAACAGAATCAAATCGAAATGATTCAAAATGAATCGAATAGAATAGAATCGAAAAAAATCGAATAGAATCGAAACGAATCGAAACGAAATGAATCGAAGAGAGTCGATTAGAATCGAAATGAGAAGAATCGTATTGAATCGAATCGAAAAGAATCAAGTCAAATCGAATCGAAAGAATTGAATCAAATCGAAAAGAATCCAATCGAATCGAAAAGAATCGAACTGAATGGAATCAAATCAAAAAGAATCGAATCGAATCGAAAAGAATCGAATCAAATTTAATGGAATCGAAAAGAATCGAATTGAATCCAAAAGAATCGAAATGAAACAAATCAGATCAAATGGAAAAGCATCAACTCGAATTGACAAGAATCGAATCGAATCGAATCGAAATGAATCGAATCAAAAAGACTCGAATCGAAAAGAATCGAATTGAAAAGAATCGAATCGAATCGAAAAGACTCGAATCGAATTAAAAATATCAAATCGAATCGAATCGCAAAGAATCGAATTGAAAAGACTCGAATTGAAACGAATCGATTTGAAACGAAAAGAATCGAATCGAATCGAATCGAATTGAAAGAATCGAATTGAATAGAAAAAAATCGAATAGAAAAGAATCGAACCGAAAAGAAAAGAATCAAATTGAATCTGTCGATTAAATTCTAGTCGAATCGAATCAAAAAGAATGAAATCGAGTCGAATCGAATCGAAAAGAATCGAATCAAATCGAAAAGAATCGAATTGTATCTAATCAAAAAGAATCGAATCGTATCGACTCGAATCGAAAAGAATCCAATTGCACCATCGAATGGAAACTAATCGAACTGAATAGAATTGAAAAGAATCGAATCGAATCAAATCGAAAACAATCAAATTGAATTGATCGAAAAGAATCGAATTGAATCAAATCGAATCGAAATGAAAGAATCGAATCGATTCAAATAGAAAAGAATCGAATCGAAAAGAATCAAATCGACACGAAAAGAATCGAATCGAATCAAAAAGTATCGAATTGATTCGAAAACATTCGAATCGAAAAGAATCGAATTGAAATGAATCCGATCGAAATGAAAAGAATCTACTCGATTCGAATCCAAAAGAATCGAATCCAAAAGAATCGAATCGAATCCAAAAGAATCGAATTGAATTGAATCAAAAGAAATGAATTGAATTGAATCAAAAAGGATCTAATCGCATCAAATCGAAAAAACTCGAATAGAATCAAATCGAAACAAAAAGAATCGAATAGATTCGAATAAAAAAGAATCGAATTGAGGGATCCCTGGGTGGCGCAGCGGTTTAGCGCCTGCCTTTGGCCCAGGGCGCGATCCTGGAGACCCGGGATCGAATCCCACATCGGGCTCCCGGTGCATGGAGCCTGCTTCTCCCTCTGCCTGCGTCTCTGCCTCTCTGTCTCTCTCTGTGACTATCATAAATAAAAGAATCGAATTGAATCGCGTTGAAAAAAATCATAAAGAATCAAATCGAAAAGAATCGAATTCCATGTAACGAAAAGATTCGAATTGAAAAGAATCGAATCGAAACAAAAGAATCGAATCGAATCGACATGAATCAAAAAGAATCGAATCAAAACGAATCGAAAAGAAACAAATCAAGTAGAATCTAAAAGAATCGAATCGAATCCAATCGAAACAATTCGAATAGAATTGAATCGAAAAGAATCAAAACGAATCGAACCGAAGAGAATCGATTCGAATCAAAATAAAATGTATCGTATCAAATCGAATCGAAAAGAATCATATCAAATAGAATCGAAAGAATGGAATCAAATCTAAAACAATCGAATCGAATCGAAAAGAATCGGATTGAATGGAATAGAAACGAAAAGAATAGAAGAGAATCGAAAGAAATCGAATAGAATCAAATCAAGTCAAAAAGAATCGAATTGAATTGATCCTAACCAAAATAAGCGAAATGAATCGACTCGAACCGAAAAAAATCAAATCGAAAAGAATCTAATCTCAACGAAAATCATCGAAATGAATAGAATCGACAAGAATCGAATTGAATCAAATCGAAAAGAATCGAATGGAATCCAATCGAAAAGAATCAAATTGATTCGAATCGAAACAAATTGAATCCAATCGAAAAGAATCTAATTGAATCGAATCGAAAAGAATCGAATTCAATCCAAACGAATCGATTCGAATGGAATAGAAAAGAATAGAATAGAATCGAAAAGAATCAAATCGAATCGAAAAGAATCGATTCGAAAAGAATTGAACCAAATCGAAAAGAAACGAATCGAACCGAATCAAAAAGAAAACAATCGAATCGAATCAAATACAAAAGAATCGCTTTGAATAGCATAGAATTGAAAAGAATCGAATCAATCGAATTGAAAACAATCGAATCGAAAAGAATCGAATCAAAAAAAGTCGAATCGAAACGAAAACAATCGAATCGAATCGAATCTAAAATAATCGTATTGAATGGAATCGAGTCGAAAAGACTCGAATCAAAAAGACTCGAATCGAATTGAATCAAATCGAAAAGAATCTAATAGAAACCACTCGAACAGAATCAAATCGAAATGATTCAAAATGAATCGAATAGAATAGAATCGAAAAAAATCGAATAGAATCGAAACGAATCGAAACGAAATGAATCGAAGAGTCGATTAGAATCGAAATGAGAAGAATCGTATTGAATCGAATCGAAAAGAATCAAGTCAAATCGAATCGAAAGAATTGAATCAAATCGAAAAGAATCCAATCGAATCGAAAAGAATCGAACTGAATGGAATCAAATCGAAAAGAATCGAATCGAATCGAAAAGAATCGAATCAAATTTAATGGAATCGAAAAGAATCGAATTGAATCGAAAAGAATCGAAATGAAACAAATCAGATCAAATGGAAAAGCATCAACTCGAATTGACAAGAATCGAATCGAATCGAAATGAATCGAATCAAAAAGACTCGAATCGAAAAGAATCGAATTGAAAAGAATCGAATCGAATCGAAAAGACTCGAATCGAATTAAAAATATCAAATCGAATCGAATCGAAAAGAATCGAATTGAAAAGACTCGAATTGAAACGAATCGATTTGAAACGAAAAGAATCGAATCGAATCGAATCGAATTGAATAGAAAAAAATCGAATAGAAAAGAATCGAACCGAAAAGAAAAGAATCAAATTGAATCTGTCGATTAAATTCTAGTCGAATCGAATCAAAAAGAATGAAATCGAGTCGAATCGAATCGAAAAGAATCGAATTGTATCTAATCAAAAAGAATCGAATCGTATCGACTCGAATCGAAAAGAATCCAATTGCACCATCGAATGGAAACTAATCGAACTGAATAGAATCGAAAAGAATCGAATCGAATCAAATCGAAAACAATCAAATTGAATTGATCGAAAAGAATCGAATTGAATTAAATCGAATCGAAATGAAAAGAATCGAATCGATTCAAATAGAAAAGAATCGAATCGAAAAGAATCAAATCGACACGAAAAGAATCGAATCGAATCAAAAAGTATCGAATTGATTCGAAAACATTCGAATCGAAAAGAATCGAATTGAAATGAATCCGATCGAAATGAAAAGAATCTACTCGATTCGAATCCAAAAGAATCGAATCCAAAAGAATCGAATCGAATCCAAAAGAATCGAATTGAATTGAATCAAAAGAAATGAATTGAATTGAATCAAAAAGGAACTAATCGCATCAAATCGAAAAAACTCGAATAGAATCAAATCGAATCAAAAAGAATCGAATAGATTCGAATAAAAAAGAATCGAATTGAGGGATCCCTGGGTGGCGCAGCGGTTTAGCGCCTGCTTTTGGCCCAGGGCGCGATCCTGGAGACCCGGGATCGAATCCCACATCGGGCTCCCGGTGCATGGAGCCTGCTTCTCCCTCTGCCTGTGTCTCTGCCTCTCTGTCTCTCGCTGTGACTATCATAAATAAAAGAATCGAATTGAATCCAGTTGAAAAAAATCATAAAGAATCAAATCGAAAAGAATCGAATTCCATGTAACGAAAAGATTCGAATTGAAAAGAATCGAATCGAAACAAAAGAATCGAATCGAATCGACATGAATCAAAAAGAATCGAATCAAAACGAATCGAAAAGAAACAAATCGGTAGAATCTAAAAGAACCGAACGGAAAAAATTCGAATAGAAGTGAATCGAAAATAATCAAAACGAATCGAACCGAAGAGAATCGATTCGAATCAAAATAAAAAGTATCGTATGAAATCGAATCGAAAAGAATCATATCAAATAGAATCGAAAGAATGGAATCAAATCTAAAACAATCGAATCGAATCGAAAAGAATCGGATTGAATGGAATAGAAACGAAAAGAATAGAAGAGAATCGAAAGAAATCGAATAGAATCAAATCAAGTCAAAAAGAATCGAATTGAATTGATCCTAACCAAAATAAGCGAAATGAATCGACTCGAACCGAAAAAAATCAAATCGAAAAGAATCTAATCTCAACGAAAATCATCGAAATGAATAGAATCGAAAAGAATCGAATTGAATCAAATCGAAAAGAATCGAATGGAATCCAATCGAAAAGAATCAAATTGATTCGAATCGAAACAAATTGAATCCAATCGAAAAGAATCTAATTGAATCGAATCGAAAAGAATCGAATTCAATCAAAACGAATCGATTCGAATGGAATAGAAAAGAATAGAATAGAATCGAAAAGAATCAAATCGAATCGAAAAGAATCGAGACGAAAAGAATTGAATCGAATCGAAAAGAAACGAATCGAACCGAATCAATAAGAAAACAATCGAATCGAATCAAATACAAAAGAATCGCTTTGAATAGCATAGAATTGAAAAGAATCGAATCAATCGAATTGAAAACAATCGAATCGAAAAGAATCGAATCAAAAAAATTCGAATCGAAACGAAAACAATCGAATCGAATCGAATCTAAAAGAATCGTATTGAATTGCATCGAGTCGAAAAGACTCGAATCAAAAAGACTCGAATCGAATTGAATCAAATCGAAAAGAATCTAATAGAAACCACTCGAACAGAATCAAATCGAAATGATTCAAAATGAATCGAATAGAATAGAATCGAAAAAAATCGAATAGAATCGAAACGAATCGAAACGAAATGAATCGAAGAGAATCGATTAGAATCGAAATGAGAAGAATCGTATTGAATCGAATCGAAAAGAATCAAGTCAAATCGAATCGAAAGAATTGAATCAAATCGAAAAGAATCCAATCGAATCGAAAAGAATCGAACTGAATGGAATCAAATCGAAAAGAATCGAATCGAATCGAAAAGAATCGAATCAAATTTAATGGAATCGAAAAGAATCGAATTGAATCGAAAAGAATCGAAATGAAACAAATCAGATCAAATGGAAAAGCATCAACTCGAATTGACAAGAATCGAATCGAATCGAAATGAATCGAATCAAAAAGACTCGAATCGAAAAGAATCGAATTGAAAAGAATCGAATCGAATCGAAAAGACTCAAATCGAATTAAAAATATCAAATGGAATCGAATCGCAAAGAATCGAATTGAAAAGACTCGAATTGCAACGAATCGATTTGAAACGAAAAGAATCGAATCGAATCGAATCAAATTGAAAGAATCGAATTGAATAGAAAAAAATCGAATAGAAAAGAATCGAACCGAAAAGAAAAGAATCAAATTGAATCTGTCGATTAAATTCTAGGCGAATCGAATCAAAAAGAATGAAATCGAGTCGAATCGAATCGAAAAGAATCGAATTGTATCTAATCAAAAAGAATCGAATCGTATCGACTCGAATCGAAAAGAATCCAATTGCACCATCGAATGGAAACTAATCGAACTGAATAGAATCGAAAAGAATCGAATCGAATCAAATCGAAAACAATCAAATTGAATTGATCGAAAAGAATCGAATTGAATCAAATCGAATCGAAATGAAAAGAATCGAATCGATTCAAATAGAAAAGAATCGAATCGAAAAGAATCAAATCGACACGAAAAGAATCGAATCGAATCAAAAAGTATCGAATTGATTCGAAAACATTCGAATCGAAAAGAATCGAATTGAAATGAATCCGATCGAAATGAAAAGAATCTACTCGATTCGAATCCAAAAGAATCGAATCCAAAAGAATCGAATCGAATCCAAAAGAATCGAATTGAATTGAATCAAAAGAAATGAATTGAATTGAATCAAAAAGGAACTAATCGCATCAAATCGAAAAAACTCGAATAGAATCAAATCGAATCAAAAAGAATCGAATAGATTCGAATAAAAAAGAATCGAATTGAGGGATCCCTGGGTGGCGCAGCGGTTTAGCGCCTGCCTTTGGCCCAGGGCGCGATCCTGGAGACCCGGGATCGAATCCCACATCGGGCTCCCGGTGCATGGAGCCTGCTTCTCCCTCTGCCTGTGTCTCTGCCTCTCTGTCTCTCTCTGTGACTATCATAAATAAAAGAATCGAATTGAATCGCGTTGAAAAAAATCATAAAGAACCAAATCGAAAAGAATCGAATTCCATGTAACGAAAAGATTCGAATTGAAAAGAATCGAATCGAAACAAAAGAATCGAATCGAATCGACATGAATCAAAAAGAATCGAATCAAAACGAATCGAAAAGAAACAAATCAAGTAGAATCTAAAAGAATCGAATCGAATCCAATCGAAACAATTCGAATAGAATTGAAGCGAAAAGAATCAAAACGAATCGAACCGAAAAGAATCGATTCGAATCAAAATAAAAAGTATCGTATGAAATCGAATCGAAAAGAATCATATCAAATAGAATCGAAAGAATGGAATCAAATCTAAAACAATCGAATCGAATCGAAAAGAATCGGATTGAATGGAATAGAAACGAAAAGAATAGAAGAGAATCGAAAGAAATCGAATAGAATCAAATCAAGTCAAAAAGAATCGAATTGAATTGATCCTAACCAAAATAAGCGAAATGAATCGACTCGAACCGAAAAAATCAAATCGAAAAGAATCTAATCTCAACGAAAATCATCGAAATGAATAGAATCGACAAGAATCGAATTGAATCAAATCGAAAAGAATCGAATGGAATCCAATCGAAAAGAATCAAATTGATTCGAATCGAAACAAATTGAATCCAATCGAAAAGAATCTAATTGAATCGAATCGAAAAGAATCGAATTCAATCCAAACGAATCGATTCGAATGGAATAGAAAAGAATAGAATAGAATCGAAAAGAATCAAATCGAATCGAAAAGAATCGAATCGAAAAGAATTGAAACGAATCGAAAAGAAACGAATCGAACCGAATCAATAAGAAAACAATCGAATCGAATCAAATACAAAAGAATCGCTTTGAATAGCATAGAATTGAAAAGAATCGAATCAATCGAATTGAAAACAATCGAATCGAAAAGAATCGAATCAAAAAAAGTCGAATCGAAAGGAAAACAATCGAATCGAATCGAATCTAAAAGAATCGTATTGAATGGAATCGAGTCGAAAAGACTCGAATCAAAAAGACTCGAATCGAATTGAATCAAATCGAAAAGAATCTAATAGAAACCACTCGAACAGAATCAAATCGAAATGATTCAAAATGAATCGAATAGAATAGAATCGAAAAAAATCGAATAGAATCGAAACGAATCGAAACGAAATGAATCGAAGAGAATCGATTAGAATCGAAATGAGAAGAATCGTATTGAATCGAATCGAAAAGAATCAAGTCAAATCGAATCGAAAGAATTGAATCAAATCGAAAAGAATCCAATCGAATCGAAAAGAATCGAACTGAATGGAATCAAATCGAAAAGAATCGAATCGAATCGAAAAGAATCGAATCAAATTTAATGGAATCGAAAAGAATCGAATTGAATCGAAAAGAATCGAAATGAAACAAATCAGATCAAATGGAAAAGCATCAACTCGAATTGACAAGAATCGAATCGAATCGAAATGAATCGAATCATAAAGACTCGAATCGAAAAGAATCGAATTGAAAAGAATCGAATCGAATCGAAAAGACTCGAATCGAATTAAAAATATCAAATGGAATCGAATCGCAAAGAATCGAATTGAAAAGACTCGAATTGAAACGAATCGATTTGAAACGAAAAGAATCGAATCGAATTGAAAGAATCGAATTGAATAGAAAAAAATCGAATAGAAAAGAATCGAACCGAAAAGAAAAGAATCAAATTGAATCTGTCGATTAAATTCTAGTCGAATCGAATCAAAAAGAATGAAATCGAGTCGAATCGAATCGAAAAGAATCGAATTGTATCTAATCAAAAAGAATCGAATCGTATCGACTCGAATCGAAAAGAATCCAATTGCACCATCGAATGGAAACTAATCGAACTGAATAGAATCGAAAAGAATCGAATCGAATCAAATCGAAAACAATCAAATTGAATTGATCGAAAAGAATCGAATTGAATCAAATCGAATCGAAATGAAAAGAATCGAATCGATTCAAATAGAAAAGAATCGAATCGAAAAGAATCAAATCGACACGAAAAGAATCGAATCGAATCAAAAAGTATCGAATTGATTCGAAAACATTCGAATCGAAAAGAATCGAATTGAAATGAATCCGATCGAAATGAAAAGAATCTACTCGATTCGAATCCAAAAGAATCGAATCCAAAAGAATCGAATCGAATCCAAAAGAATCGAATTGAATTGAATCAAAAGAAATGAATTGAATTGAATCAAAAAGGAACTAATCGCATCAAATCGAAAAAACTCGAATAGAATCAAATCGAATCAAAAAGAATCGAATAGATTCGAATAAAAAAGAATCGAATTGAGGGATCCCTGGGTGGCGCAGCGGTTTAGCGCCTGCCTTTGGCCCAGGGCGCGATCCTGGAGACCCGGGATCGAATCCCACATCGGGCTCCCGGTGCATGGAGCCTGCTTCTCCCTCTGCCTGTGTCTCTGCCTCTCTGTCTCTCTCTGTGACTATCATAAATAAAAGAATCGAATTGAATCGCGTTGAAAAAAATCATAAAGAACCAAATCGAAAAGAATCGAATTCCATGTAACGAAAAGATTCGAATTGAAAAGAATCGAATCGAAACAAAAGAATCGAATCGAATCGACATGAATCAAAAAGAATCGAATCAAAACGAATCGAAAAGAAACAAATCAAGTAGAATCTAAAGAATCGAATCGAATCCAATCGAAACAATTCGAATAGAATTGAAGCGAAAAGAATCAAAACGAATCGAACCGAAGAGAATCGATTCGAATCAAAATAAAAAGTATCGTATGAAATCGAATCGAAAAGAATCATATCAAATTGAATCGAAAGAATGGAATCAAATCTAAAACAATCGAATCGAATTGAAAAGAATCGGATTGAATGGAATAGAAACGAAAAGAATAGAAGAGAATCGAAAGAAATCGAATAGAATCAAATCAAGTCAAAAAGAATCGAATTGAATTGATCCTAACCAAAATAAGCGAAATGAATCGACTCGAACCGAAAAAATCAAATCGAAAAGAATCTAATCTCAACGAAAATCATCGAAATGAATAGAATCGACAAGAATCGAATTGAATCAAATCGAAAAGAATCGAATGGAATCCAATCGAAAAGAATCAAATTGATTCGAATCGAAACAAATTGAATCCAATCGAAAAGAATCTAATTGAATCGAATCGAAAAGAATCGAATTCAATCCAAACGAATCGATTCGAATGGAATAGAAAAGAATAGAATAGAATCGAAAAGAATCAAATCGAATCGAAAAGAATCGAATCGAAAAGAATTGAAACGAATCGAAAAGAAACGAATCGAACCGAATCAAAAAGAAAACAATCGAATCGAATCAAATACAAAAGAATCGCTTTGAATAGCATAGAATTGAAAAGAATCGAATCAATCGAATTGAAAACAATCGAATCGAAAAGAATCGAATCAAAAAAAGTCGAATCGAAAGGAAAACAATCGAATCGAATCGAATCTAAAAGAATCGTATTGAATGGAATCGAGTCGAAAAGACTCGAATCAAAAAGACTCGAATCGAATTGAATCAAATCGAAAAGAATCTAATAGAAACCACTCGAACAGAATCAAATCGAAATGATTCAAAATGAATCGAATAGAAGAGAATCGAAAAAAATCGAATAGAATCGAAACGAATCGAAACGAAATGAATCGAAGAGAATCGATTAGAATCGAAATGAGAAGAATCGTATTGAATCGAATCGAAAAGAATCAAGTCAAATCGAATCGAAAGAATTGAATCAAATCGAAAAGAATCCAATCGAATCGAAAAGAATCGAACTGAATGGAATCAAATTGAAAAGAATCGAATCGAATCGAAAAGAATCGAATCAAATTTAATGGAATCGAAAAGAATCGAATTGAATCGAAAAGAATCGAAATGAAACAAATCAGATCAAATGGAAAAGCATCAACTCGAATTGACAAGAATCAAATCGAATCGAAATGAATCGAATCAAAAAGACTCGATTCGAAAAGAATCGAATTGAAAAGAATCGAATCGAATCGAAAAGACTCGAATCGAATTAAAAATATCAAATGGAATCGAATCGCAAAGAATCGAATTGAAAAGACTCGAATTGAAACGAATCGATTTGAAACGAAAAGAATCGAATCGAATCGAATCGAATTGAAAGAATCGAATTGAATAGAAAAAAATCGAATAGAAAAGAATCGAACCGAAAAGAAAAGAATCAAATTGAATCTGTCGATTAAATTCTAGTCGAATCGAATCAAAAAAAATGAAATCGAGTCGAATCGAATCGAAAAGAATCGAATTGTATCTAATCAAAAAGAATCGAATCGTATCGACTCGAATCGAAAAGAATCCAATTGCACCATCGAATGGAAACTAATCGAACTGAATAGAATCGAAAAGAATCGAATCGAATCAAATCAAAAACAATCAAATTGAATTGATCGAAAAGAATCGAATTGAATCAAATCGAATCGAAATGAAAAGAATCGAATCGATTCAAATAGAAAAGAATCGAATCGAAAAGAATCAAATCGACACGAAAAGAATCGAATCGAATCAAAAAGTATCGAATTGATTCGAAAACATTCGAATCGAAAAGAATCGAATTGAAATGAATCCGATCGAAATGAAAAGAATCTACTCGATTCGAATCCAAAAGAATCGAATCGAATCCAAAAGAATCGAATTGAATTGAATCAAAAGAAATGAATTGAATTGAATCAAAAAGGAACTAATCGAATCAAATCGAAAAAACTCGAATAGAATCAAATCGAATCAAAAAGAATCGAATAGATTCGAATAAAAAAGAATCGAATTGAGGGATCCCTGGGTGGCGCAGCGGTTTAGCGCCTGCCTTTGGCCCAGGGCGCGATCCTGGAGACCCGGGATCGAATCCCACATCGGGCTCCCGGTGCATGGAGCCTGCTTCTCCCTCTGCCTGTGTCTCTGCCTCTCTGTCTCTCTCTGTGACTATCATAAATAAAAGAATCGAATTGAATCGCGTTGAAAAAAATCATAAAGAACCAAATCGAAAAGAATCGAATTCCATGTAACGAAAAGATTCGAATTGAAAAGAATCGAATCGAAACAAAAGAATCGAATCGAATCGACATGAATCAAAAAGAATCGAATCAAAACGAATCGAAAAGAAACAAATCAAGTAGAATCTAAAAGAATCGAATCGAATCCAATCGAAACAATTCGAATAGAATTGAAGCGAAAAGAATCAAAACGAATCGAACCGAAGAGAATCGATTCGAATCAAAATAAAAAGTATCGTATGAAATCGAATCGAAAAGAATCATATCAAATAGAATCGAAAGAATGGAATCAAATCTAAAACAATCGAATCGAATTGAAAAGAATCGGATTGAATGGAATAGAAACGAAAAGAATAGAAGAGAATCGAAAGAAATCGAATAGAATCAAATCAAGTCAAAAAGAATCGAATTGAATTGATCCTAACCAAAATAAGCGAAATGAATCGACTCGAACCGAAAAAAATCAAATCGAAAAGAATCTAATCTCAACGAAAATCATCGAAATGAATAGAATCGACAAGAATCGAATTGAATCAAATCGAAAAGAATCGAATGGAATCCAATCGAAAAGAATCAAATTGATTCGAATCGAAACAAATTGAATCCAATCGAAAAGAATCTAATTGAATCGAATCGAAAAGAATCGAATTCAATCCAAACGAATCGATTCGAATGGAATAGAAAAGAATAGAATAGAATCGAAAAGAATCAAATCGAATCGAAAAGAATCGAATCGAAAAGAATTGAAACGAATCGAAAAGAAACGAATCGAACCGAATCAAAAAGAAAACAATCGAATCGAATCAAATACAAAAGAATCGCTTTGAATAGCATAGAATTGAAAAGAATCGAATCAATCGAATTGAAAACAATCGAATCGAAAAGAATCGAATCAAAAAAAGTCGAATCGAAACGAAAACAATCGAATCGAATCGAATCTAAAATAATCGTATTGAATGGAATCGAGTCGAAAAGACTCGAATCAAAAAGACTCGAATCGAATTGAATCAAATCGAAAAGAATCTAATAGAAACCACTCGAACAGAATCAAATCGAAATGATTCAAAATGAATCGAATAGAATAGAATCGAAAAAAATCGAATAGAATCGAAACGAATCGAAACGAAATGAATCGAAGAGAATCGATTAGAATCGAAATGAGAAGAATCGTATTGAATCGAATCGAAAAGAATCAAGTCAAATCGAATCGAAAGAATTGAATCAAATCGAAAAGAATCCAATCGAATCGAAAAGAATCGAACTGAATGGAATCAAATCGAAAAGAATCGAATCGAATCGAAAAGAATCGAATCAAATTTAATGGAATCGAAAAGAATCGAATTGAATCGAAAAGAATCGAAATGAAACAAATCAGATCAAATGGAAAAGCATCAACTCGAATTGACAAGAATCGAATCGAATCGAAATGAATCGAATCAAAAAGACTCGAATCGAAAAGAATCGAATTGAAAAGAATCGAATCGAATCGAAAAGACTCGAATCGAATTAAAAATATCAAATGGAATCGAATCGCAAAGAATCGAATTGAAAAGACTCGAATTGAAACGAATCGATTTGAAACGAAAAGAATCGAATCGAATCGAATCGAATTGAAAGAATCGAATTGAATAGAAAAAAATCGAATAGAAAAGAATCGAACCGAAAAGAAAAGAATCAAATTGAATCTGTCGATTAAATTCTAGTCGAATCGAATCAAAAAGAATGAAATCGAGTCGAATCGAATCGAAAAGAATCGAATCGAATCGAAAAGAATCGAATTGTATCTAATCAAAAAGAATCGAATCGTATCGACTCGAATCGAAAAGAATCCAATTGCACCATCGAATGGAAACTAATCGAACTGAATAGAATCGAAAAGAATCGAATCGAATCAAATCGAAAACAATCAAATTGAATTGATCGAAAAGAATCGAATTGAATCAAATCGAATCGAAATGAAAAGAATCGAATCGATTCAAATAGAAAAGAATCGAATCGAAAAGAATCAAATCGACACGAAAAGAATCGAAACGAATCAAAAAGTATCGAATTGATTCGAAAACATTCGAATCGAAAAGAATCGAATTGAAATGAATCCGATCGAAATGAAAAGAATCTACTCGATTCGAATCCAAAAGAATCGAATCGAATCCAATAGAATCGAATTGAATTGAATCAAAAGAAATGAATTGAATTGAATCAAAAAGGAACTAATCGAATCAAATCGAAAAAACTCGAATAGAATCAAATCGAATCAAAAAGAATCGAATAGATTCGAATAAAAAAGAATCGAATTGAGGGATCCCTGGGTGGCGCAGCGGTTTAGCGCCTGCCTTTGGCCCAGGGCGCGATCCTGGAGACCCGGGATCGAATCCCACATCGGGCTCCCGGTGCATGGAGCCTGCTTCTCCCTCTGCCTGTGTCTCTGCCTCTCTGTCTCTCTCTGTGACTATCATAAATAAAAGAATCGAATTGAATCCCGTTGAAAAAAATCATAAAGAATCAAATCGAAAAGAATCGAATTCCATGTAACGAAAAGATTCGAATTGAAAAGAATCGAATCGAAACAAAAGAATCGAATCGAATCGAAATGAATCAAAAAGAATCGAATCAAAACGAATCGAAAAGAAACAAATCAAGTAGAATCTAAAAGAATCGAATCGAATCAAATTGAAAAAATTCGAATAGAATTGAAGCGAAAAGAATCAAAACGAATCGAACCGAAGAGAATCGATTCGAATCAAAATAAAAAGTATCGTATCAAATCGAATCGAAAAGAATCATATCAAATAGAATCGAAAGAATGGAATCAAATCTAAAACAATCGAATCGAATCGAAAAGAATCGGATTGAATGGAATAGAAACGAAAAGAATAGAAGAGAATCGAAAGAAATCGAATAGAATCAAATCAAGTCAAAAAGAATCGAATTGAATTGATCCTAACCAAAATAAGCGAAATGAATCGACTCGAACCGAAAAAAATCAAATAGAAAAGAATCTAATCTCAACGAAAATCATCGAAATGAATAGAATCGACAAGAATCGAATTGAATCAAATCGAAAAGAATCGAATGGAATCCAATCGAAAAGAATCAAATTGATTCGAATCGAAACAAATTGAATCCAATCGAAAAGAATCTAATTGAATCGAATCGAAAAGAATCGAATTCAATCCAAACGAATCGATTCGAATGGAATAGAAAAGAATAGAATAGAATCGAAAAGAATCAAATCGAATCGAAAAGAATCGAATCGAAAAGAATTGAAACGAATCGAAAAGAAACGAATCGAACCGAATCAAAAAGAAAACAATCGAATCGAATCAAATACAAAAGAATCGCTTTGAATAGCATAGAATTGAAAAGAATCGAATCAATCGAATTGAAAACAATCGAATCGAAAAGAATCGAATCAAAAAAATTCGAATCGAAACGAAAACAATCGAATCGAATCGAATCTAAAAGAATCGTATTGAATGGAATCGAGTCGAAAAGACTCGAATCAAAAAGACTCGAATCGAATTGAATCAAATCGAAAAGAATCTAATAGAAACCACTCGAACAGAATCAAATCGAAATGATTCAAAATGAATCGAATAGAATAGAATCGAAAAAAATCGAATAGAATCGAAACGAATCGAAACGAAATGAATCGAAGAGAGTCGATTAGAATCGAAATGAGAAGAATCGTATTGAATCGAATCGAAAAGAATCAAGTCAAATCTAATCGAAAGAATTGAATCAAATCGAAAAGAATCCAATCGAATCGAAAAGAATCGAACTGAATGGAATCAAATCGAAAAGAATCGAATCGAATCGAAAAGAATCGAATCAAATTTAATGGAATCGAAAAGAATCGAATTGAATCGAAAAGAATCGAAATGAAACAAATCAGATCAAATGGAAAAGCATCAACTCGAATTGACAAGAATCGAATCGAATCGAAATGAATCGAATCAAAAAGACTCGATTCGAAAAGAATCGAATTGAAAAGAATCGAATCGAATCGAAAAGACTCGAATCGAATTAAAAATATCAAATGGAATCGAATCGCAAAGAATCGAATTGAAAAGACTCGAATTGCAACGAATCGATTTGAAACGAAAAGAATCGAATCGAATCGAATCGAATTGAAAGAATCGAATTGAATAGAAAAAAATCGAATAGAAAAGAATCGAACCGAAAAGAAAAGAATCAAATTGAATCTGTCGATTAAATTCTAGTCGAATCGAATCAAAAAGAATGAAATCGAGTCGAATCGAATCGAAAAGAATCGAATTGTATCTAATCAAAAAGAATCGAATCGTATCGACTCGAATCGAAAAGAATCCAATTGCACCATCGAATGGAAACTAATCGAACTGAATAGAATCGAAAAGAATCGAATCGAATCAAATCGAAAACAATCAAATTGAATTGATCGAAAAGAATCGAATTGAATCAAATCGAATCGAAATGAAAAGAATCGAATCGATTCAAATAGAAAAGAATTGAATCGAAAAGAATCAAATCGACACGAAAAGAATCGAATCGAATCAAAAAGTATCGAATTGATTCGAAAACATTCGAATCGAAAAGAATCGAATTGAAATGAATCCGATCGAAATGAAAAGAATCTACTCGATTCGAATCCAAAAGAATCGAATCGAATCCAAAAGAATCGAATTGAATTGAATCAAAAGAAATGAATTGAATTGAATCAAAAAGGAACTAATCGCATCAAATCGAAAAAACTCGAATAGAATCAAATCGAATCAAAAAGAATCGAATAGATTCGAATAAAAAAGAATCGAATTGAGGGATCCCTGGGTGGCGCAGCGGTTTAGCGCCTGCCTTTGGCCCAGGGCGCGATCCTGGAGACCCGGAATCGAATCCCACATCGGGCTCCCGGTGCATGGAGCCTGCTTCTCTCTCTGCCTGTGTCTCTGCCTCTCTGTCTCTCTCTGTGACTATCATAAATAAAAGAATCGAAATGAATCGCGTTGAAAAAAATCATAAAGAACCAAATCGAAAAGAATCGAATTCCATGTAACGAAAAGATTCGAATTGAAAAGAATCGAATCGAAACAAAAGAATCGAATCGAATCGACATGAATCAAAAAGAATCGAATCAAAACGAATCGAAAAGAAACAAATCAAGTAGAATCTAAAAGAATCGAATCGAATCCAATCGAAACAATTCGAATAGAATTGAAGCGAAAAGAATCAAAACGAATCGAACCGAAGAGAATCGATTCGAATCAAAATAAAAAGTATCGTATCAAATCGAATCGAAAAGAATCATATCAAATAGAATCGAAAGAATGGAATCAAATCTAAAACAATCGAATCGAATCGAAAAGAATCGGATTGAATGGAATAGAAACGAAAAGAATAGAAGAGAATCGAAAGAAATCGAATAGAATCAAATCAAGTCAAAAAGAATCGAATTGAATTGATCCTAACCAAAATAAGCGAAATGAATCGACTCGAACCGAAAAAAATCAAATCGAAAAGAATCTAATCTCAACGAAAATCATCGAAATGAATAGAATCGAAAAGAATCGAATTGAATCAAATCGAAAAGAATCGAATGGAATCCAATCGAAAAGAATCAAATTGATTCGAATCGAAACAAATTGAATCCAATCGAAAAGAATCTAATTGAATCGAATCGAAAAGAATCGAATTCAATCAAAACGAATCGATTCGAATGGAATAGAAAAGAATAGAATAGAATCGAAAAGAATCAAATCGAATCGAAAAGAATCGAGACGAAAAGAATTGAATCGAATCGAAAAGAAACGAATCGAACCGAATCAATAAGAAAACAATCGAATCGAATCAAATACAAAAGAATCGCTTTGAATAGCATAGAATTGAAAAGAATCGAATCAATCGAATTGAAAACAATCGAATCGAAAAGAATCGAATCAAAAAAATTCGAATCGAAACGAAAACAATCGAATCGAATCGAATCTAAAAGAATCGTATTGAATTGCATCGAGTCGAAAAGACTCGAATCAAAAAGACTCGAATCGAATTGAATCAAATCGAAAAGAATCTAATAGAAACCACTCGAACAGAATCAAATCGAAATGATTCAAAATGAATCGAATAGAATAGAATCGAAAAAAATCGAATAGAATCGAAACGAATCGAAACGAAATGAATCGAAGAGAATCGATTAGAATCGAAATGAGAAGAATCGTATTGAATCGAATCGAAAAGAATCAAGTCAAATCGAATCGAAAGAATTGAATCAAATCGAAAAGAATCCAATCGAATCGAAAAGAATCGAACTGAATGGAATCAAATCGAAAAGAATCGAATCGAATCGAAAAGAATCGAATCAAATTTAATGGAATCGAAAAGAATCGAATTGAATCGAAAAGAATCGAAATGAAACAAATCAGATCAAATGGAAAAGCATCAACTCGAATTGACAAGAATCGAATCGAATCGAAATGAATCGAATCAAAAAGACTCGAATCGAAAAGAATCGAATTGAAAAGAATCGAATCGAATCGAAAAGACTCAAATCGAATTAAAAATATCAAATGGAATCGAATCGCAAAGAATCGAATTGAAAAGACTCGAATTGCAACGAATCGATTTGAAACGAAAAGAATCGAATCGAATCGAATCAAATTGAAAGAATCGAATTGAATAGAAAAAAATCGAATAGAAAAGAATCGAACCGAAAAGAAAAGAATCAAATTGAATCTGTCGATTAAATTCTAGGCGAATCGAATCAAAAAGAATGAAATCGAGTCGAATCGAATCGAAAAGAATCGAATTGTATCTAATCAAAAAGAATCGAATCGTATCGACTCGAATCGAAAAGAATCCAATTGCACCATCGAATGGAAACTAATCGAACTGAATAGAATCGAAAAGAATCGAATCGAATCAAATCGAAAACAATCAAATTGAATTGATCGAAAAGAATCGAATTGAATCAAATCGAATCGAAATGAAAAGAATCGAATCGATTCAAATAGAAAAGAATCGAATCGAAAAGAATCAAATCGACACGAAAAGAATCGAATCGAATCAAAAAGTATCGAATTGATTCGAAAACATTCGAATCGAAAAGAATCGAATTGAAATGAATCCGATCGAAATGAAAAGAATCTACTCGATTCGAATCCAAAAGAATCGAATCGAATCCAAAAGAATCGAATTGAATTGAATCAAAAGAAATGAATTGAATTGAATCAAAAAGGAACTAATCGCATCAAATCGAAAAAACTCGAATAGAATCAAATCGAATCAAAAAGAATCGAATAGATTCGAATAAAAAAGAATCGAATTGAGGGATCCCTGGGTGGCGCAGCGGTTTAGCGCCTGCCTTTGGCCCAGGGCGCGATCCTGGAGACCCGGGATCGAATCCCACATCGGGCTCCCGGTGCATGGAGCCTGCTTCTCCCTCTGCCTGTGTCTCTGCCTCTCTGTCTCTCTCTGTGACTATCATAAATAAAAGAATCGAAATGAATCGCGTTGAAAAAAATCATAAAGAACCAAATCGAAAAGAATCGAATTCCATGTAACGAAAAGATTCGAATTGAAAAGAATCGAATCGAAACAAAAGAATCGAATCGAATCGACATGAATCAAAAAGAATCGAATCAAAACGAATCGAAAAGAAACAAATCAAGTAGAATCTAAAAGAATCGAATCGAATCCAATCGAAACAATTCGAATAGAATTGAAGCGAAAAGAATCAAAACGAATCGAACCGAAGAGAATCGATTCGAATCAAAATAAAAAGTATCGTATCAAATCGAATCAAAAAGAATCATATCAAATAGAATCGAAAGAATGGAATCAAATCTAAAACAATCGAATCGAATCGAAAAGAATCGGATTGAATGGAATAGAAACGAAAAGAATAGAAGAGAATCGAAAGAAATCGAATAGAATCAAATCAAGTCAAAAAGAATCGAATTGAATTGATCCTAACCAAAATAAGCGAAATGAATCGACTCGAACCGAAAAAAATCAAATCGAAAAGAATCTCATCTCAACGAAAATCATCGAAATGAATAGAATCGAATTGAATCAAATCGAAAAGAATCGAATGGAATCCAATCGAAAAGAATCAAATTGATTCGAATCGAAACAAATTGAATCCAATCGAAAAGAATCTAATTGAATCGAATCGAAAAGAACCGAATTCAATCAAAACGAATCGATTCGAATGGAATAGAAAAGAATAGAATAGAATAGAATCGAAAAGAATCGAATCGAAAAGAATTGAATCGAATCGAAAAGAAACGAATCGAACCGAATCAATAAGAAAACAATCAAATCGAATCAAATACAAAAGAATCGCTTTGAATAGCATAGAATTGAAAAGAATCGAATCAATCGAATTGAAAACAATCGAATCGAAAAGAATCGAATCAAAAAAATTCGAATCGAAACGAAAACAATCGAATCGAATCGAATCTAAAAGAATCGTATTGAATTGCATCGAGTCGAAAAGACTCGAAACAAAAAGACTCGAATCGAATTGAATCAAATCGAAAAGAATCTAATAGAAACCACTCGAACAGAATCAAATCGAAATGATTCAAAATGAATCGAATAGAATAGAATCGAAAAAAATCGAATAGAATCGAAACGAATCGAAACGAAATGAATCGAAGAGAGTCGATTAGAATCGAAATGAGAAGAATCGTATTGAATCGAATCGAAAAGAATCAAGTCAAATCTAATCGAAAGAATTGAATCAAATCGAAAAGAATCCAATCGAATCGAAAAGAATCGAACTGAATGGAATCAAATCGAAAAGAATCGAATCGAATCGAAAAGAATCGAATCAAATTTAATGGAATCGAAAAGAATCGAATTGAATCGAAAAGAATCGAAATGAAACAAATCAGATCAAATGGAAAAGCATCAACTCGAATTGACAAGAATCGAATCGAATCGAAATGAATCGAATCAAAAAGACTCGATTCGAAAAGAATCGAATTGAAAAGAATCGAATCGAATCGAAAAGACTCGAATCGAATTAAAAATATCAAATGGAATCGAATCGCAAAGAATCGAATTGAAAAGACTCGAATTGCAACGAATCGATTTGAAACGAAAAGAATCGAATCGAATCGAATCGAATTGAAAGAATCGAATTGAATAGAAAAAAATCGAATAGAAAAGAATCGAACCGAAAAGAAAAGAATCAAATTGAATCTGTCGATTAAATTCTAGTCGAATCGAATCAAAAAGAATGAAATCGAGTCGAATCGAATCGAAAAGAATCGAATTGTATCTAATCAAAAAGAATCGAATCGTATCGACTCGAATCGAAAAGAATCCAATTGCACCATCGAATGGAAACTAATCGAACTGAATAGAATCGAAAAGAATCGAATCGAATCAAATCGAAAACAATCAAATTGAATTGATCGAAAAGAATCGAATTGAATCAAATCGAATCGAAATGAAAAGAATCGAATCGATTCAAATAGAAAAGAATTGAATCGAAAAGAATCAAATCGACACGAAAAGAATCGAATCGAATCAAAAAGTATCGAATTGATTCGAAAACATTCGAATCGAAAAGAATCGAATTGAAATGAATCCGATCGAAATGAAAAGAATCTACTCGATTCGAATCCAAAAGAATCGAATCGAATCCAAAAGAATCGAATTGAATTGAATCAAAAGAAATGAATTGAATTGAATCAAAAAGGAACTAATCGCATCAAATCGAAAAAACTCGAATAGAATCAAATCGAATCAAAAAGAATCGAATAGATTCGAATAAAAAAGAATCGAATTGAGGGATCCCTGGGTGGCGCAGCGGTTTAGCGCCTGCCTTTGGCCCAGGGCGCGATCCTGGAGACCCGGAATCGAATCCCACATCGGGCTCCCGGTGCATGGAGCCTGCTTCTCTCTCTGCCTGTGTCTCTGCCTCTCTGTCTCTCTCTGTGACTATCATAAATAAAAGAATCGAAATGAATCGCGTTGAAAAAAATCATAAAGAACCAAATCGAAAAGAATCGAATTCCATGTAACGAAAAGATTCGAATTGAAAAGAATCGAATCGAAACAAAAGAATCGAATCGAATCGACATGAATCAAAAAGAATCGAATCAAAACGAATCGAAAAGAAACAAATCAAGTAGAATCTAAAAGAATCGAATCGAATCCAATCGAAACAATTCGAATAGAATTGAAGCGAAAAGAATCAAAACGAATCGAACCGAAGAGAATCGATTCGAATCAAAATAAAAAGTATCGTATCAAATCGAATCGAAAAGAATCATATCAAATAGAATCGAAAGAATGGAATCAAATCTAAAACAATCGAATCGAATCGAAAAGAATCGGATTGAATGGAATAGAAACGAAAAGAATAGAAGAGAATCGAAAGAAATCGAATAGAATCAAATCAAGTCAAAAAGAATCGAATTGAATTGATCCTAACCAAAATAAGCGAAATGAATCGACTCGAACCGAAAAAAATCAAATCGAAAAGAATCTAATCTCAACGAAAATCATCGAAATGAATAGAATCGAAAAGAATCGAATTGAATCAAATCGAAAAGAATCGAATGGAATCCAATCGAAAAGAATCAAATTGATTCGAATCGAAACAAATTGAATCCAATCGAAAAGAATCTAATTGAATCGAATCGAAAAGAATCGAATTCAATCAAAACGAATCGATTCGAATGGAATAGAAAAGAATAGAATAGAATCGAAAAGAATCAAATCGAATCGAAAAGAATCGAGACGAAAAGAATTGAATCGAATCGAAAAGAAACGAATCGAACCGAATCAATAAGAAAACAATCGAATCGAATCAAATACAAAAGAATCGCTTTGAATAGCATAGAATTGAAAAGAATCGAATCAATCGAATTGAAAACAATCGAATCGAAAAGAATCGAATCAAAAAAAGTCGAATCGAAACGAAAACAATCGAATCGAATCGAATCTAAAAGAATCGTATTGAATTGCATCGAGTCGAAAAGACTCGAATCAAAAAGACTCGAATCGAATTGAATCAAATCGAAAAGAATCTAATAGAAACCACTCGAACAGAATCAAATCGAAATGATTCAAAATGAATCGAATAGAATAGAATCGAAAAAAATCGAATAGAATCGAAACGAATCGAAACGAAATGAATCGAAGAGAATCGATTAGAATCGAAATGAGAAGAATCGTATTGAATCGAATCGAAAAGAATCAAGTCAAATCGAATCGAAAGAATTGAATCAAATCGAAAAGAATCCAATCGAATCGAAAAGAATCGAACTGAATGGAATCAAATCGAAAAGAATCGAATCGAATCGAAAAGAATCGAATCAAATTTAATGGAATCGAAAAGAATCGAATTGAATCGAAAAGAATCGAAATGAAACAAATCAGATCAAATGGAAAAGCATCAACTCGAATTGACAAGAATCGAATCGAATCGAAATGAATCGAATCAAAAAGACTCGAATCGAAAAGAATCGAATTGAAAAGAATCGAATCGAATCGAAAAGACTCGAATCGAATTAAAAATATCAAATGGAATCGAATCGCAAAGAATCGAATTGAAAAGACTCGAATTGCAACGAATCGATTTGAAACGAAAAGAATCGAATCGAATCGAATCGAATTGAAAGAATCGAATTGAATAGAAAAAAATCGAATAGAAAAGAATCGAACCGAAAAGAAAAGAATCAAATTGAATCTGTCGATTAAATTCTAGGCGAATCGAATCAAAAAGAATGAAATCGAGTCGAATCGAATCGAAAAGAATCGAATTGTATCTAATCAAAAAGAATCGAATCGTATCGACTCGAATCGAAAAGAATCCAATTGCACCATCGAATGGAAACTAATCGAACTGAATAGAATCGAAAAGAATCGAATCGAATCAAATCGAAAACAATCAAATTGAATTGATCGAAAAGAATCGAATTGAATCAAATCGAATCGAAATGAAAAGAATCGAATCGATTCAAATAGAAAAGAATCGAATCGAAAAGAATCAAATCGACACGAAAAGAATCGAATCGAATCAAAAAGTATCGAATTGATTCGAAAACATTCGAATCGAAAAGAATCGAATTGAAATGAATCCGATCGAAATGAAAAGAATCTACTCGATTCGAATCCAAAAGAATCGAATCGAATCCAAAAGAATCGAATTGAATTGAATCAAAAGAAATGAATTGAATTGAATCAAAAAGGAACTAATCGCATCAAATCGAAAAAACTCGAATAGAATCAAATCGAATCAAAAAGAATCGAATAGATTCGAATAAAAAAGAATCGAATTGAGGGATCCCTGGGTGGCGCAGCGGTTTAGCGCCTGCCTTTGGCCCAGGGCGCGATCCTGGAGACCCGGGATCGAATCCCACATCGGGCTCCCGGTGCATGGAGCCTGCTTCTCCCTCTGCCTGTGTCTCTGCCTCTCTGTCTCTCTCTGTGACTATCATAAATAAAAGAATCGAAATGAATCGCGTTGAAAAAAATCATAAAGAACCAAATCGAAAAGAATCGAATTCCATGTAACGAAAAGATTCGAATTGAAAAGAATCGAATCGAAACAAAAGAATCGAATCGAATCGACATGAATCAAAAAGAATCGAATCAAAACGAATCGAAAAGAAACAAATCAAGTAGAATCTAAAAGAATCGAATCGAATCCAATCGAAACAATTCGAATAGAATTGAAGCGAAAAGAATCAAAACGAATCGAACCGAAGAGAATCGATTCGAATCAAAATAAAAAGTATCGTATCAAATCGAATCAAAAAGAATCATATCAAATAGAATCGAAAGAATGGAATCAAATCTAAAACAATCGAATCGAATCGAAAAGAATCGGATTGAATGGAATAGAAACGAAAAGAATAGAAGAGAATCGAAAGAAATCGAATAGAATCAAATCAAGTCAAAAAGAATCGAATTGAATTGATCCTAACCAAAATAAGCGAAATGAATCGACTCGAACCGAAAAAAATCAAATCGAAAAGAATCTAATCTCAACGAAAATCATCGAAATGAATAGAATCGAATTGAATCAAATCGAAAAGAATCGAATGGAATCAAATCGAAAAGAATCAAATTGATTCGAATCGAAACAAATTGAATCCAATCGAAAAGAATCTAATTGAATCGAATCGAAAAGAACCGAATTCAATCAAAACGAATCGATTCGAATGGAATAGAAAAGAATAGAATAGAATAGAATCGAAAAGAATCGAATCGAAAAGAATTGAATCGAATCGAAAAGAAACGAATCGAACCGAATCAATAAGAAAACAATCAAATCGAATCAAATACAAAAGAATCGCTTTGAATAGCATAGAATTGAAAAGAATCGAATCAATCGAATTGAAAACAATCGAATCGAAAAGAATCGAATCAAAAAAAGTCGAATCGAAACGAAAACAATCGAATCGAATCGAATCTAAAAGAATCGTATTGAATTGCATCGAGTCGAAAAGACTCGAAACAAAAAGACTCGAATCGAATTGAATCAAATCGAAAAGAATCTAATAGAAACCACTCGAACAGAATCAAATCGAAATGATTCAAAATGAATCGAATAGAATAGAATCGAAAAAATCGAATAGAATCGAAACGAATCGAAACGAAATGAATCGAAGAGAGTCGATTAGAATCGAAATGAGAAGAATCGTATTGAATCGAATCGAAAAGAATCAAGTCAAATCGAATCGAAAGAATTGAATCAAATCGAAAAGAATCCAATCGAATCGAAAAGAATCGAACTGAATGGAATCAAATCAAAAAGAATCGAATCGAATCGAAAAGAATCGAATCAAATTTAATGGAATCGAAAAGAATCGAATTGAATCGAAAAGAATCGAAATGAAACAAATCAGATCAAATGGAAAAGCATCAACTCGAATTGACAAGAATCGAATCGAATCGAAATGAATCGAATCAAAAAGACTCGATTCGAAAAGAATCGAATTGAAAAGAATCGAATCGAATCGAAAAGACTCGAATCGAATTAAAAATATCAAATGGAATCGAATCGCAAAGAATCGAATTGAAAAGACTCGAATTGAAACGAATCGATTTGAAACGAAAAGAATCGAATCGAATCGAATTGAATTGAAAGAATCGAATTGAATAGAAAAAAATCGAATAGAAAAGAATCGAACCGAAAAGAAAAGAATCAAATTGAATCTGTCGATTAAATTCTAGTCGAATCGAATCAAAAAGAATGAAATCGAGTCGAATCGAATCGAAAAGAATCGAATCGAATCGAAAAGAATCGAATTGTATCTAATCAAAAAGAATCGAATCGTATCGACTCGAATCGAAAAGAATCCAATTGCACCATCGAATGGAAACTAATCGAACTGAATAGAATCGAAAAGAATCGAATCGAATCAAATCGAAAACAATCAAATTGAATTGATCGAAAAGAATCGAATTGAATCAAATCGAATCGAAATGAAAAGAATCGAATCGATTCAAATAGAAAAGAATCGAATCGAAAAGAATCAAATCGACACGAAAAGAATCGAATCGAATCAAAAAGCATCGAATTGATTCGAAAACATTCGAATCGAAAAGAATCGAATTGAAATGAATCCGATCGAAATGAAAAGAATCTACTCGATTCGAATCCAAAAGAATCGAATCCAAAAGAATCGAATCGAATCCAAAAGAATCGAATTGAATTGAATCAAAAGAAATGAATTGAATTGAATCAAAAAGGAACTAATCGCATCAAATCGAAAAAACTCGAATAGAATCAAATCAAATCAAAAAGAATCGAATAGATTCGAATAAAAAAGAATCGAATTGAGGGATCCCTGGGTGGCGCAGCGGTTTAGCGCCTGCCTTTGGCCCAGGGCGCGATCCTGGAGACCCGGGATCGAATCCCACATCGGGCTCCCGGTGCATGGAGCCTGCTTCTCCCTCTGCCTGTGTCTCTGCCTCTCTGTCTCTCTCTGTGACTATCATAAATAAAAGAATCGAAATGAATCGCGTTGAAAAAAATCATAAAGAACCAAATCGAAAAGAATCGAATTCCATGTAACGAAAAGATTCGAATTGAAAAGAATCGAATCGAAACAAAAGAATCGAATCGAATCGACATGAATCAAAAAGAATCGAATCAAAACGAATCGAAAAGAAACAAATCAAGTAGAATCTAAAAGAATCGAATCGAATCCAATCGAAACAATTCGAATAGAATTGAAGCGAAAAGAATCAAAACGAATCGAACCGAAGAGAATCGATTCGAATCAAAATAAAAAGTATCGTATCAAATCGAATCGAAAAGAATCATATCAAATAGAATCGAAAGAATGGAATCAAATCTAAAATAATCGAATTGAATCGAAAAGAATCGGATTGAATGGAATAGAAACGAAAAGAATAGAAGAGAATCGAAAGAAATCGAATAGAATCAAATCAAGGCAAAAAGAATCGAATTGAATTGATCCTAACCAAAATAAGCGAAATGAATCGACTCGAACCGAAAAAAATCAAATCGAAAAGAATCTAATCTCAACGAAAATAATCGAAATGAATAGAATCGAAAAGAATCGAATTGAATCAAGTCGAAAAGAATCGAATGGAATCCAATCGAAAAGAATCAAATTGATTCGAATCGAAACAAATTGAATCCAATCGAAAAGAATCTAATTGAATCGAATCGAAAAGAATCGAATTCAATCAAAACGAATCGATTCGAATGGAATAGAAAAGAATAGAATAGAATAGAATCGAAAAGAATCAAATCGAATCGAAAAGAATCGAATCGAAAAGAATTGAATCGAATCGAAAAGAAACGAATCGAACCGAATCAATAAGAAAACAATCGAATCGAATCAAATACAAAAGAATCGCTTTGAATAGCATAGAATTGAAAAGAATCGAATCAATCGAATTGAAAACAATCGAATCGAAAAGAATCGAATCAAAAAAAGTCGAATCGAAACGAAAACAATCGAATCGAATCGAATCTAAAAGAATCGTATTGAATGGAATCGAGTCGAAAAGACTCGAATCAAAAAGACTCGAATCGAATTGAATCAAATCGAAAAGAATCTAATAGAAACAACTCGAACAGAATCAAATCGAAATGATTCAAAATGAATCGAATAGAATAGAATCGAAAAAAATCGAATAGAATCGAAACGAATCGAAACGAAATGAATCGAAGAGAATCGATTAGAATCGAAATGAGAAGAATCGTATTGAATCGAATCGAAAAGAATCAAGTCAAATCGAATCGAAAGAATTGAATCAAATCGAAAAGAATCCAATCGAATCGAAAAGAATCGAACTGAATGGAATCAAATCAAAAAGAATCGAATCGAATCGAAAAGAATCGAATCAAATTTAATGGAATCGAAAAGAATCGAATTGAATCGAAAAGAATCGAAATGAAACAAATCAGATCAAATGGAAAAGCATCAACTCGAATTGACAAGAATCGAATCGAATCGAAATGAATCGAATCAAAAAGACTCGAATCGAAAAGAATCGAATTGAAAAGAATCGAATCGAATCGAAAAGACTCGAATCGAATTAAAAATATCAAATCGAATCGAATCGCAAAGAATCGAATTGAAAAGACTCGAATTGAAACGAATCGATTTGAAACGAAAAGAATCGAATCGAATCGAATCGAATTGAAAGAATCGAATTGAATAGAAAAAAATCGAATAGAAAAGAATCGAACCGAAAAGAAAAGAATCAAATTGAATCTGTCGATTAAATTCTAGTCGAATCGAATCAAAAAGAATGAAATCGAGTCGAATCGAATCGAAAAGAATCGAATTGTATCTAATCAAAAAGAATCGAATCGTATCGACTCGAATCGAAAAGAATCCAATTGCACCATCGAATGGAAACTAATCGAACTGAATAGAATCGAAAAGAATCGAATCGAATCAAATCGAAAACAATCAAATTGAATTGATCGAAAAGAATCGAATTGAATCAAATCGAATCGAAATGAAAAGAATCGAATCGATTCAAATAGAAAAGAATCGAATCGAAAAGAATCAAATCGAATCGAAAAGAATCGAATCGAATCAAAAACTATCGAATTGATTCGAAAAAATTCGAATCGAAAAGAATCGAATTGAAATGAATCCGATCGAAATGAAAAGAATCTACTCGATTCGAATCCAAAAGAATCGAATCCAAAAGAATCGAATCGAATCCAAAAGAATCGAATTGAATTGAATCAAAAGAAATGAATTGAATTGAATCAAAAAGGAACTAATCGCATCAAATCGAAAAAACTCGAATAGAATCAAATCGAATCAAAAAGAATCGAATAGATTCGAATAAAAAAGAATCGAATTGAGGGATCCCTGGGTGGCGCAGCGGTTTAGCGCCTGCCTTTGGCCCAGGGCGCGATCCTGGAGACCCGGGATCGAATCCCACATCGGGCTCCCGGTGCATGGAACCTGCTTCTCCCTCTGCCTGAGTCTCTGCCTCTCTGTCTCTCGCTGTGACTATCATAAAACAAAGAATCGAATTGAATCGCGTTGAAAAAAATCATAAAGGATCAAATCGAAAAGAATCGAATTCCATGTAACGAAAAGATTCGAATTGAAAAGAATCGAATCGAAACAAAAGAACCGAATCGAATTGACATGAATCAAAAAGAATCGAATCAAAACGAATCGAAAAGAAACAAATCAAGTAGAATCTAAAAGAATCGAATCGAATCCAATCGAAACAATTCGAATAGAATTGAAGCGAAAAGAATCAAAACGAATCGAACCGAAGAGAATCGATTCGAATCAAAATAAAAAGTATCGTATCAAATCGAATCGAAAAGAATCATATCAAATAGAATCGAAAGAATGGAATCAAATCTAAAACAATCGAATCGAATCGAAAAGAATCAGATTGAATGGAATAGAAACGAAAAGAATAGAAGAGAATCGAAAGAAATCGAATAGAATCAAATCAAGTCAAAAAGAATCGAATTGAATTGATCCTAACCAAAATAAGCGAAATGAATCGACTCGAACCGAAAAAAATCAAATCGAAAAGAATCTAATCTCAACGAAAATAATCGAAATGAATAGAATCGACAAGAATCGAATTGAATCAAATCGAAAAGAATCGAATGGAATCCAATCGAAAAGAATCAAATTGATTCGAATCGAAACAAATTGAATCCAATCGAAAAGAATCTAATTGAATCGAATCGAAAAGAATCGAATTCAATCCAAACGAATCGATTCGAATGGAATAGAAAAGAATAGAATAGAATAGAATCGAAAAGAATCAAATCGAATCGAAAAGAATCGAATCGAAAAGAATTGAATCGAATCGAAAAGAAACGAATCGAACCGAATCAAAAAGAAAACAATCAAATCGAATCAAATACAAAAGAATCGCTTTGAATAGCATAGAATTGAAAAGAATCGAATCAATCGAATTGAAAACAATCGAATCGAAAAGAATCGAATCAAAAAAAGTCGAATCGAAACGAAAACAATCGAATCGAATCGAAAAGAAACGAATCGAACCGAATCAAAAAGAAAACAATCAAATCGAATCAAATACAAAAGAATCGCTTTGAATAGCATAGAATTGAAAAGAATCGAATCAATCGAATTGAAAACAATCGAATCGAAAAGAATCGAATCAAAAAAAGTCGAATCGAAACGAAAACAATCGAATCGAATCGAATCTAAAAGAATCGTATTGAATGGAATCGAGTCGAAAAGACTCGAATCAAAAAGACTCGAATCGAATTGAATCAAATCGAAAAGAATCTAATAGAAACCACTCGAACAGAATCAAATCGAAATGATTCAAAATGAATCGAATAGAATAGAATCGAAAAAAATCGAATAGAATCGAAACGAATCGAAACGAAATGAATCGAAGAGAATCGATTAGAATCGAAATGAGAAGAATCGTATTGAATCGAATCGAAAAGAATCAAGTCAAATCGAATCGAAAGAATTGAATCAAATCGAAAAGAATCCAATCGAATCGAAAAGAATCGAACTGAATGGAATCAAATCGAAAAGAATCGAATCGAATCGAAAAGAATCGAATCAAATTTAATGGAATCGAAAAGAATCGAATTGAATCGAAAAGAATCGAAATGAAACAAATCAGATCAAATGGAAAAGCATCAACTCGAATTGACAAGAATCGAATCGAATCGAAATGAATCGAATCAAAAAGACTCGAATCGAAAAGAATCGAATTGAAAAGAATCGAATCGAATCGAAAAGACTCGAATCGAATTAAAAATATCAAATCGAATCGAATCGAAAAGAATCGAATTGAAAAGACTCGAATTGAAACGAATAGATTTGAAACGAAAAGAATCGAATCGAATCGAATCGAATTGAAAGAATCGAATTGAATAGAAAAAAATCGAATAGAAAAGAATCGAACCGAAAAGAAAAGAATCAAATTGAATCTGTCGATTAAATTCTAGTCGAATCGAATCAAAAAGAATGAAATCGAGTCGAATCGAATCGAAAAGAATCGAATTGTATCTAATCAAAAAGAATCGAATCGTATCGACTCGAATCGAAAAGAATCCAATTGCACCATCGAATGGAAACTAATCGAACTGAATAGAATCGAAAAGAATCGAATCGAATCAAATCGAAAACAATCAAATTGAATTGATCGAAAAGAATCGAATTGAATTAAATCGAATCGAAATGAAAAGAATCGAATCGATTCAAATAGAAAAGAATCGAATCGAAAAGAATCAAATCGACACGAAAAGAATCGAATCGAATCAAAAAGTATCGAATTGATTCGAAAACATTCGAATCGAAAAGAATCGAATTGAAATGAATCCGATCGAAATGAAAAGAATCTACTCGATTCGAATCCAAAAGAATCGAATCGAATCCAAAAGAATCGAATTGAATTGAATCAAAAGAAATGAATTGAATTGAATCAAAAAGGAACTAATCGCATCAAATCGAAAAAACTCGAATAGAATCAAATCGAATCAAAAAGAATCGAATAGATTCGAATAAAAAAGAATCGAATTGAGGGATCCCTGGGTGGCGCAGCGGTTTAGCGCCTGCCTTTGGCCCAGGGCGCGATCCTGGAGACCCGGGATCGAATCCCACATCGGGCTCCCGGTGCATGGAGCCTGCTTCTCCCTCTGCCTGTGTCTCTGCCTCTCTGTCTCTCTCTGTGACTATCATAAATAAAAGAATCGAAATGAATCGCGTTGAAAAAAATCATAAAGAACCAAATCGAAAAGAATCGAATTCCATGTAACGAAAAGATTCGAATTGAAAAGAATCGAATCGAAACAAAAGAATCGAATCGAATCGACATGAATCAAAAAGAATCGAATCAAAACGAATCGAAAAGAAACAAATCAAGTAGAATCTAAAAGAATCGAATCGAATCCAATCGAAACAATTCGAATAGAATTGAAGCGAAAAGAATCAAAACGAATCGAACCGAAGAGAATCGATTCGAATCAAAATAAAAAGTATCGTATCAAATCGAATCGAAAAGAATCATATCAAATAGAATCGAAAGAATGGAATCAAATCTAAAACAATCGAATCGAATCGAAAAGAATCGGATTGAATGGAATAGAAACGAAAAGAATAGAAGAGAATCGAAAGAAATCGAATAGAATCAAATCAAGTCAAAAAGAATCGAATTGAATTGATCCTAACCAAAATAAGCGAAATGAATCGACTCGAACCGAAAAAAATCAAATCGAAAAGAATCTAATCTCAACGAAAATCATCGAAATGAATAGAATCGAAAAGAATCGAATTGAATCAAATAAAAAGAATCGAATGGAATCCAATCGAAAAGAATCAAATTGATTCGAATCGAAACAAATTGAATCCAATCGAAAAGAATCTAATTGAATCGAATCAAAAAGAACCGAATTCAATCAAAACGAATCGATTCGAATGGAATAGAAAAGAATAGAATAGAATAGAATCGAAAAGAATCGAATCGAAAAGAATTGAATCGAATCGAAAAGGAACGAATCGAACCGAATCAATAAGAAAACAATCAAATCGAATCAAATACAAAAGAATCGCTTTGAATAGCATAGAATTGAAAAGAATCGAATCAATCGAATTGAAAACAATCGAATCGAAAAGAATCGAATCAAAAAAAGTCGAATCGAAACGAAAACAATCGAATCGAATCGAATCTAAAAGAATCGTATTGAATGGAATCGAGTCGAAAAGACTCGAATCAAAAAGACTCGAATCGAATTGAATCAAATCGAAAAGAATCTAATAGAAACCACTCGAACAGAATCAAATCGAAATGATTCAAAATGAATCGAATAGAATAGAATCGAAAAAAATCGAAACGAATCGAAACGAATCGAAACGAAATGAATCGAAGAGAATCGATTAGAATCGAAATGAGAAGAATCGTATTGAATCGAATCGAAAAGAATCAAGTCAAATCGAATCGAAAGAATTGAATCAAATCGAAAAGAATCCAATCGAATCGAAAAGAATCGAACTGAATGGAATCAAATCAAAAAGAATCGAATCGAATCGAAAAGAATCGAATCAAATTTAATGGAATCGAAAATAATCGAATTGAATCGAAACGAATCGAAATGAAACAAATCAGATCAAATGGAAAAGCATCAACTCGAATTGACAAGAATCGAATCGAATCGAAATGAATCGAATCAAAAAGACTCGAATCGAAAAGAATCGAATTGAAAAGAATCGAATCGAATCGAAAAGACTCGAATCGAATTAAAAATATCAAATCGAATCGAATCGCAAAGAATCGAATTGAAAAGACTCGAATTGAAACGAATCGATTTGAAACGAAAAGAATCGAATCGAATCGAATCGAATTGAAAGAATCGAATTGAATAGAAAAAAATCGAATAGAAAAGAATCGAACCGAAAAGAAAAGAATCAAATTGAATCTGTCGATTAAATTCTAGTCGAATCGAATCAAAAAGAATGAAATCGAGTCGAATCGAATCGAAAAGAATCGAATTGTATCTAATCAAAAAGAATCGAATCGTATCGACTCGAATCGAAAAGAATCCAATTGCACCATCGAATGGAAACTAATCGAACTGAATAGAATCGAAAAGAATCGAATCGAATCAAATCGAAAACAATCAAATTGAATTGATCGAAAAGAATCGAATTGAATCAAATCGAATCGAAATGAAAAGAATCGAATCGATTCAAATAGAAAAGAATCGAATCGAAAAGAATCAAATCGACACGAAAAGAATCCAATCGAATCAAAAAGTATCGAATTGATTAGAAAACATTCGAATCGAAAAGAATCGAATTGAAATGAATCCGATCGAAATGAAAAGAATCTACTCGATTCGAATCCAAAAGAATCGAATCCAAAAGAATCGAATCGAATCCAAAAGAATCGAATTGAATTGAATCAAAAGAAATGAATTGAATTGAATCAAAAAGGATCTAATCGCATCAAATCGAAAAAACTCGAATAGAATCAAATCGAATCAAAAAGAATCGAATAGATTCGAATAAAAAAGAATCGAATTGAGGGATCCCTGGTTGGCGCAACGGTTTAGCGCCTGCCTTTGGCCCAGGGCGCGATCCTGGAGACCCGGGATCGAATCCCACATCGGGCTCCCGGTGCATGGAGCCTGCTTCTCCCTCTGCCTGTGTCTCTGCCTCTCTGTCTCTCTCTGTGACTATCATAAATAAAAGAATCGAATTGAATCGCGTTGAAAAAAATCATAAAGAATCAAATCGAAAAGAATCGAATTCCATGTAACGAAAAGATTCGAATTGAAAAGAATCGAATCGAAACAAAAGAATCGAATCGAATCGACATGAATCAAAAAGAATCGAATCAAAACGAATCGAAAAGAAACAAATCAAGTAGAATCTAAAGAATCGAATCGAATCAAATCGAAAAAATTCGAATAGAATTGAAGCGAAAAGAATCAAAACGAATCGAACCGAAGAGAATCGATTCGAATCAAAATAAAAAGTATCGTATCAAATCGAATCGAAAAGAATCATACCAATAGAATCGAAAGAATGGAATCAAATCTAAAACAATCGAATCGAATCGAAAAGAATCGGATTGAATGGAATAGAAACGAAAAGAATAGAAGAGAATCGAAAGAAATCGAATAGAATCAAATCAAGTCAAAAAGAATCGAATTGCATTGATCCTAACCAAAATAAGCGAAATGAATCGACTCGAACCGAAAAAAATCAAATCGAAAAGAATCTAATCTCAACGAAAATCATCGAAATGAATAGAATCGAAAAGAATCGAATTGAATCAAATAAAAAGAATCGAATGGAATCCAATCGAAAAGAATCAAATTGATTCGAATCGAAACAAATTGAATCCAATCGAAAAGAATCTAATTGAATCGAATCGAAAAGAATCGAATTCTATCAAAACGAATCGATTCGAATGGAATAGAAAAGAATAGAATAGAATAGAATCGAAAAGAATCAAATCGAATCGAAAAGAATCGAATCGAAAAGAATTGAATCGAATCGAAAAGAAACGAATCGAACCGAATCAATAAGAAAACAATCAAATCGAATCAAATACAAAAGAATCGCTTTGAATAGCATAGAATTGAAAAGAATCGAATCAATCGAATTGAAAACAATCGAATCGAAAAGAATCGAATCAAAAAAAGTCGAATCGAAACGAAAACAATCGAATCGAATCGAATCTAAAAGAATCGTATTGAATGGAATCGAGTCGAAAACACTCGAAACAAAAAGACTCGAATCGAATTGAATCAAATCGAAAAGAATCTAATAGAAACCACTCGAACAGAATCAAATCGAAATGATTCAAAATGAATCGAATAGAATAGAATCGAAAAAAATCGAATAGAATCGAAACGAATCGAAACGAAATGAATCGAAGAGAGTCGATTAGAATCGAAATGAGAAGAATCGTATTGAATCGAATCGAAAAGAATCAAGTCAAATCGAATCGAAGGAATTGAATCAAATCGAAAAGAATCCAATCGAATCGAAAAGAATCGAACTGAATGGAATCAAATCAAAAAGAATCGAATCGAATCGAAAAGAATCGAATCAAATTTAATGGAATCGAAAATAATCGAATTGAATCCAAAAGAATCGAAATGAAACAAATCAGATCAAATGGAAAAGCATCAACTCGAATTGACAAGAATCGAATCGAATCGAATCGAAATGAATCGAATCAAAAAGACTCGAATCGAAAAGAATCGAATTGAAAAGAATCGAATCGAATCGAAAAGACTCGAATCGAATTAAAAATATCAAATCGAATCGAATCGCAAAGAATCGAATTGAAAAGACTCGAATTGAAACGAATCGATTTGAAACGAAAAGAATCGAATCGAATCGAATTGAAAGAATCGAATTGAATAGAAAAAAATCGAATAGAAAAGAATCGAACCGAAAAGAAAAGAATCAAATTGAATCTGTCGATTAAATTCTAGTCGAATCGAATCAAAAAGAATGAAATCGAGTCGAATTGAATCGAAAAGAATCGAATCAAAAAGAAAAGAATCGAATTGTATCTAATCAAAAAGAATCGAATCGTATCGACTCGAATCGAAAAGAATCCAATTGCACCATCGAATGGAAACTAATCGAACTGAATAGAATTGAAAAGAATCGAATCGAATCAAATCGAAAACAATCAAATTCAATTGATCGAAAAGAATCGAATTGAATCAAATCGAATCGAAATGAAAAGAATCGAATCGATTCAAATAGAAAAGAATCGAATCGAAAAGAATCAAATCGACACGAAAAGAATCGAATCGAATCAAAAAGTATCGAATTGATTCGAAAACATTCGAATCGAAAAGAATCGAATTGAAATGAATCCGATCGAAATGAAAAGAATCTACTCGATTCGAATCCAAAAGAATCGAATCCAAAAGAATCGAATCGAATCCAAAAGAATCGAATTGAATTGAATCAAAAGAAATGAATTGAATTGAATCAAAAAGGATCTAATCGCATCAAATCGAAAAAACTCGAATAGAATCAAATCGAAACAAAAAGAATCGAATAGATTCGAATAAAAAAGAATCGAATTGAGGGATCCCTGGGTGGCGCAGCGGTTTAGCGCCTGCCTTTGGCCCAGGGCGCGATCCTGGAGACCCGGGATCGAATCCCACATCGGGCTCCCGGTGCATGGAGCCTGCTTCTCCCTCTGCCTGCGTCTCTGCCTCTCTGTCTCTCTCTGTGACTATCATAAATAAAAGAATCGAATTGAATCGCGTTGAAAAAAATCATAAAGAATCAAATCGAAAAGAATCGAATTCCATGTAACGAAAAGATTCGAATTGAAAAGAATCGAATCGAAACAAAAGAATCGAATCGAATCGACATGAATCAAAAAGAATCGAATCAAAACGAATCGAAAAGAAACAAATCAAGTAGAATCTAAAGAATCGAATCGAATCAAATCGAAACAATTCGAATAGAATTGAAGCGAAAAGAATCAAAACGAATCGAACCGAAGAGAATCGATTCGAATCAAAATAAAAAGTATCGTATCAAATCGAATCGAAAAGAATCATATCAAATAGAATCGAAAGAATGGAATCAAATCTAAAACAATCGAATCGAATCGAAAAGAATCGGATTGAATGGAATAGAAACGAAAAGAATAGAAGAGAATCGAAAGAAATCGAATAGAATCAAATCAAGTCAAAAAGAATCGAATTGCATTGATCCTAACCAAAATAAGCGAAATGAATCGACTCGAACCGAAAAAAATCAAATCGAAAAGAATCTAATCTCAACGAAAATCATCGAAATGAATAGAATCGAAAAGAATCGAATTGAATCAAATAAAAAGAATCGAATGGAATCCAATAGAAAAGAATCAAATTGATTCGAATCGAAACAAATTGAATCCAATCGAAAAGAATCTAATTGAATCGAATCGAAAAGAATCGAATTCTATCAAAACGAATCGATTCGAATGGAATAGAAAAGAATAGAATAGAATAGAATCGAAAAGAATCAAATCGAATCGAAAAGAATCGAATCGAAAAGAATTGAATCGAATCGAAAAGAAACGAATCGAACCGAATCAATAAGAAAACAATCAAATCGAATCAAATACAAAAGAATCGCTTTGAATAGCATAGAATTGAAAAGAATCGAATCAATCGAATTGAAAACAATCGAATCGAAAAGAATCGAATCAAAAAAAGTCGAATCGAAACGAAAACAATCGAATCGAATCGAATCTAAAAGAATCGTATTGAATTGCATCGAGTCGAAAAGACTCGAAACAAAAAGACTCGAATCGAATTGAATCAAATCGAAAAGAATCTAATAGAAACCACTCGAACAGAATCAAATCGAAATGATTCAAAATGAATCGAATAGAATAGAATCGAAAAAAATCGAATAGAATCGAAACGAATCGAAACGAAATGAATCGAAGAGAGTCGATTAGAATCGAAATGAGAAGAATCGTATTGAATCGAATCGAAAAGAATCAAGTCAAATCGAATCGAAAGAATTGAATCAAATCGAAAAGAATCCAATCGAATCGAAAAGAATCGAACTGAATGGAATCAAATCAAAAAGAATCGAATCGAATCGAAAAGAATCGAATCAAATTTAATGGAATCGAAAAGAATCGAATTGAATCGAAAAGAATCGAAATGAAACAAATCAGATCAAATGGAAAAGCATCAACTCGAATTGACAAGAATCGAATCGAATCGAATCGAAATGAATCGAATCAAAAAGACTCGAATCGAAAAGAATCGAATTGAAAAGAATCGAATCGAATCGAAAAGACTCGAATCGAATTAAAAATATCAAATCGAATCGAATCGCAAAGAATCGAATTGAAAAGACTCGAATTGAAACGAATCGATTTGAAACGAAAAGAATCGAATCGAATCGAATCGAATTGAAAGAATCGAATTGAATAGAAAAAAATCGAATAGAAAAGAATCGAACCGAAAAGAAAAGAATCAAATTGAATCTGTCGATTAAATTCTAGTCGAATCGAATCAAAAAGAATGAAATCGAGTCGAATCGAATCGAAAAGAATCGAATCAAATCGAAAAGAATCGAATTGTATCTAATCAAAAAGAATCGAATCGTATCGACTCGAATCGAAAAGAATCCAATTGCACCATCGAATGGAAACTAATCGAACTGAATAGAATTGAAAAGAATCGAATCGAATCAAATCGAAAACAAATTCAATTGATCGAAAAGAATCGAATTGAATCAAATCGAATCGAAATGAAAAGAATCGAATCGATTCAAATAGAAAAGAATCGAATCGAAAAGAATCAAATCGACACGAAAAGAATCCAATCGAATCAAAAAGTATCGAATTGATTAGAAAACATTCGAATCGAAAAGAATCGAATTGAAATGAATCCGATCGAAATGAAAAGAATCTACTCGATTCGAATCCAAAAGAATCGAATCCAAAAGAATCGAATCGAATCCAAAAGAATCGAATTGAATTGAATCAAAAGAAATGAATTGAATTGAATCAAAAAGGATCTAATCGCATCAAATCGAAAAAACTCGAATAGAATCAAATCGAATCAAAAAGAATCGAATAGATTCGAATAAAAAAGAATCGAATTGAGGGATCCCTGGTTGGCGCAACGGTTTAGCGCCTGCCTTTGGCCCAGGGCGCGATCCTGGAGACCCGGGATCGAATCCCACATCGGGCTCCCGGTGCATGGAGCCTGCTTCTCCCTCTGCCTGTGTCTCTGCCTCTCTGTCTCTCTCTGTGACTATCATAAATAAAAGAATCGAATTGAATCGCGTTGAAAAAAATCATAAAGAATCAAATCGAAAAGAATCGAATTCCATGTAACGAAAAGATTCGAATTGAAAAGAATCGAATCGAAACAAAAGAATCGAATCGAATCGACATGAATCAAAAAGAATCGAATCAAAACGAATCGAAAAGAAACAAATCAAGTAGAATCTAAAGAATCGAATCGAATCAAATCGAAAAAATTCGAATAGAATTGAATCGAAAAGAATCAAAACGAATCGAACCGAAGAGAATCGATTCGAATCAAAATAAAAAGTATCGTATCAAATCGAATCGAAAAGAATCATATCAAATAGAATCGAAAGAATGGAATCAAATCTAAAACAATCGAATCGAATCGAAAAGAATCGGATTGAATGGAATAGAAACGAAAAGAATAGAAGAGAATCGAAAGAAATCGAATAGAATCAAATCAAGTCAAAAAGAATCGAATTGCATTGATCCTAACCAAAATAAGCGAAATGAATCGACTCGAACCGAAAAAAATCAAATCGAAAAGAATCTAATCTCAACGAAACACATCGAAATGAATAGAATCGAAAAGAATCGAATTGAATCAAATAAAAAGAATCGAATGGAATCCAATCGAAAAGAATCAAATTGATTCGAATCGAAACAAATTGAATCCAATCGAAAAGAATCTAATTGAATCGAATCGAAAAGAATCGAATTCTATCCAAACGAATCGATTCGAATGGAATAGAAAAGAATAGAATAGAATCGAAAAGAATCAAATCGAATCGAAAAGAATCGATTCGAAAAGAATTGAACCAAATCGAAAAGAAACGAATCGAACCGAATCAAAAAGAAAACAATCGAATCGAATCAAATACAAAAGAATCGCTTTGAATAGCATAGAATTGAAAAGAATCGAATCAATCGAATTGAAAACAATCGAATCGAAAAGAATCGAATCAAAAAAAGTCGAATCGAAACGAAAACAATCGAATCGAATCGAATCTAAAAGAATCGTATTGAATGGAATCGAGTCGAAAAGACTCGAATCAAAAAGACTCGAATCGAATTGAATCAAATCGAAAAGAATCTAATAGAAACCACTCGAACAGAATCAAATCGAAATGATTCAAAATGAATCGAATAGAATAGAATCGAAAAAAATCGAATAGAATCGAAACGAATCGAAACGAAATGAATCGAAGAGTCGATTAGAATCGAAATGAGAAGAATCGTATTGAATCGAATCGAAAAGAATCAAGTCAAATCGAATCGAAAGAATTGAATCAAATCGAAAAGAATCCAATCGAATCGAAAAGAATCGAACTGAATGGAATCAAATCGAAAAGAATCGAATCGAATCGAAAAGAATCGAATCAAATTTAATGGAATCGAAAAGAATCGAATTGAATCCAAAAGAATCGAAATGAAACAAATCAGATCAAATGGAAAAGCATCAACTCGAATTGACAAGAATCGAATCGAATCGAATCGAAATGAATCGAATCAAAAAGACTCGAATCGAAAAGAATCGAATTGAAAAGAATCGAATCGAATCGAAAAGACTCGAATCGAATTAAAAATATCAAATCGAATCGAATCGAAAAGAATCGAATTGAAAAGACTCGAATTGAAACGAATCGATTTGAAACGAAAAGAATCGAATCGAATCGAATCGAATTGAAAGAATCGAATTGAATAGAAAAAAATCGAATAGAAAAGAATCGAACCGAAAAGAAAAGAATCAAATTGAATCTGTCGATTAAATTCTAGTCGAATCGAATCAAAAAGAATGAAATCGAGTCGAATCGAATCGAAAAGAATCGAATTGTATCTAATCAAAAAGAATCGAATCGTATCGACTCGAATCGAAAAGAATCCAATTGCACCATCGAATGGAAACTAATCGAACTGAATGGAATCGAAAAGAATCGAATCGAATCAAATCGAAAACAATCAAATTGAATTGATCGAAAAGAATCGAATTGAATCAAATCGAATCGAAATGAAAAGAATCGAATCGATTCAAATAGAAAAGAATCGAATCGAAAAGAATCAAATCGACACGAAAAGAATCGAATCGAATCAAAAAGTATCGAATTGATTCGAAAACATTCGAATCGAAAAGAATCGAATTGAAATGAATCCGATCGAAATGAAAAGAATCTACTCGATTCGAATCCAAAAGAATCGAATCCAAAAGAATCGAATCGAATCCAAAAGAATCGAATTGAATTGAATCAAAAGAAATGAATTGAATTGAATCAAAAAGGAACTAATCGCATCAAATCGAAAAAACTCGAATAGAATCAAATCGAATCAAAAAGAATCGAATAGATTCGAATAAAAAAGAATCAAATTGAGGGATCCCTGGGTGGCGCAGTGGTTTAGCGCCTGCCTTTGGCCCAGGGCGCGATCCTGGAGACCCGGGATCGAATCCCACATCGGGCTCCCGGTGCATGGAGCCTGCTTCTCCCTCTGCCTGTGTCTCTGCCTCTCTGTCTCTCTCTGTGACTATCATAAATAAAAGAATCGAAATGAATCGCGTTGAAAAAAATCATAAAGAACCAAATCGAAAAGAATCGAATTCCATGTAACGAAAAGATTCGAATTGAAAAGAATCGAATCGAAACAAAAGAATCGAATCGAATCGACATGAATCAAAAAGAATCGAATCAAAACGAATCGAAAAGAAACAAATCAAGTAGAATCTAAAGAATCGAATCGAATCAAATCGAAAAAATTCGAATAGAATTGAATCGAAAAGAATCAAAACGAATCGAACCGAAGAGAATCGATTCGAATCAAAATAAAAAGTATCGTATCAAATCGAATCGAAAAGAATCATATCAAATAGAATCGAAAGAATGGAATCAAATCTAAAACAATCGAATCGAATCGAAAAGAATCGGATTGAATGGAATAGAAACGAAAAGAATAGAAGAGAATCGAAAGAAATCGAATAGAATCAAATCAAGTCAAAAAGAATCGAATTGCATTGATCCTAACCAAAATAAGCGAAATGAATCGACTCGAACCGAAAAAAATCAAATCGAAAAGAATCTAATCTCAACGAAAATAATCGAAATGAATAGAATCGAAAAGAATCGAATTGAATCAAATAAAAAGAATCGAATGGAATCCAATCGAAAAGAATCAAATTGATTCGAATCGAAACAAATTGAATCCAATCGAAAAGAATCTAATTGAATCGAATCGAAAAGAATCGAATTCTATCAAAACGAATCGATTCGAATGGAATAGAAAAGAATAGAATAGAATAGAATCGAAAAGAATCAAATCGAATCGAAAAGAATCGAATCGAAAAGCATTGAATCGAATCGAAAAGAAACGAATCGAACCGAATCAATAAGAAAACAATCAAATCGAATCAAATACAAAAGAATCGCTTTGAATAGCATAGAATTGAAAAGAATCGAATCAATCGAATTGAAAACAATCGAATCGAAAAGAATCGAATCAAAAAAGTCGAATCGAAATGAAAACAATCGAATCGAATCGAATCTAAAAGAATCGTATTGAATGGAATCGAGTCGAAAAGACTCGAAACAAAAAGACTCGAATCGAATTGAATCAAATCGAAAAGAATCTAATAGAAACCACTCGAACAGAATCAAATCGAAATGATTCAAAATGAATCGAATAGAATCGAAAAAAATCGAATAGAATCGAAACGAATCGAAACGAAATGAATCGAAGAGAGTCGATTAGAATCGAAATGAGAAGAATCGTATTGAATCGAATCGAAAAGAATCAAGTCAAATCGAATCGAAAGAATTGAATCAAATCGAAAAGAATCCAATCGAATCGAAAAGAATCGAACTGAATGGAATCAAATCAAAAAGAATCGAATCGAATCGAAAAGAATCGAATCAAATTTAATGGAATCGAAAAGAATCGAATTGAATCCAAAAGAATCGAAATGAAACAAATCAGATCAAATGGAAAAGCATCAACTCGAATTGACAAGAATCGAATCGAATCGAATCGAAATGAATCGAATCAAAAAGACTCGAATCGAAAAGAATCGAATTGAAAAGAATCGAATCGAATCGAAAAGACTCGAATCGAATTAAAAATATCAAATCGAATCGAATCGCAAAGAATCGAATTGAAAAGACTCGAATTGAAACGAATCGATTTGAAACGAAAAGAATCGAATCGAATCGAATCGAATTGAAAGAATCGAATTGAATAGAAAAAAATCGAATAGAAAAGAATCGAACCGAAAAGAAAAGAATCAAATTGAATCTGTCGATTAAATTCTAGTCGAATCGAATCAAAAAGAATGAAATCGAGTCGAATCGAATCGAAAAGAATCGAATCAAATCGAAAAGAATCGAATTGTATCTAATCAAAAAGAATCGAATCGTATCGACTCGAATCGAAAAGAATCCAATTGCACCATCGAATGGAAACTAATCGAACTGAATAGAATTGAAAAGAATCGAATCAAATCGAAAACAATCAAATTGAATTGATCGAAAAGAATCGAATTGAATCAAATCGAATCGAAATGAAAAGAATCGAATCGATTCAAATAGAAAAGAATCGAATCGAAAAGAATCAAATCGAAACGAAAAGAATCGAATCGAATCAAAAAGTATCGAATTGATTCGAAAACATTCGAATCGAAAAGAATCGAATTGAAATGAATCCGATCGAAATGAAAAGAATCTACTCGATTCGAATCCAAAAGAATCGAATCCAAAAGAATCGAATCGAATCCAAAAGAATCGAATTGAATTGAATCAAAAGAAATGAATTGAATTGAATCAAAAAGGATCTAATCGCATCAAATCGAAAAAACTCGAATAGAATCAAATCGAAACAAAAAGAATCGAATAGATTCGAATAAAAAAGAATCGAATTGAGGGATCCCTGGGTGGCGCAGCGGTTTAGCGCCTGCCTTTGGCCCAGGGCGCGATCCTGGAGACCCGGGATCGAATCCCACATCGGGCTCCCGGTGCATGGAGCCTGCTTCTCCCTCTGCCTGTGTCTCTGCCTCTCTGTCTCTCTCTGTGACTATCATAAATAAAAGAATCGAATTGAATCGCGTTGAAAAAAATCATAAAGAATCAAATCGAAAAGAATCGAATTCCATGTAACGAAAAGATTCGAATTGAAAAGAATCGAATCGAAACAAAAGAATCGAATCGAATCGACATGAATCAAAAAGAATCGAATCAAAACGAATCGAAAAGAAACAAATCAAGTAGAATCTAAAAGAATCGAATCGAATCCAATCGAAACAATTCGAATAGAATTGAAGCGAAAAGAATCAAAACGAATCGAACCGAAGAGAATCGATTCGAATCAAAATAAAAAGTATCGTATCAAATCGAATCGAAAAGAATCATATCAAATAGAATCGAAAGAATGGAATCAAATCTAAAACAATCGAATCGAATCGAAAAGAATCGGATTGAATGGAATAGAAACGAAAAGAATAGAAGAGAATCGAAAGAAATCGAATAGAATCAAATCAAGTCAAAAAGAATCGAATTGAATTGATCCTAACCAAAATAAGCGAAATGAATCGACTCGAACCGAAAAAAATCAAATCGAAAAGAATCTAATCTCAACGAAAATCATCGAAATGAATAGAATCGACAAGAATCGAATTGAATCAAATCGAAAAGAATCGAATGGAATCCAATCGAAAAGAATCAAATTGATTCGAATCGAAACAAATTGAATCCAATCGAAAAGAATCTAATTGAATCGAATCGAAAAGAATCGAATTCAATCCAAACGAATCGATTCGAATGGAATAGAAAAGAATAGAATAGAATCGAAAAGAATCAAATCGAATCGAAAAGAATCGATTCGAAAAGAATTGAACCAAATCGAAAAGAAACGAATCGAACCGAATCAAAAAGAAAACAATCGAATCGAATCAAATACAAAAGAATCGCTTTGAATAGCATAGAATTGAAAAGAATCGAATCAATCGAATTGAAAACAATCGAATCGAAAAGAATCGAATCAAAAAAAGTCGAATCGAAACGAAAACAATCGAATCGAATCGAATCTAAAAGAATCGTATTGAATGGAATCGAGTCGAAAAGACTCGAATCAAAAAGACTCGAATCGAATTGAATCAAATCGAAAAGAATCTAATAGAAACCACTCGAACAGAATCAAATCGAAATGATTCAAAATGAATCGAATAGAATAGAATCGAAAAAAATCGAATAGAATCGAAACGAATCGAAACGAAATGAATCGAAGAGTCGATTAGAATCGAAATGAGAAGAATCGTATTGAATCGAATCGAAAAGAATCAAGTCAAATCGAATCGAAAGAATTGAATCAAATCGAAAAGAATCCAATCGAATCGAAAAGAATCGAACTGAATGGAATCAAATCGAAAAGAATCGAATCGAATCGAAAAGAATCGAATCAAATTTAATGGAATCGAAAATAATCGAATTGAATCGAAAAGAATCGAAATGAAACAAATCAGATCAAATGGAAAAGCATCAACTCGAATTGACAAGAATCGAATCGAATCGAAATGAATCGAATCAAAAAGACTCGAATCGAAAAGAATCGAATTGAAAAGAATCGAATCGAATCGAAAAGACTCGAATCGAATTAAAAATATCAAATGGAATCGAATCGCAAAGAATCGAATTGAAAAGACTCGAATTGAAACGAATCGATTTGAAACGAAAAGAATCGAATCGAATCGAATCGAATTGAATAGAAAAAAATCGAATAGAAAAGAATCGAACCGAAAAGAAAAGAATCAAATTGAATCTGTCGATTAAATTCTAGTCGAATCGAATCAAAAAGAATGAAATCGAGTCGAATCGAATCGAAAAGAATCGAATTGTATCTAATCAAAAAGAATCGAATCGTATCGACTCGAATCGAAAAGAATCCAATTGCACCATCGAATGGAAACTAATCGAACTGAATAGAATCGAAAAGAATCGAATCGAATCAAATCGAAAACAATCAAATTGAATTGATCGAAAAGAATCGAATTGAATTAAATCGAATCGAAATGAAAAGAATCGAATCGATTCAAATAGAAAAGAATCGAATCGAAAAGAATCAAATCGACACGAAAAGAATCGAATCGAATCAAAAAGTATCGAATTGATTCGAAAACATTCGAATCGAAAAGAATCGAATTGAAATGAATCCGATCGAAATGAAAAGAATCTACTCGATTCGAATCCAAAAGAATCGAATCCAAAAGAATCGAATCGAATCCAAAAGAATCGAATTGAATTGAATCAAAAGAAATGAATTGAATTGAATCAAAAAGGAACTAATCGCATCAAATCGAAAAAACTCGAATAGAATCAAATCGAATCAAAAAGAATCGAATAGATTCGAATAAAAAAGAATCGAATTGAGGGATCCCTGGGTGGCGCAGCGGTTTAGCGCCTGCTTTTGGCCCAGGGCGCGATCCTGGAGACCCGGGATCGAATCCCACATCGGGCTCCCGGTGCATGGAGCCTGCTTCTCCCTCTGCCTGTGTCTCTGCCTCTCTGTCTCTCGCTGTGACTATCATAAATAAAAGAATCGAATTGAATCGCGTTGAAAAAAATCATAAAGAATCAAATCGAAAAGAATCGAATTCCATGTAACGAAAAGATTCGAATTGAAAAGAATCGAATCGAAACAAAAGAATCGAATCGAATCGACATGAATCAAAAAGAATCGAATCAAAACGAATCGAAAAGAAACAAATCGGTAGAATCTAAAAGAACCGAACGGAAAAAATTCGAATAGAAGTGAATCGAAAATAATCAAAACGAATCGAACCGAAGAGAATCGATTCGAATCAAAATAAAAAGTATCGTATGAAATCGAATCGAAAAGAATCATATCAAATAGAATCGAAAGAATGGAATCAAATCTAAAACAATCGAATCGAATCGAAAAGAATCGGATTGAATGGAATAGAAACGAAAAGAATAGAAGAGAATCGAAAGAAATCGAATAGAATCAAATCAAGTCAAAAAGAATCGAATTGAATTGATCCTAACCAAAATAAGCGAAATGAATCGACTCGAACCGAAAAAAATCAAATCGAAAAGAATCTAATCTCAACGAAAATCATCGAAATGAATAGAATCGAAAAGAATCGAATTGAATCAAATCGAAAAGAATCGAATGGAATCCAATCGAAAAGAATCAAATTGATTCGAATCGAAACAAATTGAATCCAAACGAAAAGAATCTAATTGAATCGAATCGAAAAGAATCGAATACAATCAAAACGAATCGATTCGAATGGAATAGAAAAGAATAGAATAGAATAGAATCGAAAAGAATCGAATCGAAAAGAATTGAATCGAATCGAAAAGGAACGAATCGAACCGAATCAATAAGAAAACAATCAAATCGAATCAAATACAAAAGAATCGCTTTGAATAGCATAGAATTGAAAAGAATCGAATCAATCGAATTGAAAACAATCGAATCGAAAAGAATCGAATCAAAAAAAGTCGAATCGAAACGAAAACAATCGAATCGAATCGAATCTAAAAGAATCGTATTGAATGGAATCGAGTCGAAAAGACTCGAAACAAAAAGACTCGAATCGAATTGAATCAAATCGAAAAGAATCTAATAGAAACCACTCGAACAGAATCAAATCGAAATGATTCAAAATGAATCGAATAGAATAGAATCGAAAAAAATCGAATAGAATCGAAACGAATCGAAACGAAATGAATCGAAGAGAGTCGATTAGAATCGAAATGAGAAGAATCGTATTGAATCGAATCGAAAAGAATCAAGTCAAATCGAATCGAAAGAATTGAATCAAATCGAAAAGAATCCAATCGAATCGAAAAGAATCGAACTGAATGGAATCAAATCAAAAAGAATCGAATCGAATCGAAAAGAATCGAATCAAATTTAATGGAATCGAAAAGAATCGAATTGAATCCAAAAGAATCGAAATGAAACAAATCAGATCAAATGGAAAAGCATCAACTCGAATTGACAAGAATCGAATCGAATCGAATCGAAATGAATCGAATCAAAAAGACTCGAATCGAAAAGAATCGAATTGAAAAGAATCGAATCGAATCGAAAAGACTCGAATCGAATTAAAAATATCAAATCGAATCGAATCGCAAAGAATCGAATTGAAAAGACTCGAATTGAAACGAATCGATTTGAAACGAAAAGAATCGAATCGAATCGAATCGAATTGAAAGAATCGAATTGAATAGAAAAAAATCGAATAGAAAAGAATCGAACCGAAAAGAAAAGAATCAAATTGAATCTGTCGATTAAATTCTAGTCGAATCGAATCAAAAAGAATGAAATCGAGTCGAATCGAATCGAAAAGAATCGAATCAAATCGAAAAGAATCGAATTGTATCTAATCAAAAAGAATCGAATCGTATCGACTCGAATCGAAAAGAATCCAATTGCACCATCGAATGGAAACTAATCGAACTGAATAGAATTGAAAAGAATCGAATCAAATCGAAAACAATCAAATTGAATTGATCGAAAAGAATCGAATTGAATCAAATCGAATCGAAATGAAAAGAATCGAATCGATTCAAATAGAAAAGAATCGAATCGAAAAGAATCAAATCGACACGAAAAGAATCGAATCGAATCAAAAAGTATCGAATTGATTCGAAAACATTCGAATCGAAAAGAATCGAATTGAAATGAATCCGATCGAAATGAAAAGAATCTACTCGATTCGAATCCAAAAGAATCGAATCCAAAAGAATCGAATCGAATCCAAAAGAATCGAATTGAATTGAATCAAAAGAAATGAATTGAATTGAATCAAAAAGGATCTAATCGCATCAAATCGAAAAAACTCGAATAGAATCAAATCGAAACAAAAAGAATCGAATAGATTCGAATAAAAAAGAATCGAATTGAGGGATCCCTGGGTGGCGCAGCGGTTTAGCGCCTGCCTTTGGCCCAGGGCGCGATCCTGGAGACCCGGGATCGAATCCCACATCGGGCTCCCGGTGCATGGAGCCTGCTTCTCCCTCTGCCTGTGTCTCTGCCTCTCTGTCTCTCTCTGTGACTATCATAAATAAAAGAATCGAATTGAATCGCGTTGAAAAAAATCATAAAGAATCAAATCGAAAAGAATCGAATTCCATGTAACGAAAAGATTCGAATTGAAAAGAATCGAATCGAAACAAAAGAATCGAATCGAATCGACATGAATCAAAAAGAATCGAATCAAAACGAATCGAAAAGAAACAAATCAAGTAGAATCTAAAAGAATCGAATCGAATCCAATCGAAACAATTCGAATAGAATTGAATCGAAAAGAATCAAAACGAATCGAACCGAAGAGAATCGATTCGAATCAAAATAAAAAGTATCGTATCAAATCGAATCGAAAAGAATCATATCAAATAGAATCGAAAGAATGGAATCAAATCTAAAACAATCGAATCGAATCGAAAAGAATCGGATTGAATGGAATAGAAACGAAAAGAATAGAAGAGAATCGAAAGAAATCGAATAGAATCAAATCAAGTCAAAAAGAATCGAATTGAATTGATCCTAACCAAAATAAGCGAAATGAATCGACTCGAACCGAAAAAAATCAAATCGAAAAGAATCTAATCTCAACGAAAATCATCGAAATGAATAGAATCGACAAGAATCGAATTGAATCAAATCGAAAAGAATCGAATGGAATCCAATCGAAAAGAATCAAATTGATTCGAATCGAAACAAATTGAATCCAATCGAAAAGAATCTAATTGAATCGAATCGAAAAGAATCGAATTCAATCCAAACGAATCGATTCGAATGGAATAGAAAAGAATAGAATAGAATCGAAAAGAATCAAATCGAATCGAAAAGAATCGATTCGAAAAGAATTGAACCAAATCGAAAAGAAACGAATCGAACCGAATCAAAAAGAAAACAATCGAATCGAATCAAATACAAAAGAATCGCTTTGAATAGCATAGAATTGAAAAGAATCGAATCAATCGAATTGAAAACAATCGAATCGAAAAGAATCGAATCAAAAAAAGTCGAATCGAAACGAAAACAATCGAATCGAATCGAATCTAAAAGAATCGTATTGAATGGAATCGAGTCGAAAAGACTCGAATCAAAAAGACTCGAATCGAATTGAATCAAATCGAAAAGAATCTAATAGAAACCACTCGAACAGAATCAAATCGAAATGATTCAAAATGAATCGAATAGAATAGAATCGAAAAAAATCGAATAGAATCGAAACGAATCGAAACGAAATGAATCGAAGAGTCGATTAGAATCGAAATGAGAAGAATCGTATTGAATCGAATCGAAAAGAATCAAGTCAAATCGAATCGAAAGAATTGAATCAAATCGAAAAGAATCCAATCGAATCGAAAAGAATCGAACTGAATGGAATCAAATCGAAAAGAATCGAATCGAATCGAAAAGAATCGAATCAAATTTAATGGAATCGAAAAGAATCGAATTGAATCGAAAAGAATCGAAATGAAACAAATCAGATCAAATGGAAAAGCATCAACTCGAATTGACAAGAATCGAATCGAATCGAAATGAATCGAATCAAAAAGACTCGAATCGAAAAGAATCGAATTGAAAAGAATCGAATCGAATCGAAAAGACTCGAATCGAATTAAAAATATCAAATCGAATCGAATCGAAAAGAATCGAATTGAAAAGACTCGAATTGAAACGAATCGATTTGAAACGAAAAGAATCGAATCGAATCGAATCGAATTGAAAGAATCGAATTGAATAGAAAAAAATCGAATAGAAAAGAATCGAACCGAAAAGAAAAGAATCAAATTGAATCTGTCGATTAAATTCTAGTCGAATCGAATCAAAAAGAATGAAATCGAGTCGAATCGAATCGAAAAGAATCGAATTGTATCTAATCAAAAAGAATCGAATCGTATCGACTCGAATCGAAAAGAATCCAATTGCACCATCGAATGGAAACTAATCGAACTGAATGGAATCGAAAAGAATCGAATCGAATCAAATCGAAAACAATCAAATTGAATTGATCGAAAAGAATCGAATTGAATCAAATCGAATCGAAATGAAAAGAATCGAATCGATTCAAATAGAAAAGAATCGAATCGAAAAGAATCAAATCGACACGAAAAGAATCGAATCGAATCAAAAAGTATCGAATTGATTCGAAAACATTCGAATCGAAAAGAATCGAATTGAAATGAATCCGATCGAAATGAAAAGAATCTACTCGATTCGAATCCAAAAGAATCGAATCCAAAAGAATCGAATCGAATCCAAAAGAATCGAATTGAATTGAATCAAAAGAAATGAATTGAATTGAATCAAAAAGGAACTAATCGCATCAAATCGAAAAAACTCGAATAGAATCAAATCGAATCAAAAAGAATCGAATAGATTCGAATAAAAAAGAATCAAATTGAGGGATCCCTGGGTGGCGCAGTGGTTTAGCGCCTGCCTTTGGCCCAGGGCGCGATCCTGGAGACCCGGGATCGAATCCCACATCGGGCTCCCGGTGCATGGAGCCTGCTTCTCCCTCTGCCTGTGTCTCTGCCTCTCTGTCTCTCTCTGTGACTATCATAAATAAAAGAATCGAAATGAATCGCGTTGAAAAAAATCATAAAGAACCAAATCGAAAAGAATCGAATTCCATGTAACGAAAAGATTCGAATTGAAAAGAATCGAATCGAAACAAAAGAATCGAATCGAATCGACATGAATCAAAAAGAATCGAATCAAAACGAATCGAAAAGAAACAAATCAAGTAGAATCTAAAGAATCGAATCGAATCAAATCGAAAAAATTCGAATAGAATTGAATCGAAAAGAATCAAAACGAATCGAACCGAAGAGAATCGATTCGAATCAAAATAAAAAGTATCGTATCAAATCGAATCGAAAAGAATCATATCAAATAGAATCGAAAGAATGGAATCAAATCTAAAACAATCGAATCGAATCGAAAAGAATCGGATTGAATGGAATAGAAACGAAAAGAATAGAAGAGAATCGAAAGAAATCGAATAGAATCAAATCAAGTCAAAAAGAATCGAATTGCATTGATCCTAACCAAAATAAGCGAAATGAATCGACTCGAACCGAAAAAAATCAAATCGAAAAGAATCTAATCTCAACGAAAATAATCGAAATGAATAGAATCGAAAAGAATCGAATTGAATCAAATAAAAAGAATCGAATGGAATCCAATCGAAAAGAATCAAATTGATTCGAATCGAAACAAATTGAATCCAATCGAAAAGAATCTAATTGAATCGAATCGAAAAGAATCGAATTCTATCAAAACGAATCGATTCGAATGGAATAGAAAAGAATAGAATAGAATAGAATCGAAAAGAATCAAATCGAATCGAAAAGAATCGAATCGAAAAGCATTGAATCGAATCGAAAAGAAACGAATCGAACCGAATCAATAAGAAAACAATCAAATCGAATCAAATACAAAAGAATCGCTTTGAATAGCATAGAATTGAAAAGAATCGAATCAATCGAATTGAAAACAATCGAATCGAAAAGAATCGAATCAAAAAAAGTCGAATCGAAACGAAAACAATCGAATCGAATCGAATCTAAAAGAATCGTATTGAATGGAATCGAGTCGAAAAGACTCGAAACAAAAAGACTCGAATCGAATTGAATCAAATCGAAAAGAATCTAATAGAAACCACTCGAACAGAATCAAATCGAAATGATTCAAAATGAATCGAATAGAATCGAAAAAAATCGAATAGAATCGAAACGAATCGAAACGAAATGAATCGAAGAGAGTCGATTAGAATCGAAATGAGAAGAATCGTATTGAATCGAATCGAAAAGAATCAAGTCAAATCGAATCGAAAGAATTGAATCAAATCGAAAAGAATCCAATCGAATCGAAAAGAATCGAACTGAATGGAATCAAATCAAAAAGAATCGAATCGAATCGAAAAGAATCGAATCAAATTTAATGGAATCGAAAAGAATCGAATTGAATCCAAAAGAATCGAAATGAAACAAATCAGATCAAATGGAAAAGCATCAACTCGAATTGACAAGAATCGAATCGAATCGAATCGAAATGAATCGAATCAAAAAGACTCGAATCGAAAAGAATCGAATTGAAAAGAATCGAATCGAATCGAAAAGACTCGAATCGAATTAAAAATATCAAATCGAATCGAATCGCAAAGAATCGAATTGAAAAGACTCGAATTGAAACGAATCGATTTGAAACGAAAAGAATCGAATCGAATCGAATCGAATTGAAAGAATCGAATTGAATAGAAAAAAATCGAATAGAAAAGAATCGAACCGAAAAGAAAAGAATCAAATTGAATCTGTCGATTAAATTCTAGTCGAATCGAATCAAAAAGAATGAAATCGAGTCGAATCGAATCGAAAAGAATCGAATCAAATCGAAAAGAATCGAATTGTATCTAATCAAAAAGAATCGAATCGTATCGACTCGAATCGAAAAGAATCCAATTGCACCATCGAATGGAAACTAATCGAACTGAATAGAATTGAAAAGAATCGAATCAAATCGAAAACAATCAAATTGAATTGATCGAAAAGAATCGAATTGAATCAAATCGAATCGAAATGAAAAGAATCGAATCGATTCAAATAGAAAAGAATCGAATCGAAAAGAATCAAATCGAAACGAAAAGAATCGAATCGAATCAAAAAGTATCGAATTGATTCGAAAACATTCGAATCGAAAAGAATCGAATTGAAATGAATCCGATCGAAATGAAAAGAATCTACTCGATTCGAATCCAAAAGAATCGAATCCAAAAGAATCGAATCGAATCCAAAAGAATCGAATTGAATTGAATCAAAAGAAATGAATTGAATTGAATCAAAAAGGATCTAATCGCATCAAATCGAAAAAACTCGAATAGAATCAAATCGAAACAAAAAGAATCGAATAGATTCGAATAAAAAAGAATCGAATTGAGGGATCCCTGGGTGGCGCAGCGGTTTAGCGCCTGCCTTTGGCCCAGGGCGCGATCCTGGAGACCCGGGATCGAATCCCACATCGGGCTCCCGGTGCATGGAGCCTGCTTCTCCCTCTGCCTGTGTCTCTGCCTCTCTGTCTCTCTCTGTGACTATCATAAATAAAAGAATCGAATTGAATCGCGTTGAAAAAAATCATAAAGAATCAAATCGAAAAGAATCGAATTCCATGTAACGAAAAGATTCGAATTGAAAAGAATCGAATCGAAACAAAAGAATCGAATCGAATCGACATGAATCAAAAAGAATCGAATCAAAACGAATCGAAAAGAAACAAATCAAGTAGAATCTAAAAGAATCGAATCGAATCCAATCGAAACAATTCGAATAGAATTGAAGCGAAAAGAATCAAAACGAATCGAACCGAAGAGAATCGATTCGAATCAAAATAAAAAGTATCGTATGAAATCGAATCGAAAAGAATCATATCAAATAGAATCGAAAGAATGGAATCAAATCTAAAACAATCGAATCGAATCGAAAAGAATCGGATTGAATGGAATAGAAACGAAAAGAATAGAAGAGAATCGAAAGAAATCGAATAGAATCAAATCAAGTCAAAAAGAATCGAATTGAATTGATCCTAACCAAAATAAGCGAAATGAATCGACTCGAACCGAAAAAAATCAAATCGAAAAGAATCTAATCTCAACGAAAATCATCGAAATGAATAGAATCGACAAGAATCGAATTGAATCAAATCGAAAAGAATCGAATGGAATCCAATCGAAAAGAATCAAATTGATTCGAATCGAAACAAATTGAATCCAATCGAAAAGAATCTAATTGAATCGAATCGAAAAGAATCGAATTCAATCCAAACGAATCGATTCGAATGGAATAGAAAAGAATAGAATAGAATCGAAAAGAATCAAATCGAATCGAAAAGAATCGATTCGAAAAGAATTGAACCAAATCGAAAAGAAACGAATCGAACCGAATCAAAAAGAAAACAATCGAATCGAATCAAATACAAAAGAATCGCTTTGAATAGCATAGAATTGAAAAGAATCGAATCAATCGAATTGAAAACAATCGAATCGAAAAGAATCGAATCAAAAAAAGTCGAATCGAAACGAAAACAATCGAATCGAATCGAATCTAAAAGAATCGTATTGAATGGAATCGAGTCGAAAAGACTCGAATCAAAAAGACTCGAATCGAATTGAATCAAATCGAAAAGAATCTAATAGAAACCACTCGAACAGAATCAAATCGAAATGATTCAAAATGAATCGAATAGAATAGAATCGAAAAAAATCGAATAGAATCGAAACGAATCGAAACGAAATGAATCGAAGAGTCGATTAGAATCGAAATGAGAAGAATCGTATTGAATCGAATCGAAAAGAATCAAGTCAAATCGAATCGAAAGAATTGAATCAAATCGAAAAGAATCCAATCGAATCGAAAAGAATCGAACTGAATGGAATCAAATCGAAAAGAATCGAATCGAATCGAAAAGAATCGAATCAAATTTAATGGAATCGAAAATAATCGAATTGAATCGAAAAGAATCGAAATGAAACAAATCAGATCAAATGGAAAAGCATCAACTCGAATTGACAAGAATCGAATCGAATCGAAATGAATCGAATCAAAAAGACTCGAATCGAAAAGAATCGAATTGAAAAGAATCGAATCGAATCGAAAAGACTCGAATCGAATTAAAAATATCAAATCGAATCGAATCGAAAAGAATCGAATTGAAAAGACTCGAATTGAAACGAATCGATTTGAAACGAAAAGAATCGAATCGAATCGAATCGAATTGAAAGAATCGAATTGAATAGAAAAAAATCGAATAGAAAAGAATCGAACCGAAAAGAAAAGAATCAAATTGAATCTGTCGATTAAATTCTAGTCGAATCGAATCAAAAAGAATGAAATCGAGTCGAATCGAATCGAAAAGAATCGAATTGTATCTAATCAAAAAGAATCGAATCGTATCGACTCGAATCGAAAAGAATCCAATTGCACCATCGAATGGAAACTAATCGAACTGAATGGAATCGAAAAGAATCGAATCGAATCAAATCGAAAACAATCAAATTGAATTGATCGAAAAGAATCGAATTGAATCAAATCGAATCGAAATGAAAAGAATCGAATCGATTCAAATAGAAAAGAATCGAATCGAAAAGAATCAAATCGACACGAAAAGAATCGAATCGAATCAAAAAGTATCGAATTGATTCGAAAACATTCGAATCGAAAAGAATCGAATTGAAATGAATCCGATCGAAATGAAAAGAATCTACTCGATTCGAATCCAAAAGAATCGAATCCAAAAGAATCGAATCGAATCCAAAAGAATCGAATTGAATTGAATCAAAAGAAATGAATTGAATTGAATCAAAAAGGAACTAATCGCATCAAATCAAAAAAACTCGAATAGAATCAAATCGAATCAAAAAGAATCGAATAGATTCGAATAAAAAAGAATCAAATTGAGGGATCCCTGGGTGGCGCAGTGGTTTAGCGCCTGCCTTTGGCCCAGGGCGCGATCCTGGAGACCCGGGATCGAATCCCACATCGGGCTCCCGGTGCATGGAGCCTGCTTCTCCCTCTGCCTGTGTCTCTGCCTCTCTCTCTCTCTGTGACTATCATAAATAAAAGAATCGAAATGAATCGCGTTGAAAAAAATCATAAAGAACCAAATCGAAAAGAATCGAATTCCATGTAACGAAAAGATTCGAATTGAAAAGAATCGAATCGAAACAAAAGAATCGAATCGAATCGACATGAATCAAAAAGAATCGAATCAAAACGAATCGAAAAGAAACAAATCAAGTAGAATCTAAAGAATCGAATCGAATCAAATCGAAAAAATTCGAATAGAATTGAATCGAAAAGAATCAAAACGAATCGAACCGAAGAGAATCGATTCGAATCAAAATAAAAAGTATCGTATCAAATCGAATCGAAAAGAATCATATCAAATAGAATCGAAAGAATGGAATCAAATCTAAAACAATCGAATCGAATCGAAAAGAATCGGATTGAATGGAATAGAAACGAAAAGAATAGAAGAGAATCGAAAGAAATCGAATAGAATCAAATCAAGTCAAAAAGAATCGAATTGCATTGATCCTAACCAAAATAAGCGAAATGAATCGACTCGAACCGAAAAAAATCAAATCGAAAAGAATCTAATCTCAACGAAAATAATCGAAATGAATAGAATCGAAAAGAATCGAATTGAATCAAATAAAAAGAATCGAATGGAATCCAATCGAAAAGAATCAAATTGATTCGAATCGAAACAAATTGAATCCAATCGAAAAGAATCTAATTGAATCGAATCGAAAAGAATCGAATTCTATCAAAACGAATCGATTCGAATGGAATAGAAAAGAATAGAATAGAATAGAATCGAAAAGAATCAAATCGAATCGAAAAGAATCGAATCGAAAAGAATTGAATCGAATCGAAAAGAAACGAATCGAACCGAATCAATAAGAAAACAATCAAATCGAATCAAATACAAAAGAATCGCTTTGAATAGCATAGAATTGAAAAGAATCGAATCAATCGAATTGAAAACAATCGAATCGAAAAGAATCGAATCAAAAAAGTCGAATCGAAATGAAAACAATCGAATCGAATCGAATCTAAAAGAATCGTATTGAATGGAATCGAGTCGAAAAGACTCGAAACAAAAAGACTCGAATCGAATTGAATCAAATCGAAAAGAATCTAATAGAAACCACTCGAACAGAATCAAATCGAAATGATTCAAAATGAATCGAATAGAATCGAAAAAAATCGAATAGAATCGAAACGAATCGAAACGAAATGAATCGAAGAGAGTCGATTAGAATCGAAATGAGAAGAATCGTATTGAATCGAATCGAAAAGAATCAAGTCAAATCGAATCGAAAGAATTGAATCAAATCGAAAAGAATCCAATCGAATCGAAAAGAATCGAACTGAATGGAATCAAATCAAAAAGAATCGAATCGAATCGAAAAGAATCGAATCAAATTTAATGGAATCGAAAAGAATCGAATTGAATCCAAAAGAATCGAAATGAAACAAATCAGATCAAATGGAAAAGCATCAACTCGAATTGACAAGAATCGAATCGAATCGAATCGAAATGAATCGAATCAAAAAGACTCGAATCGAAAAGAATCGAATTGAAAAGAATCGAATCGAATCGAAAAGACTCGAATCGAATTAAAAATATCAAATCGAATCGAATCGCAAAGAATCGAATTGAAAAGACTCGAATTGAAACGAATCGATTTGAAACGAAAAGAATCGAATCGAATCGAATCGAATTGAAAGAATCGAATTGAATAGAAAAAAATCGAATAGAAAAGAATCGAACCGAAAAGAAAAGAATCAAATTGAATCTGTCGATTAAATTCTCGTCGAATCGAATCAAAAAGAATGAAATCGAGTCGAATCGAATCGAAAAGAATCGAATCAAATCGAAAAGAATCGAATTGTATCTAATCAAAAAGAATCGAATCGTATCGACTCGAATCGAAAAGAATCCAATTGCACCATCGAATGGAAACTAATCGAACTGAATAGAATTGAAAAGAATTGAATCAAATCGAAAACAATCAAATTGAATTGATCGAAAAGAATGGAATTGAATCAAATCGAATCGAAATGAAAAGAATCGAATCGATTCAAATAGAAAAGAATCGAATCGAAAAGAATCAAATCGAAACGAAAAGAATCGAATCGAATCAAAAAGTATCGAATTGATTCGAAAACATTCGAATCGAAAAGAATCGAATTGAAATGAATCCGATCGAAATGAAAAGAATCTACTCGATTCGAATCCAAAAGAATCGAATCCAAAAGAATCGAATCGAATCCAAAAGAATCGAATTGAATTGAATCAAAAGAAATGAATTGAATTGAATCAAAAAGGATCTAATCGCATCAAATCGAAAAAACTCGAATAGAATCAAATCGAAACAAAAAGAATCGAATAGATTCGAATAAAAAAGAATCGAATTGAGGGATCCCTGGGTGGCGCAGCGGTTTAGCGCCTGCCTTTGGCCCAGGGCGCGATCCTGGAGACCCGGGATCGAATCCCACATCGGGCTCCCGGTGCATGGAGCCTGCTTCTCCCTCTGCCTGCGTCTCTGCCTCTCTGTCTCTCTCTGTGACTATCATAAATAAAAGAATCGAATTGAATCGCGTTGAAAAAAATCATAAAGAATCAAATCGAAAAGAATCGAATTCCATGTAACGAAAAGATTCGAATTGAAAAGAATCGAATCGAAACAAAAGAATCGAATCGAATCGACATGAATCAAAAAGAATCGAATCAAAACGAATCGAAAAGAAACAAATCAAGTAGAATCTAAAGAATCGAATCGAATCAAATCGAAAAAATTCGAATAGAATTGAATCGAAAAGAATCAAAACGAATCGAACCGAAGAGAATCGATTCGAATCAAAATAAAAAGTATCGTATCAAATCGAATCGAAAAGAATCATATCAAATAGAATCGAAAGAATGGAATCAAATCTAAAACAATCGAATCGAATCGAAAAGAATCGGATTGAATGGAATAGAAACGAAAAGAATAGAAGAGAATCGAAAGAAATCGAATAGAATCAAATCAAGTCAAAAAGAATCGAATTGCATTGATCCTAACCAAAATAAGCGAAATGAATCGACTCGAACCGAAAAAAATCAAATCGAAAAGAATCTAATCTCAACGAAAATCATCGAAATGAATAGAATCGAAAAGAATCGAATTGAATCAAATAAAAAGAATCGAATGGAATCCAATCGAAAAGAATCAAATTGATTCGAATCGAAACAAATTGAATCCAATCGAAAAGAATCTAATTGAATCGAATCGAAAAGAATCGAATTCAATCCAAACGAATCGATTCGAATGGAATAGAAAAGAATAGAATAGAATAGAATCGAAAAGAATCAAATCGAATCGAAAAGAATCGAATCGAAAAGAATTGAATCGAATCGAAAAGAAACGAATCGAACCGAATCAATAAGAAAACAATCAAATCGAATCAAATACAAAAGAATCGCTTTGAATAGCATAGAATTGAAAAGAATCGAATCAATCGAATTGAAAACAATCGAATCGAAAAGAATCGAATCAAAAAAAGTCGAATCGAAACGAAAACAATCGAATCGAATCGAATCTAAAAGAATCGTATTGAATGGAATCGAGTCGAAAAGACTCGAAACAAAAAGACTCGAATCGAATTGAATCAAATCGAAAAGAATCTAATAGAAACCACTCGAACAGAATCAAATCGAAATGATTCAAAATGAATCGAATAGAATAGAATCGAAAAAAATCGAATAGAATCGAAACGAATCGAAACGAAATGAATCGAAGAGAGTCGATTAGAATCGAAATGAGAAGAATCGTATTGAATCGAATCGAAAAGAATCAAGTCAAATCGAATCGAAAGAATTGAATCAAATCGAAAAGAATCCAATCGAATCGAAAAGAATCGAACTGAACGGAATCAAATCAAAAAGAATCGAATCGAATCGAAAAGAATCGAATCAAATTTAATGGAATCGAAAATAATCGAATTGAATCCAAAAGAATCGAAATGAAACAAATCAGATCAAATGGAAAAGCATCAACTCGAATTGACAAGAATCGAATCGAATCGAATCGAAATGAATCGAATCAAAAAGACTCGAATCGAAAAGAATCGAATTGAAAAGAATCGAATCGAATCGAAAAGACTCGAATCGAATTAAAAATATCAAATCGAATCGAATCGCAAAGAATCGAATTGAAAAGACTCGAATTGAAACGAATCGATTTGAAACGAAAAGAATCGAATCGAATCGAATCGAATTGAAAGAATCGAATTGAATAGAAAAAAATCGAATAGAAAAGAATCGAACCGAAAAGAAAAGAATCAAATTGAATCTGTCGATTAAATTCTAGTCGAATCGAATCAAAAAGAATGAAATCGAGTCGAATCGAATCGAAAAGAATCGAATCAAATCGAAAAGAATCGAATTGTATCTAATCAAAAAGAATCGAATCGTATCGACTCGAATCGAAAAGAATCCAATTGCACCATCGAATGGAAACTAATCGAACTGAATAGAATTGAAAAGAATCGAATCGAATCAAATCGAAAACAATCAAATTCAATTGATCGAAAAGAATCGAATTGAATCAAATCGAATCGAAATGAAAAGAATCGAATCGATTCAAATAGAAAAGAATCGAATCGAAAAGAATCAAATCGACACGAAAAGAATCGAATCGAATCAAAAAGTATCGAATTGATTCGAAAACATTCGAATCGAAAAGAATCGAATTGAAATGAATCCGATCGAAATGAAAAGAATCTACTCGATTCGAATCCAAAAGAATCGAATCCAAAAGAATCGAATCGAATCCAAAAGAATCGAATTGAATTGAATCAAAAGAAATGAATTGAATTGAATCAAAAAGGAACTAATCGCATCAAATCGAAAAAACTCGAATAGAATCAAATCAAATCAAAAAGAATCGAATAGATTCGAATAAAAAAGAATCGAATTGAGGGATCCCTGGGTGGCGCAGCGGTTTAGCGCCTGCCTTTGGCCCAGGGCGCGATCCTGGAGACCCGGGATCGAATCCCACATCGGGCTCCCGGTGCATGGAGCCTGCTTCTCCCTCTGCCTGCGTCTCTGCCTCTCTGTCTCTCTCTGTGACTATCATAAATAAAAGAATCGAATTGAATCGCGTTGAAAAAAATCATAAAGAATCAAATCGAAAAGAATCGAATTCCATGTAACGAAAAGATTCGAATTGAAAAGAATCGAATCGAAACAAAAGAATCGAATCGAATCGACATGAATCAAAAAGAATCGAATCAAAACGAATCGAAAAGAAACAAATCAAGTAGAATCTAAAGAATCGAATCGAATCAAATCGAAAAAATTCGAATAGAATTGAAGCGAAAAGAATCAAAACGAATCGAACCGAAGAGAATCGATTCGAATCAAAATAAAAAGTATCGTATCAAATCGAATCGAAAAGAATCATATCAAATAGAATCGAAAGAATGGAATCAAATCTAAAACAATCGAATCGAATCGAAAAGAATCGGATTGAATGGAATAGAAACGAAAAGAATAGAAGAGAATCGAAAGAAATCGAATAGAATCAAATCAAGTCAAAAAGAATCGAATTGCATTGATCCTAACCAAAATAAGCGAAATGAATCGACTCGAACCGAAAAAAATCAAATCGAAAAGAATCTAATCTCAACGAAAATCATCGAAATGAATAGAATCGAAAAGAATCGAATTGAATCAAATAAAAAGAATCGAATGGAATCCAATCGAAAAGAATCAAATTGATTCGAATCGAAACAAATTGAATCCAATCGAAAAGAATCTAATTGAATCGAATCGAAAAGAATCGAATTCTATCAAAACGAATCGATTCGAATGGAATAGAAAAGAATAGAATAGAATAGAATCGAAAAGAATCAAATCGAATCGAAAAGAATCGAATCGAAAAGAATTGAATCGAATCGAAAAGAAACGAATCGAACCGAATCAATAAGAAAACAATCAAATCGAATCAAATACAAAAGAATCGCTTTGAATAGCATAGAATTGAAAAGAATCGAATCAATCGAATTGAAAACAATCGAATCGAAAAGAATCGAATCAAAAAAAGTCGAATCGAAACGAAAACAATCGAATCGAATCGAATCTAAAAGAATCGTATTGAATGGAATCGAGTCGAAAAGACTCGAAACAAAAAGACTCGAATCGAATTGAATCAAATCGAAAAGAATCTAATAGAAACCACTCGAACAGAATCAAATCGAAATGATTCAAAATGAATCGAATAGAATAGAATCGAAAAAAATCGAATAGAATCGAAACGAATCGAAACGAAATGAATCGAAGAGAGTCGATTAGAATCGAAATGAGAAGAATCGTATTGAATCGAATCGAAAAGAATCAAGTCAAATCGAATCGAAAGAATTGAATCAAATCGAAAAGAATCCAATCGAATCGAAAAGAATCGAACTGAATGGAATCAAATCAAAAAGAATCGAATCGAATCGAAAAGAATCGAATCAAATTTAATGGAATCGAAAAGAATCGAATTGAATCCAAAAGAATCGAAATGAAACAAATCAGATCAAATGGAAAAGCATCAACTCGAATTGACAAGAATCGAATCGAATCGAATCGAAATGAATCGAATCAAAAAGACTCGAATCGAAAAGAATCGAATTGAAAAGAATCGAATCGAATCGAAAAGACTCGAATCGAATTAAAAATATCAAATCGAATCGAATCAAAAAGAATCGAATTGAAAAGACTCGAATTGAAACGAATCGATTTGAAACGAAAAGAATCGAATCGAATCGAATCGAATTGAAAGAATCGAATTGAATAGAAAAAAATCGAATAGAAAAGAATCGAACCGAAAAGAAAAGAATCAAATTGAATCTGTCGATTAAATTCTAGTCGAATCGAATCAAAAAGAATGAAATCGAGTCGAATCGAATCGAAAAGAATCGAATCAAATCGAAAAGAATCGAATTGTATCTAATCAAAAAGAATCGAATCGTATCGACTCGAATCGAAAAGAATCCAATTGCACCATCGAATGGAAACTAATCGAACTGAATAGAATTGAAAAGAATCGAATCAAATCGAAAACAATCAAATTGAATTGATCGAAAAGAATCGAATTGAATCAAATCGAATCGAAATGAAAAGAATCGAATCGATTCAAATAGAAAAGAATCGAATCGAAAAGAATCAAATCGAAACGAAAAGAATCGAATCGAATCAAAAAGTATCGAATTGATTCGAAAACATTCGAATCGAAAAGAATCGAATTGAAATGAATCCGATCGAAATGAAAAGAATCTACTCGATTCGAATCCAAAAGAATCGAATCCAAAAGAATCGAATCGAATCCAAAAGAATCGAATTGAATTGAATCAAAAGAAATGAATTGAATTGAATCAAAAAGGATCTAATCGCATCAAATCGAAAAAACTCGAATAGAATCAAATCGAAACAAAAAGAATCGAATAGATTCGAATAAAAAAGAATCGAATTGAGGGATCCCTGGGTGGCGCAGCGGTTTAGCGCCTGCCTTTGGCCCAGGGCGCGATCCTGGAGACCCGGGATCGAATCCCACATCGGGCTCCCGGTGCATGGAGCCTGCTTCTCCCTCTGCCTGCGTCTCTGCCTCTCTGTCTCTCTCTGTGACTATCATAAATAAAAGAATCGAATTGAATCGCGTTGAAAAAAATCATAAAGAATCAAATCGAAAAGAATCGAATTCCATGTAACGAAAAGATTCGAATTGAAAAGAATCGAATCGAAACAAAAGAATCGAATCGAATCGACATGAATCAAAAAGAATCGAATCAAAACGAATCGAAAAGAAACAAATCAAGTAGAATCTAAAGAATCGAATCGAATCAAATCGAAAAAATTCGAATAGAATTGAATCGAAAAGAATCAAAACGAATCGAACCGAAGAGAATCGATTCGAATCAAAATAAAAAGTATCGTATCAAATCGAATCGAAAAGAATCATATCAAATAGAATCGAAAGAATGGAATCAAATCTAAAACAATCGAATCGAATCGAAAAGAATCGGATTGAATGGAATAGAAACGAAAAGAATAGAAGAGAATCGAAAGAAATCGAATAGAATCAAATCAAGTCAAAAAGAATCGAATTGCATTGATCCTAACCAAAATAAGCGAAATGAATCGACTCGAACCGAAAAAAATCAAATCGAAAAGAATCTAATCTCAACGAAAATCATCGAAATGAATAGAATCGAAAAGAATCGAATTGAATCAAATAAAAAGAATCGAATGGAATCCAATCGAAAAGAATCAAATTGATTCGAATCGAAACAAATTGAATCCAATCGAAAAGAATCTAATTGAATCGAATCGAAAAGAATCGAATTCAATCCAAACGAATCGATTCGAATGGAATAGAAAAGAATAGAATAGAATAGAATCGAAAAGAATCAAATCGAATCGAAAAGAATCGAATCGAAAAGAATTGAATCGAATCGAAAAGAAACGAATCGAACCGAATCAATAAGAAAACAATCAAATCGAATCAAATACAAAAGAATCGCTTTGAATAGCATAGAATTGAAAAGAATCGAATCAATCGAATTGAAAACAATCGAATCGAAAAGAATCGAATCAAAAAAAGTCGAATCGAAACGAAAACAATCGAATCGAATCGAATCTAAAAGAATCGTATTGAATGGAATCGAGTCGAAAAGACTCGAAACAAAAAGACTCGAATCGAATTGAATCAAATCGAAAAGAATCTAATAGAAACCACTCGAACAGAATCAAATCGAAATGATTCAAAATGAATCGAATAGAATAGAATCGAAAAAAATCGAATAGAATCGAAACGAATCGAAACGAAATGAATCGAAGAGAGTCGATTAGAATCGAAATGAGAAGAATCGTATTGAATCGAATCGAAAAGAATCAAGTCAAATCGAATCGAAAGAATTGAATCAAATCGAAAAGAATCCAATCGAATCGAAAAGAATCGAACTGAACGGAATCAAATCAAAAAGAATCGAATCGAATCGAAAAGAATCGAATCAAATTTAATGGAATCGAAAATAATCGAATTGAATCCAAAAGAATCGAAATGAAACAAATCAGATCAAATGGAAAAGCATCAACTCGAATTGACAAGAATCGAATCGAATCGAATCGAAATGAATCGAATCAAAAAGACTCGAATCGAAAAGAATCGAATTGAAAAGAATCGAATCGAATCGAAAAGACTCGAATCGAATTAAAAATATCAAATCGAATCGAATCGCAAAGAATCGAATTGAAAAGACTCGAATTGAAACGAATCGATTTGAAACGAAAAGAATCGAATCGAATCGAATCGAATTGAAAGAATCGAATTGAATAGAAAAAAATCGAATAGAAAAGAATCGAACCGAAAAGAAAAGAATCAAATTGAATCTGTCGATTAAATTCTAGTCGAATCGAATCAAAAAGAATGAAATCGAGTCGAATCGAATCGAAAAGAATCGAATCAAATCGAAAAGAATCGAATTGTATCTAATCAAAAAGAATCGAATCGTATCGACTCGAATCGAAAAGAATCCAATTGCACCATCGAATGGAAACTAATCGAACTGAATAGAATTGAAAAGAATCGAATCGAATCAAATCGAAAACAATCAAATTCAATTGATCGAAAAGAATCGAATTGAATCAAATCGAATCGAAATGAAAAGAATCGAATCGATTCAAATAGAAAAGAATCGAATCGAAAAGAATCAAATCGACACGAAAAGAATCGAATCGAATCAAAAAGTATCGAATTGATTCGAAAACATTCGAATCGAAAAGAATCGAATTGAAATGAATCCGATCGAAATGAAAAGAATCTACTCGATTCGAATCCAAAAGAATCGAATCCAAAAGAATCGAATCGAATCCAAAAGAATCGAATTGAATTGAATCAAAAGAAATGAATTGAATTGAATCAAAAAGGAACTAATCGCATCAAATCGAAAAAACTCGAATAGAATCAAATCAAATCAAAAAGAATCGAATAGATTCGAATAAAAAAGAATCGAATTGAGGGATCCCTGGGTGGCGCAGCGGTTTAGCGCCTGCCTTTGGCCCAGGGCGCGATCCTGGAGACCCGGGATCGAATCCCACATCGGGCTCCCGGTGCATGGAGCCTGCTTCTCCCTCTGCCTGCGTCTCTGCCTCTCTGTCTCTCTCTGTGACTATCATAAATAAAAGAATCGAATTGAATCGCGTTGAAAAAAATCATAAAGAATCAAATCGAAAAGAATCGAATTCCATGTAACGAAAAGATTCGAATTGAAAAGAATCGAATCGAAACAAAAGAATCGAATCGAATCGACATGAATCAAAAAGAATCGAATCAAAACGAATCGAAAAGAAACAAATCAAGTAGAATCTAAAGAATCGAATCGAATCAAATCGAAAAAATTCGAATAGAATTGAAGCGAAAAGAATCAAAACGAATCGAACCGAAGAGAATCGATTCGAATCAAAATAAAAAGTATCGTATCAAATCGAATCGAAAAGAATCATATCAAATAGAATCGAAAGAATGGAATCAAATCTAAAACAATCGAATCGAATCGAAAAGAATCGGATTGAATGGAATAGAAACGAAAAGAATAGAAGAGAATCGAAAGAAATCGAATAGAATCAAATCAAGTCAAAAAGAATCGAATTGCATTGATCCTAACCAAAATAAGCGAAATGAATCGACTCGAACCGAAAAAAATCAAATCGAAAAGAATCTAATCTCAACGAAAATCATCGAAATGAATAGAATCGAAAAGAATCGAATTGAATCAAATAAAAAGAATCGAATGGAATCCAATCGAAAAGAATCAAATTGATTCGAATCGAAACAAATTGAATCCAATCGAAAAGAATCTAATTGAATCGAATCGAAAAGAATCGAATTCTATCAAAACGAATCGATTCGAATGGAATAGAAAAGAATAGAATAGAATAGAATCGAAAAGAATCAAATCGAATCGAAAAGAATCGAATCGAAAAGAATTGAATCGAATCGAAAAGAAACGAATCGAACCGAATCAATAAGAAAACAATCAAATCGAATCAAATACAAAAGAATCGCTTTGAATAGCATAGAATTGAAAAGAATCGAATCAATCGAATTGAAAACAATCGAATCGAAAAGAATCGAATCAAAAAAAGTCGAATCGAAACGAAAACAATCGAATCGAATCGAATCTAAAAGAATCGTATTGAATGGAATCGAGTCGAAAAGACTCGAAACAAAAAGACTCGAATCGAATTGAATCAAATCGAAAAGAATCTAATAGAAACCACTCGAACAGAATCAAATCGAAATGATTCAAAATGAATCGAATAGAATAGAATCGAAAAAAATCGAATAGAATCGAAACGAATCGAAACGAAATGAATCGAAGAGAGTCGATTAGAATCGAAATGAGAAGAATCGTATTGAATCGAATTGAAAAGAATCAAGTCAAATCGAATCGAAAGAATTGAATCAAATCGAAAAGAATCCAATCGAATCGAAAAGAATCGAACTGAATGGAATCAAATCAAAAAGAATCGAATCGAATCGAAAAGAATCGAATCAAATTTAATGGAATCGAAAAGAATCGAATTGAATCCAAAAGAATCGAAATGAAACAAATCAGATCAAATGGAAAAGCATCAACTCGAATTGACAAGAATCGAATCGAATCGAATCGAAATGAATCGAATCAAAAAGACTCGAATCGAAAAGAATCGAATTGAAAAGAATCGAATCGAATCGAAAAGACTCGAATCGAATTAAAAATATCAAATCGAATCGAATCAAAAAGAATCAAATTGAAAAGAATCGAATTGAAAAGAATCGATTTGAAACGAAAAGAATCGAATCGAATCGAATCGAATTGAAAGAATCGAATTGAATAGAAAAAAATCGAATAGAAAAGAATCGAACCGAAAAGAAAAGAATCAAATTGAATCTGTCGATTAAATTCTAGTCGAATCGAATCAAAAAGAATGAAATCGAGTCGAATCGAATCGAAAAGAATCGAATCAAATCGAAAAGAATCGAATTGTATCTAATCAAAAAGAATCGAATCGTATCGACTCGAATCGAAAAGAATCCAATTGCACCATCGAATGGAAACTAATCGAACTGAATAGAATTGAAAAGAATCGAATCGAATCAAATCGAAAACAATCAAATTCAATTGATCGAAAAGAATCGAATTGAATCAAATCGAATCGAAATGAAAAGAATCGAATCGATTCAAATAGAAAAGAATCGAATCGAAAAGAATCAAATCGACACGAAAAGAATCGAATCGAATCAAAAAGTATCGAATTGATTCGAAAACATTCGAATCGAAAAGAATCGAATTGAAATGAATCCGATCGAAATGAAAAGAATCTACTCGATTCGAATCCAAAAGAATCGAATCCAAAAGAATCGAATCGAATCCAAAAGAATCGAATTGAATTGAATCAAAAGAAATGAATTGAATTGAATCAAAAAGGATCTAATCGCATCAAATCGAAAAAACTCGAATAGAATCAAATCGAAACAAAAAGAATCGAATAGATTCGAATAAAAAAGAATCGAATTGAGGGATCCCTGGGTGGCGCAGCGGTTTAGCGCCTGCCTTTGGCCCAGGGCGCGATCCTGGAGACCCGGGATCGAATCCCACATCGGGCTCCCGGTGCATGGAGCCTGCTTCTCCCTCTGCCTGCGTCTCTGCCTCTCTGTCTCTCTCTGTGACTATCATAAATAAAAGAATCGAATTGAATCGCGTTGAAAAAAATCATAAAGAATCAAATCGAAAAGAATCGAATTCCATGTAACGAAAAGATTCGAATTGAAAAGAATCGAATCGAAACAAAAGAATCGAATCGAATCGACATGAATCAAAAAGAATCGAATCAAAACGAATCGAAAAGAAACAAATCAAGTAGAATCTAAAAGAATCGAATCGAATCCAATCGAAACAATTCGAATAGAATTGAAGCGAAAAGAATCAAAACGAATCGAACCGAAGAGAATCGATTCGAATCAAAATAAAAAGTATCGTATCAAATCGAATCGAAAAGAATCATATCAAATAGAATCGAAAGAATGGAATCAAATCTAAAACAATCGAATCGAATCGAAAAGAATCGGATTGAATGGAATAGAAACGAAAAGAATAGAAGAGAATCGAAAGAAATCGAATAGAATCAAATCAAGTCAAAAAGAATCGAATTGAATTGATCCTAACCAAAATAAGCGAAATGAATCGACTCGAACCGAAAAAAATCAAATCGAAAAGAATCTAATCTCAACGAAAATCATCGAAATGAATAGAATCGACAAGAATCGAATTGAATCAAATCGAAAAGAATCGAATGGAATCCAATCGAAAAGAATCAAATTGATTCGAATCGAAACAAATTGAATCCAATCGAAAAGAATCTAATTGAATCGAATCGAAAAGAATCGAATTCAATCCAAACGAATCGATTCGAATGGAATAGAAAAGAATAGAATAGAATCGAAAAGAATCAAATCGAATCGAAAAGAATCGATTCGAAAAGAATTGAACCAAATCGAAAAGAAACGAATCGAACCGAATCAAAAAGAAAACAATCGAATCGAATCAAATACAAAAGAATCGCTTTGAATAGCATAGAATTGAAAAGAATCGAATCAATCGAATTGAAAACAATCGAATCGAAAAGAATCGAATCAAAAAAAGTCGAATCGAAACGAAAACAATCGAATCGAATCGAATCTAAAAGAATCGTATTGAATGGAATCGAGTCGAAAAGACTCGAATCAAAAAGACTCGAATCGAATTGAATCAAATCGAAAAGAATCTAATAGAAACCACTCGAACAGAATCAAATCGAAATGATTCAAAATGAATCGAATAGAATAGAATCGAAAAAAATCGAATAGAATCGAAACGAATCGAAACGAAATGAATCGAAGAGAGTCGATTAGAATCGAAATGAGAAGAATCGTATTGAATCGAATCGAAAAGAATCAAGTCAAATCGAATCGAAAGAATTGAATCAAATCGAAAAGAATCCAATCGAATCGAAAAGAATCGAACTGAATGGAATCAAATCGAAAAGAATCGAATCGAATCGAAAAGAATCGAATCAAATTTAATGGAATCGAAAATAATCGAATTGAATCGAAAAGAATCGAAATGAAACAAATCAGATCAAATGGAAAAGCATCAACTCGAATTGACAAGAATCGAATCGAATCGAAATGAATCGAATCAAAAAGACTCGAATCGAAAAGAATCGAATTGAAAAGAATCGAATCGAATCGAAAAGACTCGAATCGAATTAAAAATATCAAATCGAATCGAATCGAAAAGAATCGAATTGAAAAGACTCGAATTGAAACGAATCGATTTGAAACGAAAAGAATCGAATCGAATCGAATCGAATTGAAAGAATCGAATTGAATAGAAAAAAATCGAATAGAAAAGAATCGAACCGAAAAGAAAAGAATCAAATTGAATCTGTCGATTAAATTCTAGTCGAATCGAATCAAAAAGAATGAAATCGAGTCGAATCGAATCGAAAAGAATCGAATTGTATCTAATCAAAAAGAATCGAATCGTATCGACTCGAATCGAAAAGAATCCAATTGCACCATCGAATGGAAACTAATCGAACTGAATAGAATCGAAAAGAATCGAATCGAATCAAATCGAAAACAATCAAATTGAATTGATCGAAAAGAATCGAATTGAATCAAATCGAATCGAAATGAAAAGAATCGAATCGATTCAAATAGAAAAGAATCGAATCGAAAAGAATCAAATCGACACGAAAAGAATCCAATCGAATCAAAAAGTATCGAATTGATTAGAAAACATTCGAATCGAAAAGAATCGAATTGAAATGAATCCGATCGAAATGAAAAGAATCTACTCGATTCGAATCCAAAAGAATCGAATCCAAAAGAATCGAATCGAATCCAAAAGAATCGAATTGAATTGAATCAAAAGAAATGAATTGAATTGAATCAAAAAGGATCTAATCGCATCAAATCGAAAAAACTCGAATAGAATCAAATCGAATCAAAAAGAATCGAATAGATTCGAATAAAAAAGAATCGAATTGAGGGATCCCTGGTTGGCGCAACGGTTTAGCGCCTGCCTTTGGCCCAGGGCGCGATCCTGGAGACCCGGGATCGAATCCCACATCGGGCTCCCGGTGCATGGAGCCTGCTTCTCCCTCTGCCTGTGTCTCTGCCTCTCTGTCTCTCTCTGTGACTATCATAAATAAAAGAATCGAATTGAATCGCGTTGAAAAAAATCATAAAGAATCAAATCGAAAAGAATCGAATTCCATGTAACGAAAAGATTCGAATTGAAAAGAATCGAATCGAAACAAAAGAATCGAATCGAATCGACATGAATCAAAAAGAATCGAATCAAAACGAATCGAAAAGAAACAAATCAAGTAGAATCTAAAGAATCGAATCGAATCAAATCGAAAAAATTCGAATAGAATTGAATCGAAAAGAATCAAAACGAATCGAACCGAAGAGAATCGATTCGAATCAAAATAAAAAGTATCGTATCAAATCGAATCGAAAAGAATCATATCAAATAGAATCGAAAGAATGGAATCAAATCTAAAACAATCGAATCGAATCGAAAAGAATCGGATTGAATGGAATAGAAACGAAAAGAATAGAAGAGAATCGAAAGAAATCGAATAGAATCAAATCAAGTCAAAAAGAATCGAATTGCATTGATCCTAACCAAAATAAGCGAAATGAATCGACTCGAACTGAAAAAAATCAAATCGAAAAGAATCTAATCTCAACGAAAATCATCGAAATGAATAGAATCGAAAAGAATCGAATTGAATCAAATAAAAAGAATCGAATGGAATCCAATCGAAAAGAATCAAATTGATTCGAATCGAAACAAATTGAATCCAATCGAAAAGAATCTAATTGAATCGAATCGAAAAGAATCGAATTCTATCAAAACGAATCGATTCGAATGGAATAGAAAAGAATAGAATAGAATAGAATCGAAAAGAATCAAATCGAATCGAAAAGAATCGAATCGAAAAGAATTGAATCGAATCGAAAAGAAACGAATCGAACCGAATCAATAAGAAAACAATCAAATCGAATCAAATACAAAAGAATCGCTTTGAATAGCATAGAATTGAAAAGAATCGAATCAATCGAATTGAAAACAATCGAATCGAAAAGAATCGAATCAAAAAAAGTCGAATCGAAACGAAAACAATCGAATCGAATCGAATCTAAAAGAATCGTATTGAATGGAATCGAGTCGAAAAGACTCGAAACAAAAAGACTCGAATCGAATTGAATCAAATCGAAAAGAATCTAATAGAAACCACTCGAACAGAATCAAATCGAAATGATTCAAAATGAATCGAATAGAATAGAATCGAAAAAAATCGAATAGAATCGAAACGAATCGAAACGAAATGAATCGAAGAGAGTCGATTAGAATCGAAATGAGAAGAATCGTATTGAATCGAATCGAAAAGAATCAAGTCAAATCGAATCGAAAGAATTGAATCAAATCGAAAAGAATCCAATCGAATCGAAAAGAATCGAACTGAATGGAATCAAATCAAAAAGAATCGAATCGAATCGAAAAGAATCGAATCAAATTTAATGGAATCGAAAATAATCGAATTGAATCCAAAAGAATCGAAATGAAACAAATCAGATCAAATGGAAAAGCATCAACTCGAATTGACAAGAATCGAATCGAATCGAATCGAAATGAATCGAATCAAAAAGACTCGAATCGAAAAGAATCGAATTGAAAAGAATCGAATCGAATCGAAAAGACTCGAATCGAATTAAAAATATCAAATCGAATCGAATCGCAAAGAATCGAATTGAAAAGACTCGAATTGAAACGAATCGATTTGAAACGAAAAGAATCGAATCGAATCGAATCGAATTGAAAGAATCGAATTGAATAGAAAAAAATCGAATAGAAAAGAATCGAACCGAAAAGAAAAGAATCAAATTGAATCTGTCGATTAAATTCTAGTCGAATCGAATCAAAAAGAATGAAATCGAGTCGAATCGAATCGAAAAGAATCGAATCAAATCGAAAAGAATCGAATTGTATCTAATCAAAAAGAATCGAATCGTATCGACTCGAATCGAAAAGAATCCAATTGCACCATCGAATGGAAACTAATCGAACTGAATAGAATTGAAAAGAATCGAATCGAATCAAATCGAAAACAATCAAATTCAATTGATCGAAAAGAATCGAATTGAATCAAATCGAATCGAAATGAAAAGAATCGAATCGATTCAAATAGAAAAGAATCGAATCGAAAAGAATCAAATCGACACGAAAAGAATCGAATCGAATCAAAAAGTATCGAATTGATTCGAAAACATTCGAATCGAAAAGAATCGAATTGAAATGAATCCGATCGAAATGAAAAGAATCTACTCGATTCGAATCCAAAAGAATCGAATCCAAAAGAATCGAATCGAATCCAAAAGAATCGAATTGAATTGAATCAAAAGAAATGAATTGAATTGAATCAAAAAGGATCTAATCGCATCAAATCGAAAAAACTCGAATAGAATCAAATCGAAACAAAAAGAATCGAATAGATTCGAATAAAAAAGAATCGAATTGAGGGATCCCTGGGTGGCGCAGCGGTTTAGCGCCTGCCTTTGGCCCAGGGCGCGATCCTGGAGACCCGGGATCGAATCCCACATCGGGCTCCCGGTGCATGGAGCCTGCTTCTCCCTCTGCCTGTGTCTCTGCCTCTCTGTCTCTCTCTGTGACTATCATAAATAAAAGAATCGAATTGAATCGCGTTGAAAAAAATCATAAAGAATCAAATCGAAAAGAATCGAATTCCATGTAACGAAAAGATTCGAATTGAAAAGAATCGAATCGAAACAAAAGAATCGAATCGAATCGACATGAATCAAAAAGAATCGAATCAAAACGAATCGAAAAGAAACAAATCAAGTAGAATCTAAAAGAATCGAATCGAATCCAATCGAAACAATTCGAATAGAATTGAAGCGAAAAGAATCAAAACGAATCGAACCGAAGAGAATCGATTCGAATCAAAATAAAAAGTATCGTATCAAATCGAATCGAAAAGAATCATATCAAATAGAATCGAAAGAATGGAATCAAATCTAAAACAATCGAATCGAATCGAAAAGAATCGGATTGAATGGAATAGAAACGAAAAGAATAGAAGAGAATCGAAAGAAATCGAATAGAATCAAATCAAGTCAAAAAGAATCGAATTGAATTGATCCTAACCAAAATAAGCGAAATGAATCGACTCGAACCGAAAAAAATCAAATCGAAAAGAATCTAATCTCAACGAAAATCATCGAAATGAATAGAATCGACAAGAATCGAATTGAATCAAATCGAAAAGAATCGAATGGAATCCAATCGAAAAGAATCAAATTGATTCGAATCGAAACAAATTGAATCCAATCGAAAAGAATCTAATTGAATCGAATCGAAAAGAATCGAATTCAATCCAAACGAATCGATTCGAATGGAATAGAAAAGAATAGAATAGAATCGAAAAGAATCAAATCGAATCGAAAAGAATCGATTCGAAAAGAATTGAACCAAATCGAAAAGAAACGAATCGAACCGAATCAAAAAGAAAACAATCGAATCGAATCAAATACAAAAGAATCGCTTTGAATAGCATAGAATTGAAAAGAATCGAATCAATCGAATTGAAAACAATCGAATCGAAAAGAATCGAATCAAAAAAAGTCGAATCGAAACGAAAACAATCGAATCGAATCGAATCTAAAAGAATCGTATTGAATGGAATCGAGTCGAAAAGACTCGAATCAAAAAGACTCGAATCGAATTGAATCAAATCGAAAAGAATCTAATAGAAACCACTCGAACAGAATCAAATCGAAATGATTCAAAATGAATCGAATAGAATAGAATCGAAAAAAATCGAATAGAATCGAAACGAATCGAAACGAAATGAATCGAAGAGTCGATTAGAATCGAAATGAGAAGAATCGTATTGAATCGAATCGAAAAGAATCAAGTCAAATCGAATCGAAAGAATTGAATCAAATCGAAAAGAATCCAATCGAATCGAAAAGAATCGAACTGAATGGAATCAAATCGAAAAGAATCGAATCGAATCGAAAAGAATCGAATCAAATTTAATGGAATCGAAAAGAATCGAATTGAATCGAAAAGAATCGAAATGAAACAAATCAGATCAAATGGAAAAGCATCAACTCGAATTGACAAGAATCGAATCGAATCGAAATGAATCGAATCAAAAAGACTCGAATCGAAAAGAATCGAATTGAAAAGAATCGAATCGAATCGAAAAGACTCGAATCGAATTAAAAATATCAAATCGAATCGAATCGAAAAGAATCGAATTGAAAAGACTCGAATTGAAACGAATCGATTTGAAACGAAAAGAATCGAATCGAATCGAATCGAATTGAAAGAATCGAATTGAATAGAAAAAAATCGAATAGAAAAGAATCGAACCGAAAAGAAAAGAATCAAATTGAATCTGTCGATTAAATTCTAGTCGAATCGAATCAAAAGAATGAAATCGAGTCGAATCGAATCGAAAAGAATCGAATTGTATCTAATCAAAAAGAATCGAATCGTATCGACTCGAATCGAAAAGAATCCAATTGCACCATCGAATGGAAACTAATCGAACTGAATGGAATCGAAAAGAATCGAATCGAATCAAATCGAAAACAATCAAATTGAATTGATCGAAAAGAATCGAATTGAATCAAATCGAATCGAAATGAAAAGAATCGAATCGATTCAAATAGAAAAGAATCGAATCGAAAAGAATCAAATCGACACGAAAAGAATCGAATCGAATCAAAAAGTATCGAATTGATTCGAAAACATTCGAATCGAAAAGAATCGAATTGAAATGAATCCGATCGAAATGAAAAGAATCTACTCGATTCGAATCCAAAAGAATCGAATCCAAAAGAATCGAATCGAATCCAAAAGAATCGAATTGAATTGAATCAAAAGAAATGAATTGAATTGAATCAAAAAGGAACTAATCGCATCAAATCGAAAAAACTCGAATAGAATCAAATCGAATCAAAAAGAATCGAATAGATTCGAATAAAAAAGAATCAAATTGAGGGATCCCTGGGTGGCGCAGTGGTTTAGCGCCTGCCTTTGGCCCAGGGCGCGATCCTGGAGACCCGGGATCGAATCCCACATCGGGCTCCCGGTGCATGGAGCCTGCTTCTCCCTCTGCCTGTGTCTCTGCCTCTCTGTCTCTCTCTGTGACTATCATAAATAAAAGAATCGAAATGAATCGCGTTGAAAAAAATCATAAAGAACCAAATCGAAAAGAATCGAATTCCATGTAACGAAAAGATTCGAATTGAAAAGAATCGAATCGAAACAAAAGAATCGAATCGAATCGACATGAATCAAAAAGAATCGAATCAAAACGAATCGAAAAGAAACAAATCAAGTAGAATCTAAAGAATCGAATCGAATCAAATCGAAAAAATTCGAATAGAATTGAATCGAAAAGAATCAAAACGAATCGAACCGAAGAGAATCGATTCGAATCAAAATAAAAAGTATCGTATCAAATCGAATCGAAAAGAATCATATCAAATAGAATCGAAAGAATGGAATCAAATCTAAAACAATCGAATCGAATCGAAAAGAATCGGATTGAATGGAATAGAAACGAAAAGAATAGAAGAGAATCGAAAGAAATCGAATAGAATCAAATCAAGTCAAAAAGAATCGAATTGCATTGATCCTAACCAAAATAAGCGAAATGAATCGACTCGAACCGAAAAAAATCAAATCGAAAAGAATCTAATCTCAACGAAAATAATCGAAATGAATAGAATCGAAAAGAATCGAATTGAATCAAATAAAAAGAATCGAATGGAATCCAATCGAAAAGAATCAAATTGATTCGAATCGAAACAAATTGAATCCAATCGAAAAGAATCTAATTGAATCGAATCGAAAAGAATCGAATTCTATCAAAACGAATCGATTCGAATGGAATAGAAAAGAATAGAATAGAATAGAATCGAAAAGAATCAAATCGAATCGAAAAGAATCGAATCGAAAAGCATTGAATCGAATCGAAAAGAAACGAATCGAACCGAATCAATAAGAAAACAATCAAATCGAATCAAATACAAAAGAATCGCTTTGAATAGCATAGAATTGAAAAGAATCGAATCAATCGAATTGAAAACAATCGAATCGAAAAGAATCGAATCAAAAAAGTCGAATCGAAATGAAAACAATCGAATCGAATCGAATCTAAAAGAATCGTATTGAATGGAATCGAGTCGAAAAGACTCGAAACAAAAAGACTCGAATCGAATTGAATCAAATCGAAAAGAATCTAATAGAAACCACTCGAACAGAATCAAATCGAAATGATTCAAAATGAATCGAATAGAATCGAAAAAAATCGAATAGAATCGAAACGAATCGAAACGAAATGAATCGAAGAGAGTCGATTAGAATCGAAATGAGAAGAATCGTATTGAATCGAATCGAAAAGAATCAAGTCAAATCGAATCGAAAGAATTGAATCAAATCGAAAAGAATCCAATCGAATCGAAAAGAATCGAACTGAATGGAATCAAATCAAAAAGAATCGAATCGAATCGAAAAGAATCGAATCAAATTTAATGGAATCGAAAAGAATCGAATTGAATCCAAAAGAATCGAAATGAAACAAATCAGATCAAATGGAAAAGCATCAACTCGAATTGACAAGAATCGAATCGAATCGAATCGAAATGAATCGAATCAAAAAGACTCGAATCGAAAAGAATCGAATTGAAAAGAATCGAATCGAATCGAAAAGACTCGAATCGAATTAAAAATATCAAATCGAATCGAATCGCAAAGAATCGAATTGAAAAGACTCGAATTGAAACGAATCGATTTGAAACGAAAAGAATCGAATCGAATCGAATCGAATTGAAAGAATCGAATTGAATAGAAAAAAATCGAATAGAAAAGAATCGAACCGAAAAGAAAAGAATCAAATTGAATCTGTCGATTAAATTCTAGTCGAATCGAATCAAAAAGAATGAAATCGAGTCGAATCGAATCGAAAAGAATCGAATCAAATCGAAAAGAATCGAATTGTATCTAATCAAAAAGAATCGAATCGTATCGACTCGAATCGAAAAGAATCCAATTGCACCATCGAATGGAAACTAATCGAACTGAATAGAATTGAAAAGAATCGAATCAAATCGAAAACAATCAAATTGAATTGATCGAAAAGAATCGAATTGAATCAAATCGAATCGAAATGAAAAGAATCGAATCGATTCAAATAGAAAAGAATCGAATCGAAAAGAATCAAATCGAAACGAAAAGAATCGAATCGAATCAAAAAGTATCGAATTGATTCGAAAACATTCGAATCGAAAAGAATCGAATTGAAATGAATCCGATCGAAATGAAAAGAATCTACTCGATTCGAATCCAAAAGAATCGAATCCAAAAGAATCGAATCGAATCCAAAAGAATCGAATTGAATTGAATCAAAAGAAATGAATTGAATTGAATCAAAAAGGATCTAATCGCATCAAATCGAAAAAACTCGAATAGAATCAAATCGAAACAAAAAGAATCGAATAGATTCGAATAAAAAAGAATCGAATTGAGGGATCCCTGGGTGGCGCAGCGGTTTAGCGCCTGCCTTTGGCCCAGGGCGCGATCCTGGAGACCCGGGATCGAATCCCACATCGGGCTCCCGGTGCATGGAGCCTGCTTCTCCCTCTGCCTGTGTCTCTGCCTCTCTGTCTCTCTCTGTGACTATCATAAATAAAAGAATCGAATTGAATCGCGTTGAAAAAAATCATAAAGAATCAAATCGAAAAGAATCGAATTCCATGTAACGAAAAGATTCGAATTGAAAAGAATCGAATCGAAACAAAAGAATCGAATCGAATCGACATGAATCAAAAAGAATCGAATCAAAACGAATCGAAAAGAAACAAATCAAGTAGAATCTAAAAGAATCGAATCGAATCCAATCGAAACAATTCGAATAGAATTGAAGCGAAAAGAATCAAAACGAATCGAACCGAAGAGAATCGATTCGAATCAAAATAAAAAGTATCGTATCAAATCGAATCGAAAAGAATCATATCAAATAGAATCGAAAGAATGGAATCAAATCTAAAACAATCGAATCGAATCGAAAAGAATCGGATTGAATGGAATAGAAACGAAAAGAATAGAAGAGAATCGAAAGAAATCGAATAGAATCAAATCAAGTCAAAAAGAATCGAATTGAATTGATCCTAACCAAAATAAGCGAAATGAATCGACTCGAACCGAAAAAAATCAAATCGAAAAGAATCTAATCTCAACGAAAATCATCGAAATGAATAGAATCGACAAGAATCGAATTGAATCAAATCGAAAAGAATCGAATGGAATCCAATCGAAAAGAATCAAATTGATTCGAATCGAAACAAATTGAATCCAATCGAAAAGAATCTAATTGAATCGAATCGAAAAGAATCGAATTCAATCCAAACGAATCGATTCGAATGGAATAGAAAAGAATAGAATAGAATCGAAAAGAATCAAATCGAATCGAAAAGAATCGATTCGAAAAGAATTGAACCAAATCGAAAAGAAACGAATCGAACCGAATCAAAAAGAAAACAATCGAATCGAATCAAATACAAAAGAATCGCTTTGAATAGCATAGAATTGAAAAGAATCGAATCAATCGAATTGAAAACAATCGAATCGAAAAGAATCGAATCAAAAAAAGTCGAATCGAAACGAAAACAATCGAATCGAATCGAATCTAAAAGAATCGTATTGAATGGAATCGAGTCGAAAAGACTCGAATCAAAAAGACTCGAATCGAATTGAATCAAATCGAAAAGAATCTAATAGAAACCACTCGAACAGAATCAAATCGAAATGATTCAAAATGAATCGAATAGAATAGAATCGAAAAAAATCGAATAGAATCGAAACGAATCGAAACGAAATGAATCGAAGAGTCGATTAGAATCGAAATGAGAAGAATCGTATTGAATCGAATCGAAAAGAATCAAGTCAAATCGAATCGAAAGAATTGAATCAAATCGAAAAGAATCCAATCGAATCGAAAAGAATCGAACTGAATGGAATCAAATCGAAAAGAATCGAATCGAATCGAAAAGAATCGAATCAAATTTAATGGAATCGAAAAGAATCGAATTGAATCGAAAAGAATCGAAATGAAACAAATCAGATCAAATGGAAAAGCATCAACTCGAATTGACAAGAATCGAATCGAATCGAAATGAATCGAATCAAAAAGACTCGAATCGAAAAGAATCGAATTGAAAAGAATCGAATCGAATCGAAAAGACTCGAATCGAATTAAAAATATCAAATCGAATCGAATCGAAAAGAATCGAATTGAAAAGACTCGAATTGAAACGAATCGATTTGAAACGAAAAGAATCGAATCGAATCGAATCGAATTGAAAGAATCGAATTGAATAGAAAAAAATCGAATAGAAAAGAATCGAACCGAAAAGAAAAGAATCAAATTGAATCTGTCGATTAAATTCTAGTCGAATCGAATCAAAAAGAATGAAATCGAGTCGAATCGAATCGAAAAGAATCGAATTGTATCTAATCAAAAAGAATCGAATCGTATCGACTCGAATCGAAAAGAATCCAATTGCACCATCGAATGGAAACTAATCGAACTGAATGGAATCGAAAAGAATCGAATCGAATCAAATCGAAAACAATCAAATTGAATTGATCGAAAAGAATCGAATTGAATCAAATCGAATCGAAATGAAAAGAATCGAATCGATTCAAATAGAAAAGAATCGAATCGAAAAGAATCAAATCGACACGAAAAGAATCGAATCGAATCAAAAAGTATCGAATTGATTCGAAAACATTCGAATCGAAAAGAATCGAATTGAAATGAATCCGATCGAAATGAAAAGAATCTACTCGATTCGAATCCAAAAGAATCGAATCCAAAAGAATCGAATCGAATCCAAAAGAATCGAATTGAATTGAATCAAAAGAAATGAATTGAATTGAATCAAAAAGGAACTAATCGCATCAAATCGAAAAAACTCGAATAGAATCAAATCGAATCAAAAAGAATCGAATAGATTCGAATAAAAAAGAATCAAATTGAGGGATCCCTGGGTGGCGCAGTGGTTTAGCGCCTGCCTTTGGCCCAGGGCGCGATCCTGGAGACCCGGGATCGAATCCCACATCGGGCTCCCGGTGCATGGAGCCTGCTTCTCCCTCTGCCTGTGTCTCTGCCTCTCTGTCTCTCTCTGTGACTATCATAAATAAAAGAATCGAAATGAATCGCGTTGAAAAAAATCATAAAGAACCAAATCGAAAAGAATCGAATTCCATGTAACGAAAAGATTCGAATTGAAAAGAATCGAATCGAAACAAAAGAATCGAATCGAATCGACATGAATCAAAAAGAATCGAATCAAAACGAATCGAAAAGAAACAAATCAAGTAGAATCTAAAGAATCGAATCGAATCAAATCGAAAAAATTCGAATAGAATTGAATCGAAAAGAATCAAAACGAATCGAACCGAAGAGAATCGATTCGAATCAAAATAAAAAGTATCGTATCAAATCGAATCGAAAAGAATCATATCAAATAGAATCGAAAGAATGGAATCAAATCTAAAACAATCGAATCGAATCGAAAAGAATCGGATTGAATGGAATAGAAACGAAAAGAATAGAAGAGAATCGAAAGAAATCGAATAGAATCAAATCAAGTCAAAAAGAATCGAATTGCATTGATCCTAACCAAAATAAGCGAAATGAATCGACTCGAACCGAAAAAAATCAAATCGAAAAGAATCTAATCTCAACGAAAATAATCGAAATGAATAGAATCGAAAAGAATCGAATTGAATCAAATAAAAAGAATCGAATGGAATCCAATCGAAAAGAATCAAATTGATTCGAATCGAAACAAATTGAATCCAATCGAAAAGAATCTAATTGAATCGAATCGAAAAGAATCGAATTCTATCAAAACGAATCGATTCGAATGGAATAGAAAAGAATAGAATAGAATAGAATCGAAAAGAATCAAATCGAATCGAAAAGAATCGAATCGAAAAGAATTGAATCGAATCGAAAAGAAACGAATCGAACCGAATCAATAAGAAAACAATCAAATCGAATCAAATACAAAAGAATCGCTTTGAATAGCATAGAATTGAAAAGAATCGAATCAATCGAATTGAAAACAATCGAATCGAAAAGAATCGAATCAAAAAAGTCGAATCGAAATGAAAACAATCGAATCGAATCGAATCTAAAAGAATCGTATTGAATGGAATCGAGTCGAAAAGACTCGAAACAAAAAGACTCGAATCGAATTGAATCAAATCGAAAAGAATCTAATAGAAACCACTCGAACAGAATCAAATCGAAATGATTCAAAATGAATCGAATAGAATCGAAAAAAATCGAATAGAATCGAAACGAATCGAAACGAAATGAATCGAAGAGAGTCGATTAGAATCGAAATGAGAAGAATCGTATTGAATCGAATCGAAAAGAATCAAGTCAAATCGAATCGAAAGAATTGAATCAAATCGAAAAGAATCCAATCGAATCGAAAAGAATCGAACTGAATGGAATCAAATCAAAAAGAATCGAATCGAATCGAAAAGAATCGAATCAAATTTAATGGAATCGAAAAGAATCGAATTGAATCCAAAAGAATCGAAATGAAACAAATCAGATCAAATGGAAAAGCATCAACTCGAATTGACAAGAATCGAATCGAATCGAATCGAAATGAATCGAATCAAAAAGACTCGAATCGAAAAGAATCGAATTGAAAAGAATCGAATCGAATCGAAAAGACTCGAATCGAATTAAAAATATCAAATCGAATCGAATCGCAAAGAATCGAATTGAAAAGACTCGAATTGAAACGAATCGATTTGAAACGAAAAGAATCGAATCGAATCGAATCGAATTGAAAGAATCGAATTGAATAGAAAAAAATCGAATAGAAAAGAATCGAACCGAAAAGAAAAGAATCAAATTGAATCTGTCGATTAAATTCTAGTCGAATCGAATCAAAAAGAATGAAATCGAGTCGAATCGAATCGAAAAGAATCGAATCAAATCGAAAAGAATCGAATTGTATCTAATCAAAAAGAATCGAATCGTATCGACTCGAATCGAAAAGAATCCAATTGCACCATCGAATGGAAACTAATCGAACTGAATAGAATTGAAAAGAATCGAATCAAATCGAAAACAATCAAATTGAATTGATCGAAAAGAATCGAATTGAATCAAATCGAATCGAAATGAAAAGAATCGAATCGATTCAAATAGAAAAGAATCGAATCGAAAAGAATCAAATCGAAACGAAAAGAATCGAATCGAATCAAAAAGTATCGAATTGATTCGAAAACATTCGAATCGAAAAGAATCGAATTGAAATGAATCCGATCGAAATGAAAAGAATCTACTCGATTCGAATCCAAAAGAATCGAATCCAAAAGAATCGAATCGAATCCAAAAGAATCGAATTGAATTGAATCAAAAGAAATGAATTGAATTGAATCAAAAAGGATCTAATCGCATCAAATCGAAAAAACTCGAATAGAATCAAATCGAAACAAAAAGAATCGAATAGATTCGAATAAAAAAGAATCGAATTGAGGGATCCCTGGGTGGCGCAGCGGTTTAGCGCCTGCCTTTGGCCCAGGGCGCGATCCTGGAGACCCGGGATCGAATCCCACATCGGGCTCCCGGTGCATGGAGCCTGCTTCTCCCTCTGCCTGCGTCTCTGCCTCTCTGTCTCTCTCTGTGACTATCATAAATAAAAGAATCGAATTGAATCGCGTTGAAAAAAATCATAAAGAATCAAATCGAAAAGAATCGAATTCCATGTAACGAAAAGATTCGAATTGAAAAGAATCGAATCGAAACAAAAGAATCGAATCGAATCGACATGAATCAAAAAGAATCGAATCAAAACGAATCGAAAAGAAACAAATCAAGTAGAATCTAAAGAATCGAATCGAATCAAATCGAAAAAATTCGAATAGAATTGAATCGAAAAGAATCAAAACGAATCGAACCGAAGAGAATCGATTCGAATCAAAATAAAAAGTATCGTATCAAATCGAATCGAAAAGAATCATATCAAATAGAATCGAAAGAATGGAATCAAATCTAAAACAATCGAATCGAATCGAAAAGAAGCGGATTGAATGGAATAGAAACGAAAAGAATAGAAGAGAATCGAAAGAAATCGAATAGAATCAAATCAAGTCAAAAAGAATCGAATTGCATTGATCCTAACCAAAATAAGCGAAATGAATCGACTCGAACCGAAAAAAATCAAATCGAAAAGAATCTAATCTCAACGAAAATCATCGAAATGAATAGAATCGACAAGAATCGAATTGAATCAAATCGAAAAGAATCGAATGGAATCCAATCGAAAAGAATCAAATTGATTCGAATCGAAACAAATTGAATCCAATCGAAAAGAATCTAATTGAATCGAATCGAAAAGAATCGAATTCAATCCAAACGAATCGATTCGAATGGAATAGAAAAGAATAGAATAGAATCGAAAAGAATCAAATCGAATCGAAAAGAATCGATTCGAAAAGAATTGAACCAAATCGAAAAGAAACGAATCGAACCGAATCAAAAAGAAAACAATCGAATCGAATCAAATACAAAAGAATCGCTTTGAATAGCATAGAATTGAAAAGAATCGAATCAATCGAATTGAAAACAATCGAATCGAAAAGAATCGAATCAAAAAAAGTCGAATCGAAACGAAAACAATCGAATCGAATCGAATCTAAAAGAATCGTATTGAATGGAATCGAGTCGAAAAGACTCGAATCAAAAAGACTCGAATCGAATTGAATCAAATCGAAAAGAATCTAATAGAAACCACTCGAACAGAATCAAATCGAAATGATTCAAAATGAATCGAATAGAATAGAATCGAAAAAAATCGAATAGAATCGAAACGAATCGAAACGAAATGAATCGAAGAGAGTCGATTAGAATCGAAATGAGAAGAATCGTATTGAATCGAATCGAAAGGAATCAAGTCAAATCGAATCGAAAGAATTGAATCAAATCGAAAAGAATCCAATCGAATCGAAAAGAATCGAACTGAATGGAATCAAATCGAAAAGAATCGAATCGAATCGAAAAGAATCGAATCAAATTTAATGGAATCGAAAATAATCGAATTGAATCGAAAAGAATCGAAATGAAACAAATCAGATCAAATGGAAAAGCATCAACTCGAATTGACAAGAATCGAATCGAATCGAAATGAATCGAACCAAAAAGACTCGAATCGAAAAGAATCAAATTGAAAAGAATCGAATCGAATCGAAAAGACTCGAATCGAATTAAAAATATCAAATGGAATCGAATCGCAAAGAATCGAATTGAAAAGACTCGAATTGAAACGAATCGATTTGAAACGAAAAGAATCGAATCGAATCGAATCGAATTGAAAGAATCGAATTGAATAGAAAAAAATCGAATAGAAAAGAATCGAACCGAAAAGAAAAGAATCAAATTGAATCTGTCGATTAAATTCTAGTCGAATCGAATCAAAAAGAATGAAATCGAGTCGAATCGAATCGAAAAGAATCGAATTGTATCTAATCAAAAAGAATCGAATCGTATCGACTCGAATCGAAAAGAATCCAATTGCACCATCGAATGGAAACTAATCGAACTGAATAGAATCGAGAAGAATCGAATCGAATCAAATCGAAAACAATCAAATTGAATTGATCGAAAAGAATCGAATTGAATCAAATCGAATCGAAATGAAAAGAATCGAATCGATTCAAATAGAAAAGAATCGAATCGAAAAGAATCAAATCGACACGAAAAGAATCGAATCGAATCAAAAAGTATCGAATTGATTCGAAAACATTCGAATCGAAAAGAATCGAATTGAAATGAATCCGATCGAAATGAAAAGAATCTACTCGATTCGAATCCAAAAGAATCGAATCCAAAAGAATCGAATCGAATCCAAAAGAATCGAATTGAATTGAATCAAAAGAAATGAATTGAATTGAATCAAAAAGGAACTAATCGCATCAAATCGAAAAAACTCGAATAGAATCAAATCGAATCAAAAAGAATCGAATAGATTCGAATAAAAAAGAATCGAATTGAGGGATCCCTGGGTGGCCCAGCCATTTAGCGCCTGCCTTTGGCCCAGGGCGCGATCCTGGATACGCGGGATCGAATCCCACATCGGGCTCCCAGTGCATGGAGCCTGCTTCTCCCTCTGCCTGTGTCTCTGCCTCTCTGTCTCTCTCTGTGACTATCATAAATAAAAGAATCGAATTGAATCGCGTTGAAAAAAATCATAAAGAATCAAATCGAAAAGTATCGAATTCCATGTAACGAAAAGATTCGAATTGAAAAGAATCGAATCGAAACAAAAGAATCGAATCGAATCGACATGAATCAAAAAGAATCGAATCAAAACGAATCGAAAAGAAACAAATCAAGTAGAATCTGAAAGAATCGAATCGAATCAAATCGAAAAAATTCGAATAGAATTGAATCGAAAAGAATCAAAACGAATCGAACCGAAGAGAATCGATTCGAATCAAAATAAAAAGTATCGTATCAAATCGAATCGAAAAGAATCATCCTGCTTACTGTGTTCCACACCTGGGCCTCATGTAGACCTGTTGACCATGGTCCCCATGCCGGCCTCACATGGACCTGTTGCCTCTGATCCCCACCGGGGCCTCACGTGTACCTGGTAACTCTGGTCCTCACCTGGGCCTCATCTGGACCTAGTGACTCTGGTCCCCACCTGGGCTTCACCTGGATCTGGTGACTCTGGTCCCCACCTGGACATCACCTGGATCTGGTGACTCTGGTCCCCACCTGGACCTCTCCTGGACCTGGTGACTCTCTTTCCAACATGGATCTCACATGGATCTGGTGACTCTCTTTCCAACATGGACCTCACCTGGATCTGGTGTTTCTGGTCCTCAGTTTGGCCTCCCCTGGACCTGATGTCTCTCGTCCCCACTTTGACCTAACTCAGAACTGCTGAATCTTGCCACTCCTAGGCCGCACCCAGACTTGGTGACTCTTGTCCCCAGCTATACCTCAATTCGACCTGATGAATCTGGTCCTCACGTGGGCTTCACATGGACCTGGGACTCAGCTGGATAGAGTGGCTCTGTTTCCCACAAGGGGCTCACCTGATACTGGTGACTGTGGTCTTATTCTATGCCTCACCAGGACCTAGTGATTCTGTTCCCCATCTGGGCCTGCATGGCCCTAGTGCCTCTGGTCCTCACCCAGGCATCATTGGGTGATGGACCCAATGATCCTCACCCTGGATACTGTATTCCACACCTGTGCCTCACTTTGACCAGGGACCTCTGGTCCCATTCTGGGCCCCAAACTAAACTGGTTAACTGGATCCCCTCTGGGCCTCACCCTTACCTGGTGACTCTGATCACCCCTTGGGCATCACTTGGGCCTGATGAATCTGGTCCTTAATTGTCCGCACCTGGATCTGGTGACTGGTACCACCTGGGCCTCTCCTGGACTTGGTGAGTCTTGTTGCCACCTGCGCCTCACATGGACCTTGTGACTGTGGTCCCACCTGAACCTAAGCTGGATCTGGTGGCTCTGGTTCCCATATGGGACTCTCCTGGACCTGGTTCCTGTGGTCTCCATCTGGCCTCACCTGGAACACAGTGACTCTGATCCATATTTGGGCCTCTCCTGCACCTGTTGACTCTGGTGCTTACCTGGGCATCATTGAGACCTGGATACTCTCTTATATACCTGGGCCTCACCTTGACCTGGTCACTGTGGTCACACCTGGGCCTCACCTGGACGAGGTGACTAGTTCCGACAGGGACCTCACCTGGACCTGGTGACTCAAGTCCTTATATGTGCATCATGGGACCTGGTTTCTCAGTTCCACATCGCGGCCTCACCTGGACCTAGTGATTCTCGTCCCACTCTGGGCCTCACCCTGACGTGGTAACTCTGGTCCCCACCTGGATATCACCAGAACCGGGTGACTCTGGTCCCACTCTGGGACTCACCCGGAGCTGTGGACACTGGTCCTCAACTGAGCCTCTACAGGACCTGATGAATCTACTCCTCACTTATGCCTCGTCTGGACCTTCTGACTCTTTTCCCACCGGGCATCAATGGGATATGGTTACTCTGTTCCCCACCTGGGCCTCACCTGGACATGATAACTTTGCTCCGCACTTTGGCCTCACCTGGTCCTGATCACTCTGGTCCCCCAACCTAGGCCTCAATCAGGACCTGGTGACTGTGGTCCCCACCTGGGACTCACCTGGACCTGGTGACTGTCGTTCCCACATGAACCACAGCTGGACCTGGTGACTGTGGTCTTCTTGTAGACTCACATTTACCTGGTGAGTCCGGTACCCACAAGGGCCTCACCTGCATCTGGTGCCTCTGGCCTGCAGGTTGGCCTCACCTGGACCTGGTGAGTGGGGTTGCCACCTGGGCCTCACCCACACCTGGTGATTCAGGTCCTCACGTTGGTCTCTTGGACCTGGTGAATCTGGGCCTTACCTGGTCCTCTCCCAGACCCGGGGACTCTGTTCACAACCTGGGACTCATCAGGAACTGGTGGATCTAGTCCCCATCTGGGCCTCACCCAGTCCTGGTGACTTTGTTCCCACATGGACCTGATTGCTGTGGACTCTTTCTTGGCCTCACCTGGAACTGGTGACTCTGATCCTATTGTGCGTCTCCCAGATCTGGTGACTCTGGTCCTCACCTGGGCATCATTGATACCTGGTTACTCTGTTCCACACCTGAGCCTCACCTGGACATGATGACTCTGGAACCTCTCTGGGACTCACTCTGACCTGGTGACTCTGGTCCACATCTGGATGTCAACTGGACCAGGTGATTCTGGTACCCCTCTAGGGCTCAAGGTGATCTGGTGACTCTGGTCCTCAACTGGGCCTCACCTGGGCCTAGTGAATATACCCCAACTGGGCCTCATTTGGACCTGGTGACTCTGGTCCCTACCTGGGCATCATCGGGATATGGTTCCACGGCATGGCCTGCAGGTTGGCCTCACCTGGACCTGGTGAGTGGGGTTGTCCTCAACTGGGCAAAATTGGGACCCGGTGACTGTGTTCCACAAGTGGCCTCAACTGGACCAAGTGACTCTGGTGCCCCTCTGGGTGTCACCGTGCCCTAGTGACTGTGAACCCCACTTTGGCCTGACTTGGACCTGCTGACCCTGGTTGCCACCTGCGCCTGACCTCGAACTGTTGACTCTGGTTGTTTCAAGGGCCTCCCCTGGACCTGGTGATCCTGGTCCCCACCTGGGCCTCACCTGGACGTGGTGACTCTTGTCACCACCGGGGACTCACCGGGACCTGCATACTGTGTTCCACACCTGGGCCTCAAGTAGACCTGTTGACCATGGTCCCCAAGCCAGGCTCACATGGACATGTTGCCTCTGATCCCCACCGGGGCCTCACGTGTACCTGGTAACTCTGGTCCTCACCTGGGCCTCATCTGGACCTAGTGACTCTGGTCCCCACCTGGACTTCACCTGGATCTGGTGACTCTGGTCCACCCCAGTACCTCTCCTGGACCTGGTGACTCCTTTCCAACATGGAACTCATGTGGATCTGGTGACTCTGGTCCTCAGTTTGGCCTCACCTGGACTTGGTGTCTCTCGTCCCCACTTTGACCTAACTCAGAACTGCTGAATCTTGCCCCACCTAGGCCGCACCCAGACCTGGTGACTCTTGTCCCCAGCTATGTCTCAATTCGACCTGATGAATCTGGTCCTCACGTGTGCCTCTCATGTACCTGGGACTCAGCTGGATAAAGTGGCTCTGGTTCCCACAAGGGGCACACCTGATACTGCTGACTGTGGTCTTATTCTATGCCTCACCAGGACGTAGTGATTCTGTTCCCCATCTGGGCCTGCATGGCCCTAGTGCCTCTGGTCCTCACCCAGGCATCATTGGGTGATGGACCCAATGATCCTCACCCTGGATACTGTATTCCACACCTGTGCCTCACTTTGACCAGGGACTTCTGGTCCCATTCTGGGCCTCAAACTAAACTGGTTACTCTGGTTCCACTCTGGGCCTCACCCTTACCTGGTGACTCTGGTCACCCCTTGGGGTTCACTAGGGTCTGGAGAATCTGGTCCTTAGCTGGTCCGCACATGGATCTGGTGACTGTTCGCCACCTGGTCCTCACCTGGACTTGGGGAATCCTGTTGCCACCTGTGCCTCACCTGGACCTTGTGACTGTGGTCCCACCTGGACCTCACGTGGATCTGGTGACTCTGACCTGCAGGTTGGCCTCATCTTGACCTGCTGAGTGGGGTGGCCACCTGGCCTCACCCATACCTGGTGACTCAGGTCCCCACGTGGGCATCTTGGACCTGGTGAATCTGCTCCTTACCTGGTCCTATCCCAGACCCGGGGACTCTGGACACCACCTGGGCCTCACTAGACCTGGTGAATCTGGTCCCCATCTGGGCCTCACCCAGTCCTGGTGACTTCGTTCCACACGTGGACCTGATTGCTGTGGACACTTTCTTGGCCTCACCTGGAACAGGTGACTCTGATCCTATCTGGGCGTCACCCAGCCCTTGTGAATCTGACCCTAACCTGGGCATCAGTGGTATCTGGTGACTCTGTTCCAAACCTGAGCCTCACCTGGACATGATGACTCTGGAATCTCTGGGCCTCACCCTGACCTGATGAGGCTGGTCCCCATCTGGATGTCACCTGGACCAGGTGATTCTGTACCCCGATAGTCCTCAACCAGATCTGGTGACTCTGGTCTTCAACAGGGCCTCACCTGGACCTAGTGAATATGGTCCATATGGGCCTCATTTGCACCTGGTGACTCTGGTCCCTACCTGGGCATCATCGGGACATGGTTCCAATGCATGGCCTGCAGGTTGGCCTCACCTGGACATGGTAAGTCCTGTCCCAACCTGGGCATCATCGGGACATGGTTCCTCTGCATGGCCTGCAGGTGGCCTCACCTGGACCTGTTGAGTGGGGTTGCCACCTGGGCCTCTCCCATACCTGGTGACTCAGGTTCCCACGGGGGCCTCACTTGGACCTTGTGAATCTGGTCCTTACCTGGTGCTCACCCGGAACTGGTAACTCTGGTCACCACCTGGGAATCACCTGGACCTGGTGAATCTGGTCCCCATCTGGGCCTCACCCAGTCCTGGTGACTTTGTTCCCCACATGGACCTGATTGCGGTGGACTCCTTCTTGGCCTCACCTAGAACTGGTGACTCTGATCCTAACTGGGCCTCACCCAGATCTGGTGACTCTGGTCCTCACCTGTGGACCATTATGACCTGGATACTCTGTTCCACACCTGAGAGTCACCTGGACATGATGACTCCGGATCCCCTCTGGGCCACAGCCTGACATGGTGACTCTGGTCCCCATCTGGATGTCACCTAGACCAGGTGAATCTGGTACCCCTCTGGGCCTAAACTAGCCCGGGGGCATCTGGTCCTCAACTGGGCCTCACCGGGACCTAGTGAATATGCTCCCCACCTGCGCCTCATCTGGACGTGGTGACTCGGGTTCTACTTGGGCATCATCGGGACATGGTTACTCTATTCCCCACTGGGACTGACCTGATCCTGGTAACTCTGGTCCTTACTTTGGCCTCTTCTGTACCAGGTGACTCTGGCTCCACCTGGGCCTCACCTGTAACTGGTGACTCTGATCCTAAGCATGGCCTAACCTGACCTGGTGACTGTGGTTCCGAATGGGATCTCACCTGGACCTCATGTCTCCGGTCCCACCTGCGCCTCACCAGGACCTGGTGTCTCTGGTACCCACCTGGGTAGCATCAGGATATGGTTACACTGTTCTCTAACAGTGACCCACCCGGACCTATTAACTCTGGTCTTCACCTGGGCCACACCTGGACATGGTGACACTGGTGCCCACTTGGGTCTCACCTGGACATGATGAGTTGGATCCCCGCCTGGTCCTCACCTGTAACTGGTGATTCTTGTTCCCACATGGACATCATGTGGATCTGCTGGCTGCAGTGTTTCTAGCTTCTCATGTACCTCGTGACTCTGGTCCCAACCAGGGCCTCACCGGGACCTGGTGAGTGTGTTTGCCACCTGCACCTCACCTGGACCTGGTGATTCTGGTCTGCACCTGAGACTACTGTGGATCTGGAGACTGTGGGCCCCACCTGGGCTTCACCTGGATTTGGGGACTCTGTTCCCCATCTAGGCCTCGCCTGGCCTTGTTGACCATGGTCCTCAACTGGGCAAAATTGGGACCTGGTCATTGTGTTCCACAACTGGACCTCACCTGGATCAAGTGACTCTGGTCCCCCTCTGGATCTCACCATGCCCTAGTGACAGTGAACCCCTCTTTGGCCTGACTTGGACCTGCTGACCCTGGTTGCCCCCTCGCCTGACCTCAAACTGTTGACTCAAGTTCTTTCAAGGGCCTCCCCTGGACATGGTGATCCTGGTGCCCTCATAGGCCTCACAGGGTCCTGGTGACTCTTGTCACCACAGGGAACTCACGTGGACCTGGTTACTGTGTTCCACACCTGGGCCTCAATAGACCTGTTGACCATGGTCCCCGCCGGCCTCACATGTACCTGTTGCCTCTGATCCCCACCAGGGCCTCACGTGTACCTGGTAACACTGGTCCTCACCTGGGTCTCATCTGGACCTCGTGACACTGGTCCCCACCTGGGCTTCACCTGGATCTGGTGACTCTGGTCCCCACCTGGGCCTCTCCTAGACCTGGTGATTCTCTTTCCAACATGGACCTCACCTGGATCTGGTGACTCTGGTCCCCACCTGGACCTCTCCTAGATCTGGTGACTCCGGTCCCCATTAGGGCCTCACCTGCAACTCGTAACTCTGGTCCTTACGTAGGCATTATCGGGACACGGTTCCCCTGCATGGCCCGAAGTTTGGCCTCACCTGGACCTGGTGAGTGGGGTTGCCATCTGGGCCTCACCCATACCGGTGACACAGGTCCCCACGTGGGCCTCACTTGGACCTGGTGAATCTGGTCCTTACCTGGTCCTCACCCGGAACTGGTAACTCTGGTCACCACCTGGGAATCACCTGGACCTGGTGAATCTGGTCCCCATCTGGGCCTCACCCAGTCCTGGTGACTTTGTTCCCTACCGGGACCTGATTGCTGTGGACTCCTTCTTGGCCTCACCTGGTACTGGTGACTCTGATCCTAAGTGGGTCTCCCCCAGTTCTGGTGACTCTGGTCTTCACCTGTGGACCATTATGACCTGGATACTCTGTTCCACACCTGAGCCTCACCTGGACATGATGACTCTGGATCCCCTCTGGGCCTCACCCTGACATGGTGACTCTGGTCCCCATCTGGATGTCACCAAGACCAGGTGAATCTGGTTCCCCTCTAGGCCTCAACTAGACCTGGGCATTCTGGTCATCAACTGAGCCTCACCGGGACCTAGTGAATATGCTCCCCACCTGCGCCTCATCTGGACCTGGTGACTCTGGTTCTACCTGGGCATCATCGGGACATGGTTACTCTATTCCCCACTGGGACTGACCTGATCCTTGTAACTCTGGTCCTGACTTTGGCCTCTTCTGTCCCAGGGGACTCTGGCTCCACCTGGGCCTCACCTCTAACTGGTGACTCTGATCCTAAGCATGGCCTCACCAGACCTGGTGACTGTGGTTCCCAATGGAACCTCATCTGGACCTCATGTCTCTGGTCCCTCCTGACCCTCACCAGGACCTGGTGTCCCTGGTACCCACCAGGGTAGCATCAGGATATGGTTACACTGTTCACTAACAGTGACCCAGCCGGAACTATTAAATCTGGTCTTCACCTAGGCCACACCTAGACATGGTGTCACTGGTTCCCACCAGGGTCTCACCTGGACATAGTGAGTCTGATCCCCACCTGGTCCTCACCTGTAACTGGTGATTCTCGTTCCCACTTGGACATCATGTGGATCTGGTGGCTGCAGTGTTTCTAGCTTCTCATGTACCTCGTGACTCTGGTCCCCACCAGGGCCTCACCGGGACCTGGTGAGTGTGGTTGCCACCTGCACCTCACCTGGACCTGGTGATTCTGATCTGCACCTGAGACTACCCTGGATCTGTTGACTGGGGTCCCCACCTGGGCTTCACCTGGATATTTTGACTCCGGTCCCCATCTGGGCCTCACCTGGCCCTGTTGACCATGGTCCTCAACTGGGCAAAATTGGGACTCACTGACTGTGTTCCACAACTGGAACTCACCTCGACCAGGTTACTCTGGTCCCCCTCTGGGTCTCACCGTGCCCTAGTGACTGTGAAACCTCTTTGGCCTGACTAGGACCTGCTGATCCTGTTTGCCACCTGCGCCTGACCTCGAACTGTTGACTCTGGTTCTTTCAAGGCTCTCCTCTGTACCTGGTGATCCTTGTCTCCACCTGGGCCTCACCTGGACGTGGTGACTCTTGTCACCACCGGGGACTCACTTGGACCTGCTTATTGTGTTCCATACCTGGGCCTCAAGTAGACCTGTTGACCATTGTCCCCAAGCCGGCCTCACATGGACCTGTTGCCTCTGATCAAAACCGGAGCTCACGTGTACCTGGTTGCTCTGGTCCTCACCTGGGACTCATCTGGACCTAGTGAGTCTGGGTCCCCACCTGGGTCTCACCTGGACCTGGTGGTCTCGTTCCTACATGAACCACGCCTGGACCTGGTGACTCTGGCGTTCTTGTAGACTCACTTTTACCTGGTGAATCCGGTCCCCACTAGGGACTCACGTGGATCTGGTGACTCTGGCCTGCAGGTTGGTCTCACCAGGATCTGGTGAGTGGGGTTGCCACCTGGGCCTCACCCATACCTGGTGACTCAAGTCCCTACGTGGGCCTCTTGGACCTGGTGAATCTTGTCCTTACCCGGTCCTCTCCTAGACCCGGGGACTCTTGTCACCACCTGGGCCTCACCTGGACCTGGTGACTGTGGTCCCACCTGGCCCTCACCTGGACGAGGTGACTGGTTCCCACAGGGACCTCACCTGGACATGCTGACTCAGGTCCTCATATGGGCATCATGGGACCTGGTTTCAGTTCCACATCGGGGCCTCACCTGCACCTAGTGATTCTCGTCCCTCTCTGGGCATCACCCTGACGTGGTGACTCTGGTCCCCACCTGGGCTTCACCCCGGTGAGGTGACTCTGGTCCCCACCTGGACTTCACCTGGATCTGGTGACTCTGGTACTTACCTGGACCTCTCCTGGTCCTGCTGACTCTCTTTCCATCATGGACCTCACCTGGTTCTGGTGACTCCGGTCCTCAGTTTGGCCTCACCTGAATCTGCTATCTCTCGTCCCCTCTTTGACCTAACTCAGAACTGCTGAATATTGCCCCACCTAGGCCGCACCCTGACCTGGTTACTCTTGTCCCCAGCTATGCCTCAATTCGACCTGATGAATCTGGTCCTCACGTGGGGCTCACATAGACCTGGGACTCAGCTGGATAGAGTGGCTCTGGTTCCCACAAGGGGCTCACCTGATACTGGTGACTGTGGTCTTATTCTATGCCTCACCAGGACCTAGTGATTCTATTCCCCATCTGGGCCTGCATGGTCCTAGTGACTCTGGTCCTCACCCAGGCATCATTGGGACTTGGATACTCTATTCCACACCTGGGCCTCACTTTGAACAGGGACCTCTGGTCCCATTCTGGGCCTCAAACTAAACTGGTTACTCTGGTTCCCCCTCTGGGCCTCAACCTTTCCTGGTGACCCTGGTCACCCTTTGGGCTTCACTTGGGCCTGTTTAATCTGGTGCTTAGCTGGTCCGCAATTCGATGTGGTGAATGGTCGCCACCTGGTCCTCACCTGGACTTGGTGAATCCTGTTGCCACTTGCGCCTCTCCTGGACCTTGTGACTGTGGTCCCACCTGGACCTCACCTGGATCTGGTGGCTCTGGTTCCCTTATGGGGCTCTCCAGGACATGGTTCCTGTGGTCTCCATCTGGCCTCACCTGGAACACAATGACTCTGATCCATATTTCGGCCTCTCCTAGACCTGTTGACTCTGGTCCTTAACTTGGCATCATTGGGACCTGGACACTCTCTTATATACCTGGGCCTAACCTGGACCTGGTGACCCTGGTCCAACCTGGGCCTCACCTGGACGAGGTGACTGGTTCCCACAGGGAACTCACCTGGTTCTGGGTACTCAGGTTCTCATATGGGCATCATTTGACCTGGTTTCTCAGTTCCACTTTGGGACCTCCCCTGGACCGAGTGATTCTCGTCCCACTCTGAGTCTCACCCTGACGTGGTAACTCTGGTCCCCACCTGGATATCACCAGAACCGGCTGACTCTGGTCCCCCTCTAGGACTCACCCGGAGCTGCGGACACTGGTCTTCACCCGGGCCTCAACAGGACCTGGTGAATCTACTCACTTAGGCCTCGTCTGGACCTTGTGACTCTTTTCCCACCTGGCATCAATGGGACATGGGTAGTCTGTTCCCCACCTGGGCCTCACCTGGACGTGATAACTTTGCTTCACACTTTGGCCGCAACTAGTCCTGATGACTCTGGTCCCCCCACTTAGACCTCAATCTGGACCTGGTGACTGTGGTCCCCACCTGGGTCTCACCTGGACCTGGTGACTCTCGTTCCCACAAGAACCACACCTGGACCTGGTGACTGTGGTGTTCTTGTAGACTCACATTTACCTGGTGACTCCGGTCCCCACTAGGGCCTCACCTGGATCTGGTGACTCTGACCTGCAGGTTGGCCTCACCTGGACCTGATGAGTGGGGTTGCCACTGGGCCTCACCCATACCTGGTGACTCAGGTCCCCACGTGGGCCTCTTCGACCTGGTGAATCTGGTTCTTACCTGGTCCTCTCCCGGACCCGGGGACTCTGGTCACCACCTGGGCCTCACCTGGACCTGGTGAATCTGGTCCCCATCTGCGCCTCACCCAGTCCTGGTGACTTTGTTCCCCACATGGACCTGATTGCTGTGGACTCTTTCTTGGCCTCAACTGGAACTGGTGACTCTGATCCTATCTGCGCGACAACTAGACCTGGTGACTCTGGTCCTCACCTGGGCATCATTGGTACCTGGTGACTCTGTTCCACACCAGAGACTCACATGGACATGATGACTCTGGAACCTCTCTGGGCCTCACCCTGACCTGGTGACTCTGGTCCCCATCTGGATGTCACCTGGACCAGGTGATTCTGGTAGCACTCTAGGCCTCAACCAGATCTGGTGACTCTGGTCCTCAAGCGGGCCTCACCTTGACCCAGTGAATATGCTCCATCTGGGCCTCTTTTGGACCTGGTGCCTCTGGTCCCTACCTGAGCATCATCGGGATTGGCTCCACTGCATGGCCTGCAGGTTGGCCTCACCTGGACCTGGTAACAATGGTCCCTACCTGGGCATCATCAGGACACGGTTCCTCTGCATGGCCTGCAGGTTGTCCTCACCTGGCCCTGGTGAGTAGGGTTTCCACCTGGGCCTCACCCATACCTGGTGACTCGGGTCCCCACGTGGGCCTCTTGGACCTGATGAATCTGGTCCTTACCTGGTCCTCTCCCAGACCCGGGGACTCTGGTCACCAAATGGACCTGATTGCTGTGGACACCTTCTTGGCCTTACCTGGAACTGGTTACTCTGATCCTAACTGGGCCCCACCCAGATCTGGTGACTCTGGTCCTCACCTGTGGACCATTATGATCTGGATACTCTGTTCCACACCTGAGCCTCATCTGGACATGAGGACTCTGGATCCTCTCTGGGCCTCACCCTGACATGGTGACTCTGGTCCCCATCTGGATGTCACCTACCAGTTGAATCTGGTACCCCTCTAGGCCTCAACTAGACCTGGTGACTCTGGTCGTCAACTGGGCCTCACCGGGACCTAGTGAATATGCTCCCCACCTGCGCCTCATCTGGACCTGGTGACTCTGGTTCTACCTGGGCATCATCGGAGCATGCTTACTCTATTCCCTACTGGGACTGACCTGATCCTGGTAACTCAGGTCCTGACTTTGGCCTCTTCAGTACCAGGTGATTCTGGCTCCACCTGGGCCTCACCTGTAACTGGTGACTGTGATCCTAAGCATGGCCTCACCTGACCTGGTGACTGTGGTTCCCATCGGGACCTCACCTGGACCTCATGTCTCTTGTCCCACCTGGGCATGACCAGGACCTGGTGTCTCTGGTACCCACCTGGGTAGCATCAGGATATGGTGACCCTGTTCACTAACAGTGACCCAGCCGGTCCTATTAAATATGGTCTTCACCTGGGCCACACCTGGACATGGTGACACTAGTTCCCACCTGGGACTCATCTGGACATGGTGAGTCGGATCCCCACCTGGTCCTCACCTTTAACTGTTGATTCTCGTTCCCACTTGGACATCATGTGGACCTGGTAGCTGCAGTGTTTCTAGATTCTAATGTACCTCGTGACTCTGGTCCCCACCAGGGCCTCACAGGGACCTGGTGAGTGTGGTTGCCACCTGCACCTCACCTGGACCTTGTGATTCTGGTCTGCACCAAGACTACCCTGGATCTGGTGACTCTGGTCCCCACCTGGTCTTCACCTGGATTTGGGGACTCCGGTCCCCATCTGGGCCTCACCTGGCCCTGTTGACCATGGTACTCAACTGGGCAAAATTGGGACCCGGTGTCTGTGTTCCACAACTGGAACTCACCTGGACCAGGTGACTCTGGTCCCCCTCTGGGAGTCAATGTGCCCTAGTGACTGTGAACCCCACTTTGGCCTGACTTGGACCTGCTGACCCTGGTTGCCACCTGCGCCTGACTTCGAACTGTTGACTCTGGTTCTTTCAATGGCCTCCCCTGGACCTGATGATCCTGGTCCCCACCTGGGCCACACCTGGACATGGTGACACTAGTTCCCACCTGGGACTCATCTGGACATGGTGAGTCGGATCCCCACCTGGTCCTCACCTTTAACTGTTGATTCTCGTTCCCACTTGGACATCATGTGGACCTGGTAGCTGCAGTGTTTCTAGATTCTAATGTACCTCGTGACTCTGGTCCCCACCAGGGCCTCACAGGGACCTGGTGAGTGTGGTTGCCACCTGCACCTCACCTGGACCTTGTGATTCTGGTCTGCACCAAGACTACCCTGGATCTGGTGACTCTGGTCCCCACCTGGTCTTCACCTGGATTTGGGGACTCCGGTCCCCATCTGGGCCTCACCTGGCCCTGTTGACCATGGTACTCAACTGGGCAAAATTGGGACCCGGTGTCTGTGTTCCACAACTGGAACTCACCTGGACCAGGTGACTCTGGTCCCCCTCTGGGAGTCAATGTGCCCTAGTGACTGTGAACCCCACTTTGGCCTGACTTGGACCTGCTGACCCTGGTTGCCACCTGCGCCTGACTTCGAACTGTTGACTCTGGTTCTTTCAATGGCCTCCCCTGGACCTGGTGATCCTGGTCCCCACCTGGGCCTGAAATGGACGTGATTCCTCTTGTCACCACCGGGGACTCACCTGGACCTGCTTACTGTGTTCCATAACTGGGCCTCATGTAGACCTGTTGACCATGGTCCCCAAACCGGCCTCACATGGAACTGTTGCCTCTGAACCCCACCGGGGCCTCACGTGTACCTGGTGACTCTGGTCCTCACCTGGTGCTCATCTGGACATAGTGACTCTGGTACCCACCTGGGCTTCACCTGGATCTGGTGACTCTGGTCCCCACCTGGACTTCACCTGGATCTGGTGACTCTGGTCCCCACCTGGATATCACCAGAACCGGGTGACTCTGGTCCCCGTCTGGGACTCACCCGGGGCTGGGGACACTGGTCCTCAAGTAGGCCTCAGCAGGACCTGGTGAATCTACTCCTCACTTAGGCTTCCACTGGACCTGTGACTCTTTTCCCACCTGGCATCAATGGGACATGGTTACTCTGTTCCCCACCTGGGCCTCACCTGGACATGATAACTGTGCTCCGCACTTCGGCCTCAACTGGTCCAGATGACTCTGGTCCCCCCACCAGGCCTCATTCTGGAACTGGTGACTGTGATCCCCACATGGGTCTCACCTGGACCTGGTGACTCTCGTTCCCACATGAACCACACCTGGACCTGGTGACTGTGGTGGTCTTGTAGACACACATTTACCTGGTGACTCCGGTCCCCACTAGGGCCTCACATGGATCTGGTGACTCTGGCCTGCAGGTTGGCCTCACTTGGACCTGATGAGTGGGGTTGCCACGTGGGCCTCACCCATACCTGGTGACTCAGGTCCCCACGTGGGCCTCTTGGACCTGGTGAATCTGGTCCTTACCTGGTCCTCTCCCATACTCGGAGACTCTGGTTACCACCTGGGCCTCACCTGGACCTGGTGAATCTGGTCCCCATCTGGGCCTCACCCAGTCCTGGTGACTTTGTTCCCACCTGGACCTGATTGCTGTGGACCCCTTCTTGGCCTCACCTGGAACTGGTTACTCTGATCCTAACTGGGCCTCACCCAGATCTGGTGACTCTGGTCCTCACCTGTGGAACATTATGACCTGGATACTCTGTTCCACAACTGAGCCTCAGCTGGACATGATGACTCTGGATCCCCTCTGGGCCTCACCCTGACATGGTGAATCTTGTCCCCATCTGGATGTCACCTAGACCAGGTGAATCTGATACCGCTCTAGGTCTCAACTAGACCTGGTGACTCTGGTCCTCAAATGGGCCTCACCGGGACCTAGTGAACATGCTCCTCAACTGCGCCTCATCTATAACTGGTGACTCTGTTTCTACCTGGGCATCATCGGGAAATGGTTCCTCTATTCCCCTCTGGGACTGACCTCATCGTGGTAACTCAGGTCCTGACTTTGGCCTCTTCTGTACCAGGTGACTCAGTCTCAACCTGGGCCTCACCTGTAACTGGTGACTCTGATCCTAAGCATGGCATCACCTGACCTGGTGACTGTGGTTCCCATCGGACCTCACCTGGACCTCATGTCTCTGGTCCCACCTGGGCCTCACCAGGACCTGGTGTCTCTGTTACCCACCTGGGTAGCATTAGGATATGGTTACACTGTTCACTAACAGTGACCCATCCGGACCTATTAACTCTGGTCTTCACCTGGGCCACACCTGGACATGGTGACACTGGTTCCCACGTGGGTCTCACCTGGACATGGTGATTCGGAACCCCAACTGGTCCTCACCTGTAACTGGTGATTCTCGTTCCCACATGGACATCATATGGACCTGGTGGCTGCAGTGTTTCTAGCTTCTCATGTACCTCGTGACTCTGGTCCCCACCAGGGCTTCACCGGGACCTGGTGAGTGTGTTTGCCACCTGCACCTCACCTGGACCTGGGGATTCTTGTCAGCATGTGAGACTACCCTGGATCTGGTGACTGTGGTGCCCACTTGGGCTTCACCTGGATTTGGGGACTCCGGTCCCCATCTGGACCTCACCTGGCCCTGTTGACAATGGTCCTCAACTGGGCAAAATTGGGACCCGGTGACTGTTCCACAAATGGACCTCACCTGGACCAGGTGACTCTGGTCCCCTTCTGGGTCTCACCTGCCCTAGGGACCGTGAACCCCACTTTGGCCTGACTTGGACCTGCTGACCTGGTTGCCACTTGCGCCTGACCTCGAACTGTTGACTCTGGTTCTTTCAAGGGCCTCCCCTGGACCTGGTGATCCTGGTCCCCACCTGGGCCTCACCTGGACGTGGTGACACTTGTCACCACCGGGGACTCACCTGGACCTGCTTACTCTGTTCCACACCTGGGCCTCAAGTAGACCTGTTGACCATGGTCCCCAAGCTGGCCTCACATAGACATGTTGCCTCTGATTCCCACCGGGGCCTCACGTGTACCTGGTAAGTCTGGTCCTCACTTGGCCTCATCTGGACCTAGTGAACCTGGTCCCCACCTGGACTTCACCTGGATCTGGTGACTCTGGTCCCCACCAGGGCCTCTCCTGCACCTGGTGACTCCTTTCCAACATGGACCTCACCTGGATCTGGTGACTCTGGTCCTCAGTTTGGCCTCACCTGGACCTAGTGTCTCTTGTCCCCTCTTTGACCTAACTCAGAACTGCTGAATCTTGTCCCACCTAGACCCCATCCCGACCTGGTGACTCTTGTCCCCAGCTATGCCTCAATTCGACCTGATGAATCTGGTTTTCACGTGGGCCTCACATGGACCTGGGACTCAGCTGGATAGAGTGGCTCTGGTTCCCACAAGGGGCTCACCTGATACTGCTGACTGTGGTCTTATTCTATGCCCCACCAGCACCTAGTGATTCTGTTCCCCATCTGGGCTTGCATGGCCCTAGTGACTCTGGTCCTCACCCAGGCATCATTGGGACCTGGATACTCTATTCCACACCTGTGCCTCACTTTGACCAGGCACCTCTGGTACCATTCTGGGCCTCAAACTAAACTGGTTACTCTGGTTACCACTCTGGGTCTCACCCTTACCTGGTGACTCTGGTCACTGCTTGGGCTTCACTTGGGCCTGATAATCTGGTCCTTAGCTGGTCCGCATCTGGATCTCGTGACTCCTTGCCACCTGGGCCTCACCGGGACTTGCTGAATCCTGTTGCCACCTGCGCCTCACCTGGTCCTTGTGACTGTATTCCCACCTGGACCTCACTTTTACCTGGTGTCTCTGGTTCCCACATGGGGCTCTCCAGGAACTGGTTCCTGTGGTCTCCATCTGGCCTCACCTGGAACAAGATGAGTCTGATCCATATTTGGGCCTCTCCTGGACATGTTGACTCTGGTCCGTACCTGGGAATTATTGCGACCTGGATACTCTCTTATATACCTGGGCCTCACCTGGACATGGTGACTGTGGTCCCACCTGGGCCTCACCTGGACGAGGTGACTGGTTCCCACAGGGACCTCACCTGGACCTGGTGACTCAGGTCCTCATATGGGCATCATGGGACCTGGTTTCTCAGTTCCACATCGGGGCCTCACCTGGACCTAGTGGTTCTCGTCCCCTTCTGGGCCTCACCCTGACGTGGTGACTCTGGTCCCCACCTGGATATCATCAGAACCGGGTGACTCTGGTCCCCGTCTGGGACTCACCCAAGCTGGGGACACTGGTCCTCAACTAGGCCTCAGCAGGACCTGGTGAATCTACTCCTCACTTAGGCTTCGACTGGACCTGTGACTCTTTTCTCACCTGGCATCAATGGGACATGGTTACTCTGTTCCCCACCTGGGCCTCACCTGGACATGATAACTTTGCTCCGCACTTTGGCCTGTACTGCTGCGGATGACTCTGGACCCACCACCTAGGCCTCAATCTGGACCTGGTGACTGTGGTCCCCACCTGGGTCTCACCTGGACCTGGTGACTCTCGTTCCCACATGAATCACACCTGGACCTGGTGACTGTGGTGTTCTTGTAGACTCACTTTTACCTGGTGACTCTGGTCCTCACTAGGGCCTCTCCTGGATTTGGTGACTCTGGGCTGCTGGTTGGCCTCACCTGGACCTGGAGAGTCGGGTTGCCACCTGGGCCTCACCCATACCTGGTGACACAGGTCCCCACGTGGCCTCTTGGACCTGGTGAATCTGGTCCTTACCTGGTCCTCTCCCAGACCCGGGGACTCTGGTCACCACCTGGGCCTCACCTGGATCTTGTGAATCTGGTCCCCACCTGAGCCACACCCAGTCCTGGTGACTTTGTTCCCCACCTGGACCTGATTGCTGTGGACTTTTTCTTGGCCTCACCTGAAACTGGTGACTCTGATCCTATCTGGGCGTCACCCAGACCTGGTGACTCTGGTCCTCACCTGGGCATGCTTGATACCTGGTGCCTCTGTTTCACACCTGAGCCTCTCCTGAACATGATGACTCTTGAACCCCTCTGGGCCTCACCCTGATCTGGTGACTCTGGTCCCCATCTGGATGTCACCTGGACCAGGAGATTCTGGTATCCCTCTAGGGCTCAACCAGATCTGGTGATTCTGATCCTCAACTGGGCCTCACCTGGACCTAGCGAATATGCTCCATCTGGGCCTCATTTGGACCTGGTGACTCTGGTCCCTCTCTGGGCATCATCGGGACATGGTTCCTCTGCATGGCCTGCATTGTGGCCTCACCTGGACCTGGTGAGTGGAGTTGCCACCTGGGCCTCACCCATACCTGGAGACACAGGTCCCGAACCAGCCGGACCTATTAACTCTGGTCTTCACCTGGGCCACACCTGGACAAGGTGACACTGGTTCCCACCTGGGTCTCACCTGGACATGGTGAGTCGGATCCCCACCTGGTCCTCACCTGTAACTGGTGATTCTCGTTCCCACATGGTCATCATGTGGACCTGGTGGCTGCAGTATTTCTAGCTTCTCATGTATTTCGTGACTCTGGTCCCCACCAGGACCTCACCGGGTCCTGGTGAGTGTGGTTGCCACCTGCACCTCACCTGGACCTGGTGATTCTGGTCTGCACCTGAGACTACCCTGGATCTGGTGACTGTGGTCCCCACCTGGGATTCACCTGGATTTGGGGACTCCGGTCCCCATCTGGGCCTCACCTGGCCCTGTTGACCATGGTCCTCAACTGGGTAAATTGGGACCCGGTGATTTTCTTCCACAACTGGACCTCACCTGACCAGGTGACTCTGGTCCCCCTCTGGGTCTCACCGTGTCCTAGTGATTGTGAACCCCACTTTGGCCTGACTAGGACCTGCTGACCCTGGTTGCCACCTGCTCCTGACCTCGAACTGTTGACTCAGGTTCTTTCAAGGGCCTTTCATGTACCTGGTGATTCTGGTCCCCACCTCGGCCTCACCTGGACTTGGTGACTCTTGTCACTACCGGGGACTCACCTCGACCTGCTTACTGTGTTCCACACCTTGGCCTCCAGTAGACCTGTTTACCATGGTCCCCAAGACGGCCTCACATGGACATGATGACTCTGGAACCTCTCTGGGCCTCACCCTGAACTGGTGACTCTGGTCTCCATCTGGATGTCACCCTTACCAGGTGATTCTGGTACCCCTCTGGGCCTCAACCAGATCTGGTGACTCTGGTCCTCAACTGGGCCTCAACGGGACCTAGTGAATATGCTCCATCTGGGCCTCATTTGGACCTGGTGACTTTGGTCCCTCCCTGGGCATCATCGGGACATGGTTACACTGCATGGCCTACACGTTGGACTCACCAGGACCTGGTAAATCTGGTCCCTACATGGGCATCATCGGGACACGGTTCCTCTGCATGGCCCAAGGGTTGGCCTCACCAGGACCTGGTGATTGGGGTTTCCACCTGAGCCACCTAGGCCGCACCCAGATCTGGTGACTCTTGTCCCCAGCTATGCCTCCCCTGTACCTGGTGACCCATGAACCCACGTGGGCCTCACTTGGACCTGGTTAATCTGGTCTTTACCTGGTCCTCACCTGGAACTGGTAACTCTGGTCACCACCTGGGAATCACCTGGACCTGGTGAATCTGTTCCCCATCTGGGCCTCACCCTATCCTGGTTACTTTGTTCCCCACCTGGACCTGATTGCTGTGGACAACTTCTTGGCCTCACCTGGAAGTGGTGAGTGTGATCCTAACTTGGTCTCACCCAGATCTGGTGACTCTGGTCCTCACCTGTGGACCATTATGATCTGGATACTACGTTCAACACCTGAGCCTCACTTGGACATGATGACTCTGGATCCCCTCTGGACCTCACCCTGACATGGTGACTCTGCTCCCCATCTGGATGTCACCTAGACCAGGTGAATCTGGTACCCCTCTAGTCCTCAACTAGACCTGGTGACTCTGGTCCGCAACTGGGCCTCACCGGGACCTAGTGAATATGCTCCCCACCTGCGCCTCATCTGGACCTTGTGACTCTGGTTCTACCTGGGCATCATTGGGGCATGGTTACTCTATTCCCCACTGGGACTGACCTGATCCTGGTAACTCTGGTCCTGACTTTGGCCTCTTCTGTACCAGGTGACTCGGGCTCAACATGGGCCTCACCTGTAACTGGTGACTCTGATCCTAAGCATGGCCTCACCTGACCTGGTGACTGTGGTTCCCATCGGGACCTCTTCTGGACCTCAAGTCTCTGGGCCTACCTGGGCCTCACCAGGACCTGGTTTCTGTGGTTCCCACCTGGGTAGCATCAGGATATGGTGACCCTGTTCACTAACAGTGACCCAGCCGGACCTATTAACTCTGGTCTTCACCTGGGCCACACCTGGACATGGTGACACTGGTTCCCACCTGGGTCTCACCTGGACATGTTGAGTCGGATCCCCACCTGGTCCTCACCTGTAACTGGTGATTTTCATTCCCACATGGACATAATGTGGACCTTGTGGCTGCAGTGTTTCTAGATTCTCATATACCTCGTGACTCTGGTCCCCACCAGGGCCTCACCGGGAACTGGTGAGTGTGGTTGCCACCTGCACCTCACCTGGACCTGGTGATTCTGGTCTACACCTAAGACTACCCTGGATCTGGTGACTGTGGTCCCCACCTGGGCTTCACCTGGATTTGGGGACTCCGGTCTCCATCTGGGCTTCACCTGGCCCTGTTGACCATGGTCCTCAACTGGGCTAAATTGTGACCCGGTGACTGTGTTCCACAACTGGAACTCACCTGGACCTGGTGACTCTCGTCACCCTCTGGGTCTCACCGTGCCTTAGTGACTGTGAACCCCTCTTTGGCCTGACTGGGACCTGCTGATACCGGTTGCCACCTGCGCCTGACCTCAAACTGTAGACTCTGGTTTTTCAAAGGCCTCCCCTCGACCTGGTGATCCTGGTCCCCACCTGGGTCTGATTTGGACGTGGTGACACTTGTCACCACCGGGGACTCCCCTGGACCTGCTTACTGTGTTCCACACCTGGGCCTCAAGTAGACATGTTGATCATGGTCCCAAGGACGGCCTTACATGGACCTGTTGCCACTGCTCCCCACCGGGGCCTCACTTTTACCTGGTAACTTGGTCCCCACCTTGACCTCATCTGGTCTTACTGACTCTGGTCCCCACCTGGGCTTCACCTGGATCTGGTGACTCTGGTCTCCACCTGGACTTCACCTGGATCTGGTGACTCTGGTCCCCACCTGGACCTCTCCTGGACCTGGTGACTCTCTTTCCAACATGGACCTCACCTGGATCTGGTGACTCTGGTCCTCAGTTTGGCCTCACCTGGACCTGGTGTCTCTCGTCCCCACTTTGACCTAACTCAGAACTGCTGAATCTTGCCCCACCTAGGCCGCACCCAGACCAGGTGATCCTTGTCCACAGCTATGCCTCAATTCGACTTGATGAATCTGGTCCTCACGTGGGCCTCACATCACCTGGGACTCATCTGGATAGACTGGCTCTGGTTCCCACAAGTGGCTCACCTGATACTGGTGACTATGGTATTATTCTATGCCTCACCAGGACCTAGAGGTTCTGTTCCTGATCTGGGCCTGCATTGCCCTAGTGACTCTGGTCCTCACCCAGGCATCATTGGGACCTGGATACTCTATTCCACACCTGGGCCTCACTTTGACCAGAGACCTCTGGTCCAATTCGGGGCCTCAAACTAAGCTGGTTACTCTGGTTCCCCTCTGGGCCTCACCCTTACCTGGTGACTCTGGTCACCTCTTGGGCTTCACTTGGGCCTGGTGAATCTGGTCCTTAGCTGGTCCGCACCTGGATCTGGTCGCCAGCTGGGCCTCACCTGGACTTGGTGAATCCTGTTGCCACCTGTGCCTCACCTGAACCTTGTGACTGTGGTCCCACCTGGACCTCACCTGGATCTGGTTGCTCTGGTTCCCATATGGGACTCTCCTGGACCTGGTTCCTGTGGTTTCCATCTGGCCTCACCTGGAACACAATGACTCTGATCCATATTTGGGACACTCCTGGACCTGTTGACTCTGGTCCTTACCTGGGCATCATTGGGACCTGGATACTCTCATATACCTGGGCCTCACCTGGACCTGGTGACTGTGGTCCCACCTGGGCCTCACCTGGATGAGGTGACTGGTTCCCACAGGGACCTCACTGGGACCTGGTGACTCAGGTCTTCATATGGACATCATTGGACCTGGTTTCTCAGTTCCACATTGGGTCTTCGCCTGGAGCTAGTGATTCTCGTCCCACTCTGGGCCTCACCCTGACGTGGTGACTCTGGTCCCCACGTGGATATCACCAGAACCGGGTGACTCTGGTCCCCCTCCGTGACTCTCCCGGAGCTGGGGACACTGGTCCTCAACTGGGCCTCAACAGGACCTGGTGAAACTACTCCTCACTTAGGACTCGTCTGGACCTTGTGACTCTTTTCCCACCTGGCATCAATGGGACATGGTTACTCTGTTCCCCACCTGCGCCTCACCTGGACATGATAACTTTGCTCCACACTTTGGCCTCAAATGGTGCTGATGATTCTGGTCCCCACACCTAGGCCTCAATCTGGACTTGGTGACTGTGGTCCCCACCTGGGTCTCAACTGGACCAGGTGAATCTCGTTCCCACATGAACCACACCTGGACCTGGTGACTGTGGTGTTCTTGTAGACTCATATTTACCTGGTGACTCCGGTACCCACTAGGGCCTCACCTGGATCTGGTGACTCTGGCCTGCATGTTGACCTCACCTGTACCTGGTGAGTAGGGTTTGCCACCAGGGCCTCAACCATACCTGTTGACTCAGGTCCCCACGTGGGCCTCTTGGACCTGGTGAATCTGGACCTTACCTGGTTCTCTCCCAGACCCGGGGACTCTGGTCCCCACCTGGGCCTCACCTGGACCTGGTGAATCTGGTCCCTAACTGGGCCTCACCCAGTCCTGGTGACTTTGTTCCTCACCTGGACCTGATTGCTGTGGACTCTTTCTTGGCCTCACCTGGAACTGGTGACTCTGATTCTATCTGCGCGTTACCAAGACCTGGTGACTCTGTACTCACCTGGGCATCATTGGTACCTCGTGACTCTGTTCCACACCTGAGCCTCACCTGGACATGATGACTCTGGAACCTCTCTGGGCCTCACCCTGACCTGGAGACTCTGGTTCCCATCTGGATGTCACCTGGACCAGGTGATTCTGGTACCCCTCTAGGCCTCAACCAGATCTGGTGACTCTGGTCCCACTTGGCCCTCACCAGGACCTGGTGTCTCTGGTACCCACCTGGTTAGCATCAGGATATGGTACTCTGTTAACTAACAGTGACCCAGTGGGAACTATTAACTCTGGTCTTCAACTGGGCTACACCTGGACATGGTGACACTTGTTTCCACCTGGGTCTCACCTGGACATGGGGAGTCGGATCGCCACCTGGTCCTCACCTGTAACTGGTGATTCTCGTTCCCACGTGGACATCATGTGGACCTGGTGGCTGCAGTATTTCTAGCTTATCATGTACCTCGTGTCTCTGGTCCCCACCAGGGCCTCACTGGGACCTGGTGAGTGTGGTTTCCACCTGCACCTCACCTGGACCTGGTGATTCTGATATGCACCTGAGACTACCCCGGATCTGGTGACTGTGTTCCCCACCTGGGCTTCACCTGGATTTGGGGACTCCGGTCCCCATCTGGGCCTCACCTGGCCCTGTTGACCATGGTACTCAACTGGGCAAAATTGGGACCCGGTGACTGTGTTCCACAACTGAACCTCACCTGAACAAGGTGACTCTGGTCCCCCTCTGGGTCTCACCGTGCCCTAGTGACTGTGAACCCCACTTTGGCCTGACTTGGACATGCTGACCCTGGTTGCCACATGCTCCTGACCTCGAAGTGTTGACTCTGGTTCTTTCAATGGCCTCCCGTGTACCTGGTGATCCTGGTCCCCACGTGGGCCTCACCTGGACGTGGTGACTCTTGTCACCCCCGGGGACTTCCTGGACCTGCTTACTGTGTTCCACACCTGGGCCTCAAGTAGACCTGTTGACCATGGTCCCCAAACCGGCCTCACATGGACCTGTTGCTTCTGATCCCCACCGGGGCCTCACGTGTACCTAGGAACTCTGGTCCTCACCTGGGCCTCATCTTGACCTATTGACTTTGGTCCCCACCTGTGCTTCACCTGGATCTGTGACTCTGGTCCCCACCTGGACTTCACCTGGATCTGGTGACTCTGGTCCCCACCTGGACCTCTCCTGGACCTGGTGACTCTCTTTGAACATGGACCTCACCTGGATCTGGTGACTCTGGTCCCCACCTGGACCTCACCTGCATCTGGTGACTCTGGACTGCAGGTTGGCCTCACCTGGACCTGGTGTCTCTCGTCCCCACTTTGACCTAACTCAGAACTGCTGAATCTTGCCCCACCTAGGCCGCACTCAGACCTGGTGACTCTTGTCCCCAGCTATGCCTCAATTCGACCTGATGAATCCGGTCCTCACGTGAGCCTCAATTGGACCTGGGACTCAGCCGGATAGAGTGGCTCTGGTTCACGCAAGGGGATCAAATGATACAGCTGACTGTGGTCTTATTCTATGCCTCACCAGGACCTAGTGATTTGTCCCCATCTGGGCCTGCATGGCCCTAGTGACTCTGGACCTCACCCAGGCATCATTGGGACCTGGATACACTATTCCACAACTGGGCCTCACTCTGACTAGGGACCTCTGGACCCATTCTGGGCCTCAAACTAAACTGGTTACTCTGGTTCCCCCTCTGGGACTCACCCTTACCTGGTGACTCTGGTCAACCCATGGGCTTCATTTGGGCCTGGTGAATCTGGTCATTAGCTTGCCCTCACTTGGATCTGGTGACTGGTCACCAGCTGGGCCTCACTTGGACTTGGTGAATCCTGTTGCCACTTGCGCCTCACCTGGACCTTGTGACTGTGGTCCCACCAGGACCTCACCTGGATCTGGTGGCTCTGGTTCCCATATGGGGCTCTCCTGGACCTGATTTCTGTGGTCTCCATCAGGCATCACCTGGAACAAAATGACTCTGATCCATATTTGGGCCTCTCCTGGTCTGTTGTCTCTGGTCCTTACCTGGGCATCATTGCGACCTGGATACACTCTTATATACCTGGGCCTCACCTGGACCTGGTGACTTTGGTCCCACCTGGGCCTCACCTGGACGAGGTGACTGGTTCCCACAGGGATATCACCTGGACCTGCTGACTCAGGTGCTCACATGGGCATCATGGGACCTGGTTTCAGTTCCACATCGGGGCCTCACCTGGAGCTAGTGATTCTCGTCCCGCTCTGGGCCTCACCCTGACGTGGTGACTCTGGTCCCCATCTGGATATCACCGGAACCGGGTGACTCTGGTCCCCCTCTGGGACCCACCCGGAGCTGGGGACACTGGTCCTCAACTGGGCCTCACCTGGACCTGGTGAATCTGGTCCCCATCTGGGCCTCACCCAGTCCTGGTGACTTTGTTCCCCACCTGGACCTGATTGCTGTGGACTCTTTCTTGGCCTCACCTGGAACTGGTGACTCTGAACCTATCTGCGCGTCACCCAGATCTGGTGACTCTGGTCCTCACCTGGGCATCATTGGTACCTGGTGACTCTGTTCCTCACCTGAGCCTCACCTGGACATGATGACTCTGGAACCTCTCTGGGCTTCTCCCTGACCTGGTGACTCTAGTCCCTACCTGCGCATCATCGGGACATGGTTCCACAGCATGGCCTGCATGTTGGCCTCACCTGGATGTGGTAACTCTCGTCCTTACCTGGGTATCATCGGGACATGGTTCCTCTGCATGGCCTGCAGGTTGGCCTCACCTGGACCTGGGGAGTGCCTTGCCACCTGGCCTCACCAATACCTGGTGACTCAGGTCCCCACGTGGGCCTCATTTGGACCTGTTGAATCTGGTCCTTACCTGGTCGTCACCCGGAACTGGTAAGTCTTTTCACCACCTGGAAATAACCTGGACCTGGTGAATCTGGTCCCCATCTGGGCCTCACCCAGTCCTGGTGACTTTGTTCCCCACCTGGACCAGATTGCTGTGGACTACTTCTTTTCCTCACCTGGAACTGGTGACTCTGATCCTAACTGGGCCTCACCCAGATCTGGTGACTCTGGTCCTCACCTGTGGACCATTATGATCTGGATACTCTGTTCCACACCTGAGCCTCACCTGGACATGATGACTCTGGATCCCCTCTGGACCTCACCCTGACATGGTGACTCTGCTTCCCATGTGGATGTCACCTAGACCAGGTGAATCTGGTACCCCTCTAGGCCTCAACTAGACCTGGTGACTGTGGTCCTCAACTGGGCCTCACCGGGACCTAGTGGATATGCTCCCCTCCAGGGCCTCATCTGGACCTGGTGACTCTGGTTCTACCTGGGCATCACTGGGACCTAGATACTCTCTTATATACCTGGGCCTCACCTGGACCTGATGACTGTGGTCCCACCTGGGCCTCACCTGGACCTGGTGAATCTGGTCCCCATCTGGGCCTCACCTAGTCCTGGTGACTTTGTTCCCCACCTGGACCTGATTGCTGTGGACCCTTTCTTGGCCTCACCTGGAACTGGTGACTCCGATCCTATTTGCGCGTCTCCCAGATCTGGTGACTCTGGTCCTCACCTGGGAGTTATTGGTACCTGGTGACTCTGTTCCACACCTGAGCCTCACCTGGACATGATGACTCTGGAACCTCTCTGGGTCTCACCCTGACCTGTTGACTCTGGTCCCCATCTGGATGTCACCTGGACCAGGTGATACTGGTAATCCTCTAGGACTCAACCAGATCTGGTGACTCTGGTCCTCAACTGGGCCTCACCTGGACCTAGTGAATATGCTCCATCTGGGCCAAATTTGGACCTGGTAACTCTGGTCACTACCTCGGCATCATCGGTCATGGTTCCACTGCGTGGCCTGCAGGTTGCACTCACCTGGACCTGGTAACTCTGGTCCCTACCTGGGCATCATCCGGACATGGTTCCTCTGCATGGCCTGCAGGTTGGCCTCACCTGGACCTGGTGAGTGGGGTTGCCACCTGGGCCTCACCCATACCTTGTGACTCAGGTCCCCACGTGGGGCTCTTGGACCTGGTGAATCTGATCCTTTCCTGATCCTCTCCTAGACCATGGGACTCTGGTCACTACCTGTGCCTCCCCTGGACCTGGTGAATCTGGTCCCCATCTGAGACTCACCCAGTCCTGGTGACTTTGTTCCCCACCTGGACCTGATTGCTGTTCACTCCTTCTTGGCCTCACCTAGAACTGGTGACTCTGATCCTATCTGCGCGTCACCCAGACCTGGTGACTCTGGTCCTCACCTGGGCATCATTGGTACCTGCTGACTCTGTTGCACACCTGAGCCTCACCTGAACATGATGACTCTGGAACCTGGCCGGGCCTCACCCTGACCTGGTGACTCTGGTCCCCATCTGGATGTCACCTGGACCAGGTGATTCTGGTACCCCTCTAGGCCTCAACCAGTTATGGTGACTCTGGTCCTCAACTGGGCCTCACCTGGACCTAGTGAATATGCACCATCTGGGCCTCATTTGGACCTGGTGACTCTGGTCCCTACCTGGGCATCATCGGGACATGGTTCCACTGCATGGCCTACAGGTTGGCCTCACTTGGACCTGGTAAATCTGGTCCCTACCTGGTCATCATCGGGACATGGTTCCTCTGAATGGCCTGCAGGTTGGCCTCACCTGGACCTAGTCAGTGGGCTTGCCACCTGGTCCTCACCCATGCCTGGTGACACAGGTCCCCATGTGGGCCTCACTTGGACCTGGTGAATCTAGTCCTTGCCTGGTCCTCACCCGGAACTGGTAACTCTGGTCACCACCTGGGAAACACCTAGACCTGGTGAATCTGGTCCCCATCTGGTCCTCATTGAGTCCTGGTGACTTTGTTCCCCACCTGGAACTGATTGCTGTGGACTTCTTCTTGGCCTCACCTGGAACTGGTGACTCTGATCCTAACTGGGCCCCACCCAGATCTGTTGACTCTGGTCCTCATCTGTGGACCATTATGATCTGCATACTCTGTTCCACACCTGATCCTCATCTGGACATGAGGAATCTGGATCCTCTCTGGGCCTCACCCTGACATGGTGACTCTGGTCCCCACCTGGACTTCACCTGGATCTGGTGACTCTGGTCCCCACCTGGACCTGACCTGCATCTGGTGACTCTGGTCCTCAGTTTGGCCTCACCTGGACCTGGCGTCTCTCGTCTCCACTTAGACCTAACTCAGAACTGCTGAATCTTGTCCCACCTAGACCGCATCCAGACCTGGTGCCTCTTGTCCCCAGCTATGCCTCAATTCGACCTGATGAATCTGGTCCTCACGTGGGCCTCACATGGACCTGCTACACAGCTGGATAGAGTGGCTCTTGTTCCCACATGGGGCTCACCTGATTCTAGTGACTGTGGTCTTATTCTATGCCTCACCAGGACCTAGTTATTCTGTTCCCCATCTGGGCCTGCATGGCCCTAGTGACTCTGGTCCTCACCCAGGCATCATTGGGACCGGGATTCTCTATTCCACCCCTGGGCTTCACTCTGACCAGGGACCTATGGTCCCATTCTGGGCCTCAAACTAAAGTGGTTACTCTGGTACCCCCTCTGGGACTCAGACTAATCTGGTGACTCTGGTCACCCCTTTGGCTTCACTTGGGCCTCGTGAATCTGGTCCTTAGCTGGTTCTCACCCGAATCTGGTGACTGGTCTCCACCTGGGCCTCACCTGGGCTTGGTGAATCCTGTTGCCATCTGCGCCTCACCTGGACCTTGTGACTGTGGTCCCACCTTGAACTCACCAGGATTTGGTGGCTCTGGTTCCCATATGGGGCTCTCCTGAACCTGGTTCCTGTGGTCTCCATCTGGCCTCACCTGGAACACAATGACTCTGATCCATATTTGGTCCTCTCCTGGACCTGTTGACTCTGGACCTTACATGGGCATCATTGGGACCTCGATACTGTCTTATATACCTCGGCCTCACCTGGACCTGGTGACTTTGGTCCCACCCGGGCCTCACCTGGATGAGGTGAGTGGTTCCCACAAGGACCTCACCTGGACCTGGTGACTCAGGTCCTCATATGGGCATCATGGGACCTGGTTCTCAGTTCCACTTCGGGGCCTCACCTGGACCTAGTGATTCACCTCCCCCTCTGGGCCTCACCCTGACGTGGTGACTCTGGTCCCCACCTGGATATCACCAGAACCGGGTAACTCTGGTCCCCCTCTGAGACTCACCCGGAGCTGTGGACCCTGGTCCTAAAGTGGGACTCAAGAAGTCCTGATGAATCTACTCTTCACTTAGGCCTCGTCTGGACCTTGTGACTCTTTTCTCACCTGGCATCAATGGGACATGGTTACTCTGTTCCCCACCTGGGCCTCACCCGGACATGATAACTTTGCTCCATTCTTTGGCCTCAACTGGTTCTGATGACTCTCGTCCCCCCACCTAAGCCTCAATCAGGACCTGGTGACTGTGGTCCCCACTTGGGTTTCCCCTGGACCTGGTGACTCTCGTTCCTACATGAACTACACCTGGACTTGGTGACTGTGGTGTTCTTGTAGACTCACATTTCCCTGGTGACTCCGGTCCCCACTAGGGCCTCACCTGGATCTGGTGACTCTGGCCTGCAGGTTGGCCTCACCTGGACTTGGTAAGTGGGGTTGACACCTGGGCGTCACCCATACCTTGTGACTCAGGTCCCCACGTGGGCCTCTTGGACCTGGTGAATCTGGTCCTTACCTGGCCTCTCCCAGACCCAGGGACTCTGGTCACCACCTGGGCCTCACCTGGACCTGGTGATTCTGGTCCCCATCTGGGCCTCACACAGTCCTGGTGACTTTGTTCCCCACCTGGACCTGATTGCTCGGCACTCTTTCTTGGCCTCACCTGGAACTGGTGACTCTGACTCTGCTCCTAACCTGGGGATCATTGCGAACTGGATACTCTCTTATATACCTGGGCCTCACCTGGACCTGGTGACTGTGGTCCCACCTGGGCCTCACCTGGACGAGTTGACTGGTTCCAACAGGGACCTCACCTGGACCTGGTGACTCAGGTCATCATATGGGCATTATGGGACCTGGTTTCTCAGTTCCACATCGGGGCCTCACCTGGACCTAGTGATTCTCATCCCCCTCTGGGCCTCACCCTGACATGGTGACTCTGGTCCCCAGCTGGATATCACCAGAACCGGGTGACTCTGGTCTCCCTCTGGGACTCACCCGGAGCTGGGGACAATGGTCCTCAACTGGGCCTCAACAGGACCTGGTGAATCTACTCCAAACTTAGGCCTCGTCTGGACCTTGTGACTCTTTTCCCACCTGGCATCAATGGGACATGGTTTCTCTGTTCCCCACCTGGGCCTCAGCTGGACATGATAACATTCCTCCACACTTTGGCCTCAACTGGTCCTGATGACTCTGTTCCCCCCACCCTGGCCTCAATCTGGTCCTGGTGACGGTGGTCCCCACCTGGGTCTCACCTGGACCTGGTGACTCTCGTTCCCACATGAACCCCACCTGGACCTGTTGACTTTGGTGTTCTTGTAGACTCACATTTACCTGGTGTCTCCTGTCCCCAGTAGGGCCTCACCTGGATCTGGTGACTCTGATCCTATCTGCGCGTCACCCAGATCTGGTGACTCTGCTCCTAACCTGGGCATCATTGGTACCTGGTTACTCTGTTCGACACCTGAGCCTCACCTGGACATGATGACTCTGGAACCTGGGTGGGCCTCACCCTGACCTGGTGACTCTGGTCCCCATCTGGTTGTCACATGGACCAGGTGACTCTGGTACCCCTCTAGGCCTCAACCAGTTCTGGTGCCTCTCGTCCTCAACTGGGCCTCACCTGGACCTAGTGAATATGCTCCATCTGGGCCTCATTTGGACATGGTGACTCTGGTACCTACCTGGGCATTCGGGACATGGTTCCACTGCATGGCCTGCAGGTTGGCCTCACATGAACCTGGTAACTCTGTTCCCTACCTGGGCATCATCGGGTCACGGTTCCTCGGCATGGCCTGCAGGTTGGCCTCACCTGGACCTGGTCAGTGGGCTTGCCATCTGGGCCTCACCCATACCTGGTGACTCAGGTCCCCACGTGGGCCAATCTTGGACCTGGTGAATCTGGTCCATACATGGTCCCATCCCAGACCCAGGGACTCTGGTCACCACCTGGGCCTCACCTGGACCTGGTGAATCTGGTCCCCATCTGGGCCTCACGCAGTCCTGGTGTCTTTGTTCCCCACCTGGACCTGATTGCTGTGGACTCTTCCTTGGCCTCACCTGGAACTGGTGACTCTGATCATATCTGCGCGTCACCCAGAGCTGGTGACTCTGGTCCTCACCTGGGCATCTTGGTACCTGGTGACTCTGTTCCTCACCTGAGCCTCACCTGGACATGATGACTCTGGATCCCCTCTGGGCCTCACCCTGACATGGTGACACTGGTCTCTATCTGGATGTCACCTAGACCAGGTGAATCTGGTACACCTCTAGGCCTCAACTAGACCTTGTGACTCTTGTCCTCAACAGGGCCTCACCGGGACCTAGTGATTAGCTCCCCTCCTGGGCCTCATCTGGAACTGGTGACTCTGGTTCTACCTGGTCATCATCGAGACATGGTTATTCTATTCCCCACTGGGACTGACCTGATACTGGTATCTCTGGTCTGAATTTGGCCTCTTCTGTTCCAGGTTACTCTGGCTCCACCTGGGCCTCACCTGTAACTGGTGACTCTGATGCTAAGCATGGCCTCACCTGACCTGGTGACTGTGGTTCCCATCGGGACCTCATCTGGAACTCATGTCTCTGGACACACCTGGGCCTCACCAGGACCTGGTGTCTGTGGTACCCACCTGGGTAGCATCAGGATATGGTTACACTTTTCACTAACAGTGACCCAGCCGGACCTATTAACTCTGGTCTTCACCTGGGCCACACCTGGACATGGTGACACTGGTTCACACCTGGGCCTCACCTGGACATGGTGAGTCGGATCCCCATCTGGTCCTCACCTGTAACTGGTGATTCTCGTTCCCACATGGACATCATGTGGACCTGGTGGATGCAGTGTTTATAGCTTCCCATGTACCTCGTCACTCTGGGCCCCAACAGGGCCTCACCGGGACCCGCTGAGTGTGGTTGCCACCGGCAACTCACCTGGACATGGTGATTCTGGTCTGCACCTGAGACTACCCTGGATATGGTGAATGTGGTCCCCACCTGGGCTTCACCTGGATTTGGGGACTCCAGTCCCCATCTGGGCCTCACCTGGCCCTGTTGACCATGGTCTTCAACTGGGCAAAATTGGGACTCGGTGACTGTGTTCCACAACTGGACTTCACCTGGGCCAGGTGACTCTGGTCCCCCTCTGGGTCTCACCGTGCCCTAGTGACTGTGAACCCCCTCTATGGCCTGACTTGGACCTGCTGACCCTGGTTGCCACCTGCGCCTGACCTCGAACTGTTGACTCGGGTTCTTTCAAGGTCCTCCCCTGGACCTGGTGATCCTGGTCCCCACCTGGGCCTCAACTGGACGTGGTGACTCTTGTCACCACCTGAGACTCACCTGGACCTGGTTACTGTGTTCCACACTTGGGCCTCAAGTAGACCTGTTGACCATGGTCCCCAAGGCAGCCTCACATGGACCTGTTGCCTCTGATCCCCACCGGGGCCTCACGTGTACCTGGTAACTCTGGTCCTCACCTGGGCCTCATCTACCTAGTGACTCTTGTCCCCACCTGGGCTTCACCTGGATCTGGTGACTCTGGTCCCTACCTGGATTTCACCTGGATCTGGTGACTCTGTTCCCCAACTGGTCCTCTCCTGGACCTGGTTACTCTCTTTCCAACATCTACCTCACTTGGATCTGGTGACTCTGTTCCCCAACTGGTCCTCTCCTGGACCTGGTTACTCTCTTTCCAACATCTACCTCACCTGGATCTGGTGACTCTGGTCCACCCCAGGACCTCTCCTGGACCTGGTGACTCCTTTCCAACATGGACCTCATGTGGATCTGGTGACTCTGGTCCTCAGTTTGGCCTCACCTCGACTTGGTGGCTCTCGTCCCCACTTTGACCTAACTCAGAACTGCTGAATCTTGCCCCACCTAGGCCGCACCCAGACCTGGTGAATCCTGTCCCCAGCTATGCCTCAATTCGACCTGATGAATCTGGTCCTCACGTGTGCCTCACATGTACCTGGGACTCAGCTAGATAGAGTGGCTCTGTTTCCCACAAGGGGCACACCTGATACTGCTGACTGTGGTCTTATTCTATGCCTCACCAGGACCTAGTGATTCTGTTCCCTATCTGAGCCTGCATGACCCTAGTGCCTCTGGTCCTCACCCAGGCATCATTGGGTGATGGACCCAATGATCCTTACCCTGGATACTGTATTCCACACCTGTGCCTCACTTTGACCAGGGACTTCTGGTCCCATTCTGGGCCTCAAACTAAAGTGGTTACTCTGGTTCCGCTCTGGGCCTCACCCTTACCTGGTGACTCTGGTCACCACTTGGGCTTCACTATGGTCTGGTGAATCTGGTCCTTAGATTGTCCGCACCTGGTTCTGGTGACTGGTCGCCACCTGGGCCTCACCTGGACTTGGTGAATCCTGTTGCCACCTGCGCCTCACCTGGACCTTGTGACTGTGGTCCCACCTGAACCTCACCTGGATCTGGTGGCTCTTGTTCCCATATGGGGCTCTCCTGGACCTGGTTCCTGTGGTCTCCAACTGGCCTCACTTGGAACACTATGACTCTGAAAAATATTTGGGCCTCTCCGGTACCTGTTGACTCTGGTCCTTACTTGGGCATCATTGGGAGCTGGATACTCTGTTATATATCTGGACCTCACCTGGACCGGTGACTGTGGTCCCACCTGGGCCTCACCTGGACGAGGTGACTGGTTCCCACAGAGACCTCACCTGGACCTGGTGACTCAGGTCCTCATATGGGCAACATGGGACCTGGTTTCTCACTTCCACATCGGGGCCTCACATGGACCTAGTGATTCTCGTCCCACTCTGGGCCGCACCCTGACATGGTGAGTCTGGTCCCCACCTGGATATCACCAGAACCGCGTGACTCTGGACCCCTTCTGGGACTCACCCGGAGCTGGGGACACTGGTCCTTAACTGGGCCTCAACAAGACCTGGTGAATCTACTCCTCACTGAGGCCTCGTCTGGACATGTGACTCTTTTTCCACCTGGCATCAATGGGACATGGTTACACTGTTCCCCACCTGGGCCTCAACTGGACATGATAACTTTGCTCCACACTTTGGCCTCAACTGGTCCTGATGACTCTGGTCCCCCCTCCTAGGCCTCAATCTGGACCTGGTGACTGTGGTCCCCATCTGCGTCTCACCTGGCCTTGGTGACTCTTGTTCCCAAATGAACCAAACCTGGACCTGGTGGTTGTGGTGTTCTTGTAGACTCATATTTACCTGGTGACTCCGGTCCCCACTAGGGCCTCACGTGGATCTGGTGACTCTGACCTGCAGGTTGGCCTCACCGGGACCTGGTGAGTGGGGTGGCCACCTGGGCCTCACCCATACCTGGTGACTCAGGTCCCCACGTGGGCCTCTTGGACCTGGTGAATCTGGTCCTTACCTGGTCCTCTCCCAGACCCAGGGACTCTGGTCACCACCTGGGCCTCACCTGGACCTGGTGAATCTGGTCCCCATCTGGGCCTCACCCAGTCCTGGTGACTTCGTTCCACATGTGGACCTGATTTCTGTGGACTCTTCCTTGGCCTCACCTGGAACAAGTGACTCTGATCCTATCTGCGCGTCACCCAGACTTGGTGACTCTGACCCTAACCTGGGCATCATTGGTACCTGGTGACTCTGTTCCACACCTGAGCCTCACCTGGACATGATGACTCTGGAACCTCTCTGGGCCTCACCTTGACCTGGTGAGGGTGGTCCCCATCTGGATGTCACCTGGACCAGGTGACTCTGTACCCCGATAGTCGTCAACCAGATCTGGTGACTCTGGTCTTCAACTGGGCCTCACCTGGACCTAGTGAATATGCTCCATCTGGGCCTCATTTGCACCTGGTGACTCTGGTCCGTACATGGGCATCATCGGGACTAGGTTCCACAGTATGGCCTGCAGGTTGGACTCACCTGGACATGGTAAGTCCTGCCCCTACCTGGGCATCATCGGAACATTGTTCCTTTGCATGGCCTGCAGGTGGCCTCACCTGGACCTGGGGAGTGGGGTTGACACCTGGTCCTCACACATACCTGGTGATTCAGGTTCCCACGTGGGCCTCACTTGGACCTTGTGAATCTGGTCCTTACCTGGTGCTCACCCGGAAATGGTAACTCTGGTCACCACCTGGGAATCACCTGGACCTGGTGAATCTGGTCCCCATCTGGGCCTCACCCAGTCCTGGTGATTTTGTTCCCCACCTGGACCTGATTGCTGTGGACTCCTTCTTGGCCTCACCTAGAACTGGTGACTCTGATCCTAACTGGGCCTCACCCAGATCTGGTGACTCTGGTCCTCACCTGTGGACCATTATGACCTGGATACTCTGTTCCACACCTTACCTCACCTGGACATGATGACTCTGTATCCCCTGTGGGCCACAGCCTGACATGGTAACTCTGGTCCCCATCTGGATGTCACCTAGACCAGGTGAATCTGGTACCCCTCTAGGCTAAACTAGTCCGGGGGCATCTGGTCTACAACTGGGCCTCACCGGGACCTAGTGAATATGCTCCCCACCTGCGCCTCATCTGGACGTGGTGACTCGGGTTCTACTTGGGCATCATCGGGACATGGTTACTATATTCCCCACTGAGACTGACCTGATCCTGGTAACTCTGGTCCTTACTTTGGCCTCTTCTGTACCAGGTGACTCTGTCCCCACCTGGGCCTCACCTGTAACTGGTGACTCTGATCCTAAGCATGGCCTAACCTGACCTGGTGACTGTGGTTTCCATCGGGGCTTCAACTGGACCTCATGACTCTGGTCCCACCTGGGCCTCACCAGGACCTGGTGTCTCTGGTACCCACCTGAGTACCATCAGGATATGGTTACACTGTTCTCTAACAGTGACCCACCCGGAACTATTAACTCTGGTCTTCACCTGGACATGGTGACACTGGGTCCCACCTGGGTCTCACCTGGACATGGTGAGTCGGATCCCCACCTGGTCCTCACCTGTAAATGGTGTTTCTCGTTCCCACGTGGACATCATGTGGACCTGGTGGCTGCAGTGTTTCTAGCTTCTCATGAACCTCGTGACTCTGGTCCCCACCAGGGCCTAACCGGGACCTGGTGAGTGTGGTTGCCACCTGCACCTCACCTGGACCTGGGTTTCTCGTCTACACCTGAGACTACCTTGGATTTGGTGACTGTGGTACCCACCTGGGCTTCACCTGGATTTGGGGACTCCGGTCCCCTCTGTACTCACCTGGCCCTGTTGACCATGGCACTCAACTGGGCAAAATTGGGACCCGATGACTGTGTTCCACAAATGGACCTCACTTGTACCAGGTGACTCTAATCCCCCTCTGGGTCTCCCCGTGCCCTAGTGACTGTGAACCCCACTTTGGCCTGACTTGGACCTGCTGACCCTGGTTGCCACATGCGCCTGACCTCGAAATATTGACTCTGGTTCTTTCAAGGGCCCCCGTGTACCTGGTGATCCTGGTCCCCACCTGGGCCTCACCTGGACGTGGTGACTGTTGTCACCACCGGGGACTCACCTGGACCTGCATACTGTGTTCCATACCTGGGCCTCACGTAGCCCTGTTGAACATGGTCCCAAGCCGGCCTCACATGGAACTGTTGCCTCTGATCCCCACCGAGGCCTCACGTGTACCTGGTAACTCTGGTCCTCACCTGGGCCTCATCTGGATCTGGTGACTCTGGTCCCAACCTGGACTTCACCAGGATCTGGTGACTCTGGACCCCCTGGACCTCTCCTGGACCTGGTGACTCTCTTTCCAACATGGACCTCACTTGGATCTGGTGACTCTGGTCCTCAGTTTGGACTCACCTGTTCCTGGTGTCTTTCTTCCCCATTTTGACCTAACTCAGAACTGCTGAATCTTATCCCACCTAGGCCACACCCAGACCTGGTGACTCTTGTGCCCAGCTATGCCTCAATAAGACCTGATGTATCTGGTCCTCATGTGGGCCTCACATGGACCTGGGACTCAGCTGGATACAGTGGCTCTGGTTTCCACAAGCGGCTCACCTGATACTGCTGACTGTGGTCTTATTCTATGCCTCACCAGGACCTAGTGATTCCGGGCCCCATCTGGGCCTGCAAGGCCCTAGTGACTCTGGTCCACACCCAGGCATCATTGGGACCTGGATACTCTATTCCACACCTGGGCCTCAATTTCACCAGGGACCTCTGGTCCCATTCTGGGCCTCAAACTAAACTGGTTACTCTGGTTCCCCCTCTGGGTCTCACCCTTACCTGGTGACTCTGGTCACCCCTTGGACTTCACTTGGGCCTGGTTTATCTGGTACTTAGCTGGTCCGCACCTGGATGTGGTGACTGGTCGCCACCTGGGCCTCACCTGGACTTCGTGAGTCCTGTTGCCACCTGCGCCTCACCTGGACCTTGTGACTGTGGTCCCACCTGGACCTCACCTGGATCTGGTGGCTCTGGTTCACATATGGAGCTCTCCTGGCCCTTGTTCTTGTGGTCTCCATCTGGCCTCACCTGGAACACAATGACTGATCCATATTTGGGACTCTCCTGGACCTGTTGACTCTGGTCCTTACCTGGGCATCATTGGGACCTGGATACTCTCTTATATACCTGGGCCCACCTGGACCTGGTGACTGTGTTCCCACCTGGGCCTCACCTGGATGAAGTGCCTGGTTCCTTCAGGGACTTCACCAGAAACTGGTGACTCAGGTCCTCATATGGGCATCATGGGACCTGGTTTCTCAGTTCCACATCGGGGCCTCAACAGGACCTAGTGATTTCGTCCAACTCTGGGCCTCACCCGGACGTGTGACTCTGGTCCCCACCTGGATATCACCAGAACCGGGTGACTCTTGTCCCCCTCTGGGACTCCCCCGGAGCTGGGGACACTGGCCCTCAACTGGGCCTCAACAGGACTTGGTGAATCTACTCCTCACTTAGGCCTCGTCTGGACCTTGTGACTCTTCCAACCTGGCATCAATGGGACATGGTTACTCTGACCCCCACCTGGGCCTCAACTGGACATGATAACAATGCTCCACACTTTGGCCGCAACTGCTCCTGATGACACTGTTCCCCCCACCTAGGCCTCAATCTGGCCCTGGTGACTGTGATCCCCACCTGGGTCTCACCTGGACCTTGTGACTCTCGTTCCCAGATGAACCACACCTGGATCTGGTGACTGTGGTGTTCTTGTATACTCACAAGTACCTGGTGACTCCAGTCCCCACTAGGGCCTCACCTGGATCTGGTGACTCTGGCCTGCCGGTTGGACTCACCTGGACCTGGTGAGTAGGGTTGCCACCTGGGCCTCACCCAAACCTGTTGGCTCAGGTCCCCATGTGGGCTTCTTGGACCTGGTGAATCTGGTCCTTACCTGGTCCTCTCCCAGACCCTGGGACTCTGGTCAACATCTGGGCCTCACCTGGACCTGGTGATTCTGGTCCCCATCTGGGTCTCACCCAGGTCTGGTGACTTTGTTCCCCACCTGACCTGATTGCTGTGAACTCTTTCTTGGCCTCACCTGCAACTGGTGACTCTGATCCTATCTGCGCCTCACCCAGAACTGGTGACTCTGGTCCTCACTTGGGCATCATTGGTACCTGGTGACTCTCTTCCACACCTGAGCCTCACCTGGACCCGATGACTCTGGAACCACTCTGGGCCTCCCCCTGACCTGGTGACTCTGGTACCCAAACGGATATCACCTGGACCAGGTGATTCTTGTACCCTTCTAAGACTCAAGCAGATATGTTGAAACTGGTCCTCAACTGGGCCTCACCTGGACCTAGTGAATATGCTCCATCTGGGCCTTATTTGGACCTGGTGACTCTGGTCCCTACCTGGGCCTCATCGGGACATGGTTCCACTGCATGGCCTGCAGATTGGCCTCAACTAGATCTGGTAAATCTAGTCCCTACCTGAGCATCACCGGGACATGGTTCCTCTGCATGGCCTGCAGGTTGGCCTCATCTGGACCTGGTGAGTGGGGTTGCCACCTGGGCCTCACACATACCTTGTGACACAGGGCCCCACGTGGGCCTCCCTTTGACCTGGTGAATCTGGTCCTTACCTGGTCCTCACTCGGAACTAGTAAGTCTGGTCACTACATGGGAATCATCTGGACCTGGTGAATCTGGTCCCCATTAGGCCTCACCCAGTCCTGGTGACTTTGTTCCCCACCTGGACCTGATTGCTGTGGACTCCTTTTGGGCCTCACCTGGAACGGGTGACTCTGATCCTAACTGGGCCTCACCCAGATCTGGTGACTCTGGTCCTCACCTGTGGATCATTATGACCTGGATACTCTGTTCCACACCTGAGCCTCACCTGAACATGATTACTCTTGAACCTCTCTGGGCCTCACCCTGACCTTGTGACTCTGGTCCGAATCTGGATGTCACCTGGACCAGGTGATTCTGGTATCCTTCTACGCCTCAACAAGATCTGGTAACTATGGTCCTCAATTGGGCCTCACCTGGACCTAGTGAATATGCTCCATCTGGGCCTCACCTGGACCTGGTGAATCTGGTCCCCATCTGCGCCTCACCCAGTCCTGGTGACTTTGTTCCCCACCTGGACCTGATTGCTGTGGACTTATCCTTGGCCTCACCTGGAATTGGTGACTCTGATCCTATCTGTGCACAACCAGACCTGTGACTCTGGTCCTCACCTGGGCATCATTGGTACCTGGTGACTCTGTTCCACACCTGAGACTCACATGTACATGATGACTCTGGAACCTCTCTGGGCCTCACCCTGACCTGGTGACTCTGGTCCCCATCTGGATGTCACCTGGACCAAGTGATTCGGGTACGTCTATAGGCCTCAACCAGATCTGGTGACTCTGGTCCTCATCTAGGCCTCACCTTGACCCAGTGAATATGCTCCTTCTGGGCCTCTTTTGGACCTTGTGCCTCTGGTCCCTACCTGAGCATCATCGGGACTTTGCTCCACTGCATGGCCTGCAGGTTGGCCTCACCTGGACCTGGTAACTCTGGTCCCTACCTGGGCATCATCAGTACACGGTTCCTCTGCATGGCCTGCAGGTTGGCCTCACCTGGCCCTGGTGAGTGGGGTTGCCACCTGGGACTCACCCATACCTGGTGACTCGGGTCCCCACGTGGGCCTCTTGGACCTGATGAATCTGGTCCTTACCTGGTCCTCTCCCAGACCCGGGGACTCTGGTCACCACATGGACCTGATTGCTGTGGACACCTTCTTGGCCTCACCTGGAACTGATGACTCTGATCCTAACTGGGCCTCAAACAGATCTGGTGACTCTGGTCCTCACCTGTGGACCATTATGACCTGGATACTCTGTTCCACACCTGAGCCTCACATGGACCTGATGACTCTTAATCCTCTCTGGGCCTCAGTCTGACATGGTGACTCTGGTCCCCATCTGGATGTCACCTAGACCAGGTGAATCTTGTACCCCTCCAGGCCTCAACTAGAACTGGTGACTCTGGTGCTCAACTGGGCCTCATCGGGACCGAGTGAAAATGCTCCCCACCTGCGCCTCAATTGGACATGTTGACTCTGGTTCTAACTGGGCATCATCGGGACATGGTTACTCTATTCCCCACTGGGACTGACCTGATCCTGGTAACTCTGGTCCTGACTTTGGCCTCTTCTCTACCAGGTGACTCTGGCTCCACCTGGGCCTCACCTCTAACTGATGACTCTGATCCTAAGCATGGCCTCACCTGACCTGGTGACTGTGGTTCCCAATGGGATCTCACCTGGACCTCATGTCTCCGGTCCCACCTGGGCCTCACCAGAACCTAGTGTCTCTGGTACCCACCTGGATAGCATCAGGATATGGTTACACTGTTCACTAACAGTGACCCAGCCGGAACTATTAACTCTGGTTTCACCTGGGCCACACCTGTACATGGTGACACACGTTCCCACCTGGGTCTCACCTGGACATGGTGAGTCAGATCCCCACCTGGTCCTCACCTGTAACTGGTGATTCTCATTCCCACATGGACATCATGTGGACTTGGTGGCTGCAGTGTTTCTAGCTTTTCATATACCTCGTGACTCTGGTCCCCACCAAGGCCTCACCGGGACCTGGTGAGTGTGGTTGCCACTTGCACCTCACCATGACCTGGTGATTCTGGTCTGCACCTGAGACTGTCCTGGATCTGGTGACTGTGGTCCCACCTGGGCCTCACCTGGACGAGGATCCTGGTTCCCACGGGGACCTCACCTGGACCTGGTGACTCAGGTCCTCATATGGGCATCATGGGACCTGGTTTCTCAGTTCCACATCGGGCCTCACCTGGACCTAGAGATTCTCGTCCCGCTCTGGGCCTCACCCTGACGTGGTGACTCTGGTCCCCACCTGGATATCACCAGAACTGGGTGACTCTGGTCCCCCTAGGGGACTCACCCGGAGCTGGGGACACTGCTCCACAACTGGGCCTCAACAGGACCTGGTGAATCTACTCCTCACTTAGGCCTCGTCTGGACCTTTTGACTCTTTTCCCACCTGGCATCAATGGGACATGGTTACTCTGTTCCCCACCTGGGCCTCAACTGGACATGATAATTTTGCTCCGCACTTTGGCCTCAACTGGTCCTGATGACTCTGGTCCCCCCACCTAGGCCTCAATCTGGACCTGGTGACTGTGGTCCCCATCTGGGTCTCACCTGGACCTGGTGACTCTCATTCCCACATGAACCACACCAAGACCTGGTGACTGTGGTGTTCTTGTAGACTCACATTTACCTGGTGACTCCGGTCCCCACTAGGGCCTCACCTGGATCTGGAGACTCTGGCCTGCAGGTTGGCTTCACCTGGACCTGGTGAGTGGGGTTGCCACCTGGGCCTCACCCTTACCTGGTGACTCAGTTCCCCACGTGGGCCTCTTGGACCTGGTGAATCTGGTTCTTACCTGGTCCTCTCCCGGACCCGGGGACTCTGGTCACCACCTGGGACTCACCTGGACCTGGTGAATCTGGTCCCCATCTGGGTCTCACCCAGTCCTGGGGATTTGTTCCCCACCTGGACCTGATTGATGTGGACTCTTTCTTGGCCTCACCTGGAACTGGTGACTCTGATTCAATCTGCGCATCACGCAGACCTGGTGACTCTGGTCCTCACCTGGGCATCGTTGGTACCTGGTGACTCTGTTCCACACCTGAGACTCACCTGGACATGATGACTCTGGAAAATCTCGGGGCCACACCCTGACCTTGTGACTTTGGTCCCCATCTGGATGTCACCTGGACCAGGTGATTCTGGTACCCCTCTAGGCCTCAACCAGATCTGGAAACTCTGGTCCTCAACTGGGCCTCACCTGGACCTAGTGAATATGCTCCATCTGGGCCTCATTTGGACATGGTGACTCTGGTCCCTCCCTGGGCATCATCGGGACATGGTTACTCTATTCCCCACTGGGACTGACCTGATCCTGGTAACTCTGTCCCTGACTTTGGCCTCTTCTGTACCAGGTGACTCTGTCTCCACCTGGGCTTCACCTGTACCTGGTGACTCTGATCCTAAGCCTGGCCTCACCTGACCTGGTGACTGTGGAACCCATCAGCACCTCACCTGGACCTCATGTCTCCGGTCCCACCTGGGCCTCACCAGGACCTGTGTCTCTGGTACCCACCTGGATAGCATCAGGATATGGTTACACTGTTCACTAACAGTGAACCAGGTGGACATATTAACTCTGGACTTCACCTGGGCCACACCTGGACATGGTGATTGTGGTCTGCACCTGAGACTACCCTGGATCTGGTGACTGTGGTCCCCACCTGGGCTTCACCTGGATTTGGGGACTCCCGTCTCCATCTGGTCTTCACCTGGCCCTGTTGACCATGGTCCTCAACTGGGCAAAACTGGGACCCGGTGACTGTGTTCCACAACTGGACCTCACCTGGACCAGGTGACTCTGGTCCCCCTCTGGGTGTCACCGTGCCCTAGTGACTGTGAAACCCACTTTGGACTCACTTGGACCTGCTCACACTGGTTTCCACCTGCGCCTGACCTCGAACTCTTTACTCTGGTTCTTTCAAGGGCCTCCCCTGTACCTGCTGAACCTGGTCCCCACCTGGGCCTCACCTGGACGTGGTGACTCTTGTCACCACCGGGGACTCACCTGGACCTCATTACTGTGTTCCACACCTGGGCCTCAAGTAGATCTGTTGACCATGGTCCCCATGGCGGCCTCACATGGACCAGTTGCCTCTGATCCTCACCGGGGCCTCACGTGTACCTGGTAACTCTGGTCCTCACCTGGGCCTCATCTGGACCTAGTGACTCTGGTCCCTACCTGGGCTTCACCTGGATCTGATGACTCTGGTCCCCACCTGGACTTCACCTGGATCTGGTGACTCTGGTCCCCACCTGGACCTCTCCTGGTCCTGCTGACTCTCGTTTCAACATGGACCTTACCTGGATCTGGTGACTCTGGTCCTCAGTTTCGCCTCACCTGGACCTGGTGTCTCTCGTCCCCACTTTGACTTAACTCAGAACTGCTGAATATTGCCCCACCTAGGCCACACCCAGACCTGGTGATTCTTGTCCCCAGCTATGCCACAATTCGACTTGATGAATCTGCTCCTCACATGGGCCTCACAAGGACCTGGGACTCAGGTGGATTGAGCGGCTCTGGTTCCCACAAGGGGCTCACATGATACTGGTGACTGTGGTCTTATACTATGCCTCACCAGGACCTAGTGATTCTGTTCCCCATCTGGGCCTGCATGGCCCTAGTGACTCTGGTCCTCACACAGGCATCATTGGGACCTGGATACTCTATTCCACACCTGGGCCTCACTCTGACCAGGGACCTCTGGTCCCATTCTGGGCCTCAAACTAAACTGGTTACTCTGGTTCCCCCTCTGGGATTCAGCCTTACCTGGTGACCTGGTCACCCCTTGGGCTTCACTTGGGCCTGGTGAATCTGGTCCTTAGCTTGTCCTCACTTGGATCTGGTGACTGTTCGCCCCCTGGGCCTCACCTGTACTTGGTGAATCCTGTTGCCACCTGCGTGTCACCTGGACCTTGTGACTGTGGTCCCACCTGGACCAGACCTGGATCTGGTGGCTCTGGTTCCCATATGGGGCTCTCCTGGAACTGGTTCCTGTGGTCTCCATCTGGCCTCACCTGGAACACAATGACTCTGATCCATATTTGGGCCTCTCCTGGACCTGTTAACTCTGGTCTTTACATGGGCATCATTGGGACTTGGATACTCTCTTATATACCTGGTCCTCACCTGGACCTGGTGACTGTGGTCCCACCTGGGCCTCACCTGGATCTGGTGACTCAGGTCCTCATATGGGCATCATGGGACCTGGTTTCTCAGTTCCACATCGGGGCCTCACCTGCACCTAGTGATTCTCGTCCCCCTCTGGGCCTCACGCTGACGTGGTGACTCTGGTCACCACCTAGATATCACCAGAACCGGTGACTCTGGTCCCCCTGTGGGACTCACACGGAGCTGGCGACACTGGTCCTCAACTGTGCCTCAACAGGACCTGGTGAATCTACTCCTCACTTAGGCCTCGTATGGACCTTGTGACTCATTTCCCACCTGGCATCAATGGGACAAGGTTACTCTGGTCCCCATCTGGACCTCGCATGGACATGATAAATTTGCTCCACACTTTGACCTCAACAGTTCCTGATGACCCTCGTCCCCCCACCTAGGCCTCAATCTAGACCTGGTGATTGTGGTCCCCACCTGGGTTTCACCTGGACCTGTTGACTCTCCTTGCCACATGAACCCCACCTGGACCTGGGGACTGTGGTGTTCTTGTAGACTCACATTTACCTGGTGACTGCGGTCCCCACTAGGGCCTCAACTCGATCTGGTGACTCTGGCCTGCAAGTTGGCCTCACCTGGACCTGGTGAGTGGGGTTCCCACCTGGGCCTCACCCATACCTGGTGACTCAGGTCCCCACGTGGGCCTCTTGGACCTGGTGAATCTGGTCCTTACCTGGTCCTCTCCCAGACCCGGGGACTCTGGTCCCCACCTGGGGCTCACCTGGACCTGGTTAATCTGGTCTCCATCTGGGCCTCACCCAGTCCTGGTGACTTTGTTTCCCACCTGGACCTGATTGCTGTGGACACTTTCTTGGCCTCACCTGGAACTGGTGACTCTGATCCTATCTGCACGTCACCCAGACCTGGTGACCCTGGTCCTCACCTGGGCATCATTGGTACCTGGTGACTCTGTTCCACACCTGAGCCTCACCTGAACATGATGACTCTGGCACCTCCTTGGCCCTCACCTGGACCTGGTGACTGTAGTCCCACCTGGGCCTCACCTGGACGAGTAGACTGGTTCCAACAGGGACCTCACCTGGACCTGGTGACTCAGGTCCTCATATGGGCATTTTGGGAGCTGGTTTCTCAGTTCCACATCGGGGCCTCAACTGGACCTAGTGATTCTCATCCCCCTCTGGGCCTCACCCTGACGTGGTGACTCTGGTCCCCTGCTGGATATCACCAGAACCGGGTGACTCTGGTCCCCCTGTGGGACTCACCTGGAGCTGGGGACACTGGTCCTCAACTGGGCCTCAACAGGACCTGGTCAATCTACTCCTCACTTAGGCCTCGTCTGGACCTTGTGACTCTTTTCCCACCTGGCATCAATCGGAATTGGTTACTCTGTTCCCCACCTGGGCCTCTCCTGGACATGATAACTTTGCTCCACACTTTGGCCTCAACTGGTCCTGATGACTCTGTTCCCCCCACCTAGTCCTCAATCTGGTCCTGGTGACGGTGGTCCCCACCTGGGTCTCACCTGGACCTGGTGACTCTCGTTCCCACATGAACCCCACCTGAACCTGTTGACTGTGGTGTTCTTGTAGACTCACATTTAACTGGTGTCTCAGGACCCCAGGAGGGCCTCACCTGGATCTGGTGACTCTGATCCTATCTGCGCGTCACCCAGACCTGGTGACTCTGCTCCTAACCTGGGCATCATTGGTACCTGGTTACTCTGTTCGACACCTGAGCCTCACCTGATCATGATGACTCGGGAACCTGGCTGGGCCTCACCCTGACCTGGTGACTCTGGTCCCCATGTGGTTGTCACCTGGACCAGGTGACTCTGGTACCCCTCTAGGCCTCAACCAGTTCTGGTGCCTCTCGTCCTCATCTTGGCCTCACCTGGACCTAGTGAATAAGCTCCATCTGGGCCTCATTTGTACCTGGTGACTCTGGTCTCTACCTGGGCATCATCGGGACATGGTTCCACTGCATGGCATGCAGGTTGGCCTCACATGAACCTGGTAACTCTGGTCCCTACCTGGGCATCATCGGGTCACGGTTCCTCGGCATGGCCTGAAGATTGGCCTCACATTGAACTGGTGAGAGGGTTTGCCACCTGGGCCTCACCCATACATGGTGACACAGGTACCCATGTGGGCCTTACTTGGACCTGGTGAATTTGGTCCTTACCTGATCCTCACCTGGAACTGGTAACTCTGGTCACCACCTGGGCCTCACCTGGACCTGGTGAATCTGGTCCCCATCTGGGCCTCACACACTCCTGGTGACTATGTTCCCCACCTGGACCTGATTGCTGTGGACTCTTTCTTGGCCTCACCTGAAACTGGTGACTCTGATCCTATCTGCACGTCACACAGACCTGGTGACTCTGGTCCTCACCTGGGCATGATTGGTACCTGGTGACTCTGTTCCACACCTGAGCCTCACCTGGACATGATGACTCTGGAACCTCTCTGGGCCTCACGCTGACATTGTGACTCTGGTCCCCATCTGGATGTCACCTTGACCAGGTGAATCTGGTACCCCCCTAGGCCTCAATTGGACCGGGGGAATCTGGTCCTCAACTGGGCCTCACCGGGACCTAGTGAATATACTCCCCACCTGCGCCTCATCTGGACGTGGCGACTCTGTTTCTACCTGGGCATCATCGGGATATGGTTATTCTATTCCCCCTGGGACTGACCTGATCCTGGTAACTCTGGTCCTGACTTTGGCGTCTTCTGTACCAGGTGACTCTGGATCCACCTGGGCCTCACCTGTAACTGGTGAATCTGATCCTAAGCATGGCCTCACCTGACCTGGTGACTGTGGTTCCTTTCGGGACCTCACCTGGACCTCACGTCTCTGATCCCACCTGGGCCTCACCAGGAGCTGTTGTCTCTGGTACCCACCTGCGTAGCATCAGGATATGGTTACACTCTTCACTAACAGTGACCCAGCCGAACCTATTAACTCTGTTCTTCACCTGGGCCACACCTGGACATGGTGACACTGGTTCCCACCTGGGTCTCACCTGGACATGGTGAGTCGGATCCCCACGTGGTCCTCACCTGTAACTCGTGATTCTCGTTCCCACATGGACATCATGTGGACCTGGTGGCTGCAGTGTTTCTAGCTTCTCATGTACGTCGTGACTCTGGTCCCCACCAGGGCCTCCCCTGGAACTGGTGAGTGTGGTTGCCACCTGCACCTAACCTGGACCTGGTGATTCTGGTCTGCACCTGAGACAACCCTGGATCTGGTGACTCTGGTCCCCACCTGGGATTCACCTGGATTTGGGGACTCCGGTCCCCATATTGGCCTCCCCTGGCCCTGTTGACCATGGTCCTCAACTGAGCAAATTTGGGACCCGGTGACTGTGTTCCACAACTGGACCTCACCTGGACCAGGTCACTCTGGTCCCCCTCTGGGTCTCACGTGCCCTAGTGACTGTGAACCCCACTTTGGCCTGACTTGGACCTGCTGACCCTGGTTGCCACCTGCGCCTGACCTCGAACTGTTGACTCTGGTTCTTTCAAGGGCCTCCACTGTACCTGGTGATTCTGGTCCCCACCTGGACCAAACCAGGACGTGGTGACACTTTTCACCACCGGGGAATCACCTGGACCTGCTTACTGTGTTCCACACCTGGGCCGCAAGTAGACCTGTTGACCATGGTCCCTAAGCCGGCCTCACATAGACCTGTTGCCTCTGATACCCACCGGGGCCTCACGTGTACCTGGTAACTCTGGTCCTCACCTGGGCCTCATCTGGACCTAGTGACTCTGGTCCCCAACTGGACATCACCTGGATCTGGTGACTCAGGTCCTCACCTGGACTTCACCTGGATCTGATGACACTGGTCCCCAGCTGGACCTCACCTGGATCTGATGACTCTGGTACTCAGTTTGGCCTCACCTGGACCTGGCGTGTCTCGTCCCCAATTTGACCTAACTCAGAACTGCTGAATCTTGCCCCAATTAGGCCGCACCCATACCTGGTGACTCTTGTCCCCAGCTATGCCTCAATTCGACCTGATGAATCTGGTCCTCACGTGGGCCTCACATGGACCTGCTACTCAGCTGGATAGAGTGGCTCTGGTTCCCACATGGGGCTCACCTGATACTGTTGACTGTGGTTTTATTCTATGCCTCACCAGGACCTAGTTATTCTGTACCCCATCTGGGCCTGCATGGTCCTAGTGACTGTGGTCCTCACCCAGGCATCATTTGTACCTGGATACTCTATTCCACATCTGGGACTCACGCTGACCAGGGACCTCTGGTCCCATTCTGGGCCTCAATCTAAACTGGTTACTCTGGTTCCCCCTCTGGGCCTCACTCTAACCTGGTGACTCTGGTCACCCCTTTGGCTTCACTTGGGCCTGGTGAATCTGGTCCTTAGCTGGTCCTCACCTGGATCTGGTGAGTGGTCGCCACCTGGCCTCACCTGGACTCGGTGAAACCTGTTGCCACCTGCGCCTCACCTGGACCTTGTGACTGTGGTACCACCAGGACTTACATGGATCTGGTGGCTCTGGTTCCCATATGGGACTCTCCTGGACGTGGTTCCTGTGGTCTCCATCTGGTCTCACCTGAAACACAATGACTCTGATCCATATTTGGGCCTCTCCTGGACCTGTTAACTCTGGTCCTTACCTGGGCATCGTTGGGACCTGGATACTCTCTTATATACCTGGGCCTCACCTGGACCTGGTGACTGTGGTCCCACCTGGGCCTCACCTGGACGAGGTGACTGGTTCCCACAGGGACATCACCTGGACCTGGTGACTCAGGTCCTCATATGGGCATCATGGGACCTGGTTTCTCAGTTCCACATCGTGGCCTCACCTAGACCTATTCATTCTCGTCCCCCCCTGGGCCTCATCCTGACGTGGTGACTCTGGTCCCCATCTGGATATCACCAGAACCGGGTGACTCTGGTCCGCCTGTGGGACTTCCCCGGAGCTGGGGACACTGGCCCTCAACTAGGCCTCAACAGGACCTGGTGAATCTACTCCTCACTTAGGCCTCGTCTGGACGTTGTGACTCTTCCAACCCGGCATCAATGGGACATGGTTACTCTTATCCCCACCTGGGCCTCAACTGGACATGATAACAATGCTCCACACTTTGGCCGCAACTGCTCCTGATGACACTGTTCCCCCCACCTAGGCCTCAATCTTAGCTGGTGACTGTGATCCCCAACTGGGTCTCACCTGGACCTGTTGACTCTCTTTCCCACATGAACCACACCTGTACCTGGTGACTGTGGTTTTCTTGTAGACTCACATTTACCTGGTGACTCCGGTCCCCACTAGAGCCTCACCTGGATCTGGTGACTCTGGCCTGCAGGTTGGCCTCACCTAGACCTGGTGAGTGCGGTTGCCACCTGGGCCTAACTCGTACCTGGCGACTCAGGTCCCCACGTGGGCCTCTTGGACCTGGTGAATCTGGTCCTTATCTGGTCCTATCCCAGACCCGGGGACTCTGGCCACAACCTGGTCCTCACCTGGACCTGTTGAATCTGGTCCCCATCTGGGCCTCACCCAGTCCTGGTGACTTTGTTCCCCACCTGGACCTGATTGCTGTGGACACTTTCTTGGCCTCACCTGGAACTGGTGACTCTGAATCTATTTGCGCGTCACCCACATCTTGTGACTCTGGACCTCACCTGGGCATCATTGGTACCTGGTGACTCTGTTCCTCACCTGAGCCTCACCTGCACATGATGACTCTGGAACCTCTCTGGGCCTCTTCGTGACCTGGTGACTCTGTTCCCCATCTGGATTACCTGGACCAGGTGATTCTGGTACCCCTCTAGGCATCAAGCAGATCTGGTGACTCTGGTCCTGAACTGGGCCTCACCTGGCCCTGTGAATTTGCTCCATCTGGGCCTCATTTGGACCTGGTTACTCTGGTCCCTACTTGGGCATCATCGGGACATGGTTCCACTGCATGGCCTGCAGGTTGGCCTCACCTGGACCTGGTAAGTCTGATGTCTACCTGGGCATCATCGAGACATGGTTCCTCTGCATGGCCTGAATGTTGGCCTCACCTGGATCTGGGGAGTGGGGTTGCCACCTAGGCCTAATCCCATACCTGGTGACACAGGTCCCCACGTGGGCCTCACGTGGACCTGTTGAATCTTGTCCTTACCTGGTCCTCACCCGGACCTGGTAAGTCTGGTCACCACCTGGGAATCACATGGACCTGGTGAATCTGGTCCCCATCTGGGCCTCACCCAGTCCTGGTGACTTTGTTCCCCACCTGGACCTGATTTCTGTGGACTCTTTCTTGACCTCACCTGAAACTGGTGACTCTGATCCTATCTGCACGTCACACAGACCTGGTGACTCTGGTCCTCACCTGGGCATCATTGGTACCTGGTGACTCTGTTCCACACCTGAGCCTCACCTGGACATGTTGACTCTGGAACCTCTCTGGGCCTCACCCTGACCTGGTGACTCTGGTCCCCATCTGGATGTCACCTAGACCAGGTGAATCTGGTACCCCTCTAGTCCTCAACTAGACCTGGCGACTCTGGTCCTCAACTGGGCCTCAGCGGGACATAGTAAACATGCTCCCCACCTGCGCCTCATCTGGACCTGGCGACTCGGGTTCTACCTGGGCATCATCTGGACATGGTTACTCTATTCCCCACTGGGACTGAACTGATCCTAGTAACTCTGGTCCTGAATTTGGCCTCTTCTGTACCAGCTGACTCTGGCTCCACATGGGCCTCACCTGTAACTGGTGACTCTGATCCTAAGCATGGCCTAACCTGACCTGGTGACTGTGGTTCCCAATGGGATCTCACCTGGAACTCATGTCTCTGGTCCCACCTGGGCCTCACCAGGACCTGGTGTCTCTGGTACTGACCTGGGTAGCATCAGGATATGGTTACCCTGTTCACTGTCAGTGACCAAGCCGGACCTATTAATCTGGTCTTCACATGGGTTACACCTGGACATGGTGACACTGGTTCCCACCTGGGACTCACCTCGACATGGTGAGTCGGATCCCCACCTGGTCCTCACCTCTAACTGGTGATTCTCGTTCCCACATGGACGTGATGTGGACCTGGTGGCTGCAGTGTTTCTAGCTTCTCATGTACCTCGTGACTCTGATCCCACCAGGTTCTCACCGGGTCCTGGTGAGTTTGGTTTAACCTGCACCTCACCTGGACCTGGTGATTCTCGTCTGCACCTGAGACTACCCTGGATCTGGTGACTGTGGTCCCCACCTGGGCTTCACCTGGATTTGGGGACTCCGGTCCCCATCTGGGCCTCACATGGCCCTTTGGACCATGGTCCTCAACTGGGCAAAATTGGGACCCGGTGACTGTGTTCCACAACTGGACCTCACCTCGACCAGGTCACATTGGTCCTCCTCTGGGTGTCACCGTGCCCTAGTGACTGTGAACCCCACTTTGGCCTGACTTCGACTTGCTGACCCTTGTTGCCACCTACGCCAGACCTCGAACTGTTTACTCTGGTTCTTTCAAGGGCCTCCCCTGTACCTGGTGATCCTTGTCCCCACCTGCTCCTCAACTGGACGTGGTGACACTTGTCCCAACCGGGGACTCACCTGGACCTGCTTACTGTGTTCCACACCTGGGCCTCAAGTAGACCTGTTGACCATGGTCCCCAAGCCGGCATCACATGGACCTGTTGCCTCTGATCCCCACCTCGGCCTCACGTGTACCTTGTAACTCTGGTCCTCACCTGGGCCTATAATGGACCTAGTGACTCTGGTCCGCACCTGGGCTTCACCTGGATCTGGTGACTCTGGTCCCCACCTGGACTTCACGTGGATCTGGTGACTCTGGTCCCCAACTGCACCTCTGCTGGACATGGTGACTCTCTTTCAAACATGGACCTCACCTGGATCTGGTGATTCTGGTCCTCAGTTTTGCCTCACCTGGACCTGGCGTCTCTCGTCCCCACTTTGACCTAACTCAGAACTGCTGAATCTTGCCCCAATTAGGCCGCACCTATACCTGGTGACTCTTGTCCCCAGCATGCCTCAATTCGACCTGATGAATCTGGTCCTCACGTGGGCCTCACATGGACCTGCTACTCAGCTGGATAGAGTGGCTCTGGTTCCCACATGGGGCTCACCTGATACTGGTGACTGTGGTTTTATTCTATGCCTCACTTGGACCTAGTGATTCTGTACCACATCTGGGCCTGCATGGTCCTAGTGACTCTGGTCCTCACCCAGGCATCATTGGGACCTGGATACTCTATTCCACATCTGGGACTCACTCTGACCAGGGACCTCTGGTCCCATTCTGGGCCTCAAAATAAACTGGTTACTGTGGTTCCCCCTCTGGGCCTCACTCTAACCTGGTGACACTGGTCACCCCTTTGGCTTCATTTGGGCCTGGTGAATCTGGTCCTTAGCTCGTCCTCACCTGGATCTGGTGACTGGTTGCCACCTGGCCACACCTGGACTCGGTGAATCCTGTTGCCACCTGCGTCTCACCTGGACTTTGTGACTGTGGTACCACCTGGACTTACATGGATCTGGTGGCTCTGGTTCCCATATGGGGCTCTCCTGGACCTGGTTCCTGTGGTCTCCATCTGGCCTCACCTGAAACACAATGACTGTGATCCATATTTGGGCCTCTCCTGGACCTGTTGACTCTGGTCCTTACCTGGGCATCATTGGGACCTGGATATTCTCTTATATACCTGGGCCTCACCTGGACCTGGTGACTGTGGTCCCACCTGAGCCTCACCTGGACCAGGTGACTGGTTCCCACAGGGACCTCACCTGGACCTGGTGACTCAGGACTCATATGGGCATCATGGGACCTGCTTTCTCAGTTCCACATCGTGACCTCACCTAGACCTATTGATTGTCGTCCCCCCCTGGGCCTCATCCTGACGTGGTGACTCTGGTCCCCATCTGGATAACACCAGAACTCTGGTCCCCCTCTGGGAATCACCCGGAGCTGGGGACACTGGTCCTCAACTGGGCCTCAACTGGTCCTGGTGAATCTACTCCTCACTTAGGCCTCGTCTGGACCTTTTGACTGTTTTCTGAGCTGGCATCAATGGGACATGGTTACTCTGTTCCCCACCTGGGCCTCACCTGAACATGATAACTTTGCTCCACTTTTTGGCCTCAACTGCTCCTGATGACTCTTGTCCCCCCACCTAGGCCTCAATCTGGACCTGGTGACTGTGGTCCCCACCTAGGTCTCACCTGGACCTGGTGACTCTCGTTCCCACATGAACCACACCTGGACCTGGTGACTGTGGTGTTCTTGTAGACTCACATTTACCTGGTGACTCTGGTCCCCACTATGGCCTCACCTGGATCTGGTGACTCTGGCCTGCCGGTTGGCCTAACTTGGACCTGGTGAGTGGGGAAGCCACTTGGGCCTCACACATACCTGGTGACTCCAGTCCCCACAGGGGCCTCTTGGACCTGTTGAATCTTCTCCTTAACTGGTCCTCCACCAGATCCGGGGACTCTGGTCACCACCTGGGCCTCACCTGGACCTGGTGAATCTGTTCCCCGTCTGGGCCTCACCCAGTCCTGGTGACTTTGTTCCCCACCTGGACCTGATTGCTGTGGACTCTTTCTTGGCCTCACCTGGAACTGGTGACTCTGATCCTATCTGGGCGACACCCAGACCTGGTGACTCTGGTCCTCACCTGGGCATCTTTGGTACCTGGAGACTGTTCCACACCTGAGCCTCACCTGAACATGATTACTCTTGAACCTGTCTGGGCCTCACCCTGACCTGGTGACTCTGGTACCCATCTGGATGTCACCTGGACCAGGTGATTCTGGTATCCTTCTACGCCTCAAAAATATCTGGTAACTATGGTCCTCAACTGGGCCTCACCTGGACCTAGTGAATATGCTCCATTTGGGCAAAATTTGCACCTGGTGACTCTGGTCCCTACTTGGGCATCATCGGGACATGGTTCAACGGCATGGCCTGCAGGTTCGCCTCACCTGGACCTGGGGAGAGGGGTTGCCACCTGGGCCTCAACCATACCTGGTGACACAGGTCCCCACGTGGGCCTCACGTGGACCTGTTGAATCTTGTCCTTACCTGGTCCTCACCCGGAACTGGTAAGTCTGGTCACCACCTGGAAGTCACCTGGACCTGGTGAATCTGGTCCCCAACTGGGCCTCACCCAGTCCTGGTGAATTTGTTGCCCACCTGTACCTGATTGCTGTGGACTCCTTCTTGGCCTCACCTGGAACTTGTGACTTTGATCCTAACTGGGCCTCACCCAGATCTGGTGACTCTGGTCCTCACCTGAGGACCATTATGATCTGGATAATCGGTTCCACACCTGAGCCTCACCTGGACATGATGACTCTTAATCCCCTCTGGGCCTCAGCCTGACATGGTGACTGTGGTCCCCATCTGGATGTCACCTAGACCAGGTGAATCTGGTACCACTCTAGAATCAATCGAATTGAAAACAATCGAATCGAAAAGAATCGAATCAAAAAAGTCGAATCGAAACGAAAACAATCGAATCGAATCGAATCTAAAAGAATCGTATTGAATTGAATCGAGTCGAAAAGACTCGAATCAAAAAGACTCGAATCGAATTGAATCAAATCGAAAAGAATCTAATAGAAACCACTCGAACAGAATCAAATCGAAATGATTCAAAATGAATCGAATAGAATAGAATCGAAAAAAATCGAATAGAATCGAAACGAATCGAAACGAAATGAATCGAAGAGAATCGATTAGAATCGAACGAAAAAAATCGTATTGAATCGAATCGAAAAGTATCAAATCGAATCAAATCGAAAGAATTGAATCAAATCGAAAAGAATCCAATCGAATCGAAAAGAATCGAATCAAATTTAATGGAATCGAAAAGAATCGAATTGAATCGAAAAGAATCGAAATGAAACAAATCAGATCAAATGGAAAAGCATCAAATCGAATTGAAAAGAATCGAATCGAATCGAATTGAATCGAATCAAAAAGAATCGAATCGAAAAGAATCGAATTGAAAAGAATCGAATCGAATCGAAAAGACTCGAATCGAATTAAAAATATCAAATCGAATCGAATCGCAAAGAATCGAATTGAAAAGACTCGAATTGAAACGAATCGATTTGAAACGAAAAGAATCGAATCGAATCGAATCGAATTGAAAGAATCGAACTGAATAGAAAAAAATCGAATAGAAAAGAATCGAACCGAAAAGAAAAGAATCAAATTGAATCAGTCGATTAAATTCTAGTCAAATCGAATCAAAAAGAATGAAATCGAGTCGATTCGAATCGAAAAGAATCGAATCGAAACGAAAAGAATCGAATTCTATCTAATCAAAAAGAATCGAATCGTATCGACTCGAATCGAAAGGAATCCAATTGCATCATCGAATGGAAACTAATCGAATTGAATAGAATAGAAAAGAATCGAATCGAATCAAATCGAAAACAATCAAATTGAATTGATCGAAAAGAATCGAATTGAATCAAATCGAATCGAAATGAAAAGAATCGAATCGATTCAAATCGAAAAGAATCGAATCGAAAAGAATCAAATCGACACGAAAAGAATCGAATCGAATCAAAAAGTATCGAATTGATTCGAAAACATTGGAATTGAAAAGAATCGAATTGAAATGAATCCGATCGAAATGAAAAGAATGTACTTGATTTGAATCCAAAAGAATCGAATCCAAAAGAATCGAATCGAATCCAAAAGAATCGAATTGAATTGAATCAAAAGAAATGAATTGAATTGAATCAAAAAGGAACTAATCGCATCAAATCGAAAAAACTCGAATAGAATCAAATCGAATCAAAAAGAATCGAATAGATTCGAATAAAAAAGAATCGAATTGAGGGATCCCTGGTTGGCGCAGCGGTTTAGCGCCTGCCTTTGGCCCAGGGCGCGATCCTGGAAACCTGGGATCGAATCCCACATCGGGCTCCTGGTGCATGGAGCCTGCTTCTCCCTCTGCCTGTGTCTCTGCCTCTCTGTCTCTCTCTGTGACTATCATAAAAAAAAGAATTGAATTGAATCGCGTTGAAAAAAATCATAAAGAATCAAATCGAAAAGAATCGAATTCCTAGTAACGAAAAAATTCGAATTGAAAAGAATCGAATCGAAACAAAAGAATCGAATCGAATCGACATGAATCAAAAAGAATCGAATCAAAACGAATCGAAAAGAAACAAATCAAGTAGAATCTAAAAGAATCGAATCGAATCAAATCGAAAAAATTCGAATAGAATTGAATCGAAAAGAATCAAAACGAATCAAACCGAAGAGAATCGATTCGAATCAAAATAAAAAGTATCGTATCAAATCGAATCGAAAAGAATCATATCAAATAGAATCGAAAGAATGGAATCAAATCTAAAACAATCGAATCGAATCGAAAAGAATCGAATTGAACGGAATGGAATCGAAAAGAATACAATGGAATAGAATCGAAAGAAATCGAATAGAATCAAATCAAATCAAAAAGAATCGAATTGAATTGATCCTAACCAAAATAAGCGAAATGAATCGACTCGAACCGAAAAAAATCAAATCGAAAAGAATCAAATCTCAACGAAAATCATCGAAATGAATAGAATCGAAAAGAATCGAATTGAATCAAACCGAAAAGAATCGAATGGAATCCAATCAAAAAGAATCAAATTGATTCGAATCGAAACAAATTGAATCCAATCGAAAAGAATCTAGTTGAATCGAATCGAAAAGAATCGAATTCAATCAAAACGAATCGATTCGAATGAAATAGAAAGGAATAGAATAGAATCAAAAAGAATCACATCGAATCGAAAAGAATCGAATCGAAAAGAATTGAATCGAATCGAAAAGAAACGAATCGAACCGAATCAAAAAGAAAACAATCGAATCGAATCAAATACAAAAGAATCGCTTTGAATAGCATAGAATTGAAAAGAATCGAATCAATCGAATTGAAAACAATCGAATCGAAAAGAATCGAATCAAAAAAAGTCGAATTGAAACGAAAACAATTGAATCGAATCGAATCTAAAAGAATCGTATTGAATGGAATCGAGTCGAAAAGACTCGAATCAAAAAGACTCGAATCGAATTGAATCAAATCGAAAAGAATCTAATAGAAACCACTCGAACAGAATCAAATCGAAATGATTCAAAATGAATCGAATAGAATAGAATCGAAAAAATTCGAAACGAATCGAAACGAATTGAATCGAAGAGAATCGATTAGAATCGAAATGAAAAGAATCGTATTGAATCGAATCGAAAAGAATCAAATCGAATCGAATCGAAAGAATTGAATCAAATCGAAAAGAATCCAATCGAATCGAAAAGAATCGAACTGAATGGAATCAAATCGAAAACAATCTAATCGAATCGAAAAGAATCGAATCAAATTTAATGGAATCGAAAAGAATCGAATTGATTCGAAAAGAATCGAAATGAAACAAATCAGATCAAATGGAAAAGAATCAAATCGAATTGAAAAGAATCGAATCGAATCGAAATGAATCGAATCAAAAAGAATCGAATCGAAATGAATCGAATTGAAAAGAATCGAATCGAATCGAAAAGACTCGAATCAAATTAAAAATATCAAATCGAATCGAATCGCAAAGAATCGAATTGAAAAGACTCGAATTGAAACGAATCGATTTGAAACGAAAAGGATCGAATCGAATTGAATTGAAAGAATCGAATTGAATAGAAAAAAATCGAATAGAAAAGAATCGAACCGAAAAGAAAAGAATCAAATTGAATTCAGTCGATTAAATTCTAGTCGAATCGAATCAAAAAGAATGAAATCGGGTCGAATCGAATCGAAAAGAATCGAATCGAATCGAAAAGAATCGAATTGAAACGAATCGATTTGAAACGAAAAGAATCGAATCGAATCGAATTGAATTGAAAGAATCGAATTGAATAGAAAAAAATAGAAAAGAAAAGAATCGAATCGTAAAGAAAAGAATCAAATTGAATCAGTCGATTAAATTCTAGTCGAATCCAATCAAAAAGAATGAAATCGAGTCGAATCGAATCGAAAAGATTCGAATCGAATCGAAATGTATCTAATCAAAAAGAATCGAATCGTATCGACTCGAATCGAAAAGAATCCAATTGCATCATCGAATGGAAACTAATCGAATTGAATAGAATAGAAAAGAATCGAATCGAATCAAATCGAAAACAATCAAATTGAATTGATCGAAAAGAATCGAATTGAATCAAATCGAATCGAAATGAAAGAATCGAATCGATTCAAATAGAAAAGAATCGAATCGAAAAGAATCAAATCGACACGAAAAGAATCGAATCGAATCAAAAAGTATCGAATTGATTCGAAAACATTCGAATCGAAAAGAATCGAATTGAAATGAATCCGATCGAAATGAAAAGAATGTACTCGATTCGAATCCAAAAGAATCGAATCCAAAAGAATTGAATCGAATCCAAAAGAATCGAATTGAATTGAATCAAAAGAAATGAATTGAATTGAATCAAAAAGGAACTAATTGAATCAAATCGAAAAAACTCGAATAGAATCAAATCGAATCAAAAAGAATCGAAAAGATTCGAATAAAAAAGAATCGAATTGAGGGATCCCTCGGTGGCGCAGCGGTTTAGCGCCTGCCTTTGGCCCAGGGCGCGATCCTGGAGACCCGGGATCGAATCCCACATCGGGCTCCCGGTGCATGGAGCCTGCTTCTCCCTCTGCCTGTGTCTCTGCCTCTCTCACTCTCTCTGTGACTATCATAAAAAAAAGAATCGAATTGAATCGCGTTGAAAAAAATCATAAAGAATCAAATCGAAAAGAATCGAATTCCATGTAACGAAAAGATTCGAATTGAAAAGAATCGAATCGAAACAAAAGAATCGAATCGAATCGACATGAATCAAAAAGAATCGAATCAAAACGAATCGAAAAGAAACAAATCAAGTAGAATCTAAAAGAATCGAATCGAATCCAATCGAAAAAATTCGAATAGAATTGAATCGAAAAGAATCAAAACGAATCGAACCGAAGAGAATCGATTCGAATCAAAATAAAAAGTATCGTATCAAATCGAATCGAAAAGAATCATATCAAATAGAATCGAAAGAATGGAATCAAATCTAAAACAATCGAATCGAATTGAACGGAATGGAATCGAAAAGAATACAATGGAATAGAATCGAAAGAAATCGAATAGAATCAAATCAAGTCAAAAAGAATCGAATTGAATTGATCCTAACCAAAATAAGCGAAATGAATCGACTCGAACCGAAAAAAATCAAATCGAAAAGAATCTAATCTCAACGAAAATAATCGAAATGAATAGAATCGAAAAGAATCGAATTGAATCAAGTCAAAAGAATCGAATGGAATCCAATCGAAAAGAATCAAATTGATTCGAATCGAAACAAATTGAATCCAATCGAAAAGAATCTAATTGAATCGAATCGAAAAGAATCGAATTCAATCAAAACGAATCGATTCGAATGGAATAGAAAAGAATAGAATAGAATAGAATCGAAAAGAATCAAATCGAATCGAAAAGAATCGAATCGAAAAGAATTCAATCGAATCGAAAAGAAACGAATCGAACCGAATCAAAAAGAAAACAATCAAATCGAATCAAATACAAAAGAATCGCTTTGAATAGCATAGAATTGAAAAGAATCGAATCAATCGAATTGAAAACAATCGAATCGAAAAGAATCGAATCAAAAAAAGTCGAATCGAAACGAAAACAATCGAATCGAATCGAATCTAAAAGAATCGTATTGAATTGCATCGAGTCGAAAAGACTCGAATCAAAAAGACTCGAATCGAATTGAATCAAATCGAAAAGAATCTAATAGAAACCACTCGAACAGAATCAAATCGAAATGATTCAAAATGAATCGAATAGAATAGAATCGAAAAAAATCGAATACAATCGAAACGAATCGAAACGAAATGAATCGAAGAGAATCGATTAGAATCGAACGAAAAAAATCGTATTGAATCGAATCGAAAAGTATCAAATCGAATCAAATCGAAAGAATTGAATCAAATCGAAAAGAATCCAATCGAATCGAAAAGAATCGAATCAAATTTAATGGAATCGAAAAGAATCGAATTGAATCGAAAAGAATCGAAATGAAACAAATCAGATCAAATGGAAAAGCATCAAATCGAATTGAAAAGAATCGAATCGAATCGAAAAGACTCGAATCGAATTAAAAATATCAAATCGAATCGAATCGCAAAGAATCGAATTGAAAAGACTCGAATTGAAACGAATCGATTTGAAACGAAAAGAATCGAATCGAATCGAATCGAATTGAAAGAATCGAACTGAATAGAAAAAAATCGAATAGAAAAGAATCGAACCGAAAAGAAAAGAATCAAATTGAATCAGTCGATTAAATTCTAGTCGAATCGAATCAAAAAGAATGAAATCGAGTCGATTCGAATCGAAAAGAATCGAATCGAAACGAAAAGAATCGAATTCTATCTAATCAAAAAGAATCGAATCGTATCGACTCGAATCGAAAAGAATCCAATTGCATCATCGAATGGAAACTAATCGAATTGAATAGAATAGAAAAGAATCGAATCGAATCAAATCGAAAACAATCAAATTGAATTGATCGAAAAGAATCGAATTGAATCAAATCGAATCGAAATGAAAAGAATCGAATCGATTCAAATCGAAAAGAATCGAATCGAAAAGAATCAAATCGACACGAAAAGAATCGAATCGAATCAAAAAGTATCGAATTGATTCGAAAACATTGGAATCGAAAAGAATCGAATTGAAATGAATCCGATCGAAATGAAAAGAATGTACTCGATTTGAATCCAAAAGAATCGAATCCAAAAGAATCGAATCGAATCCAAAAGAATCGAATTGAATTGAATCAAAAGAAATGAATTGAATTGAATCAAAAAGGAACTAATCGCATCAAATCGAAAAAACTCGAATAGAATCAAATCGAATCAAAAAGAATCGAATAGATTCGAATAAAAAAGAATCGAATTGAGGGATCCCTGGTTGGCGCAGCGGTTTAGCGCCTGCCTTTGGCCCAGGGCGCGATCCTGGAAACCTGGGATCGAATCCCACATCGGGCTCCTGGTGCATGGAGCCTGCTTCTCCCTCTGCCTGTGTCTCTGCCTCTCTGTCTCTCTCTGTGACTATCATAAAAAAAAGAATTGAATTGAATCGCGTTGAAAAAAATCATAAAGAATCAAATCGAAAAGAATCGAATTCCTAGTAACGAAAAAATTCGAATTGAAAAGAATCGAATCGAAACAAAAGAATCGAATCGAATCGACATGAATCAAAAAGAATCGAATCAAAACGAATCGAAAAGAAACAAATCAAGTAGAATCTAAAAGAATCGAATCGAATCAAATCGAAAAAATTCGAATAGAATTGAATCGAAAAGAATCAAAACGAATCAAACCGAAGAGAATCGATTCGAATCAAAATAAAAAGTATCGTATCAAATCGAATCGAAAAGAATCATATCAAATAGAATCGAAAGAATGGAATCAAATCTAAAACAATCGAATCGAATCGAAAAGAATCGAAATGAACGGAATGGAATCGAAAAGAATACAATGGAATAGAATCGAAAGAAATCGAATAGAATCAAATCAAATCAAAAAGAATCGAATTGAATTGATCCTAACCAAAATAAGCGAAATGAATCGACTCGAACCGAAAAAAATCAAATCGAAAAGAATCAAATCTCAACGAAAATCATCGAAATGAATAGAATCAAAAGAATCGAATTGAATCAAACCGAAAAGAATCGAATGGAATCCAATCAAAAAGAATCAAATTGATTCGAATCGAAACAAATTGAATCCAATCGAAAAGAATCTAATTGAATCGAATCGAAAAGAATCGAATTCAATCAAAACGAATCGATTCGAATGAAATAGAAAGGAATAGAATAGAATCAAAAAGAATCACATCGAATCGAAAAGAATCGAATCGAAAAGAATTGAATCGAATCGAAAAGAAACGAATCGAACCGAATCAAAAAGAAAACAATCGAATCGAATCAAATACAAAAGAACCGCTTTGAATAGCATAGAATTGAAAAGAATCGAATCAATCGAATTGAAAACAATCGAATCGAAAAGAATCGAATCAAAAAAAGTCGAATTGAAAGGAAAACAATCGAATCGAATCGAATCTAAAAGAATCGTATTGAATTGAATCGAGTCGAAAAGACTCGAATCAAAAAGACTCGAATCGAATTGAATCAAATCGAAAAGAATCTAATAGAAACCACTCGAACAGAATCAAATCGAAATGATTCAAAATGAATCGAATAGAATAGAATCGAAAAAATTCGAAACGAATCGAAACGAATTGAATCGAAGAGAATCGATTAGAATCGAAATGAAAAGAATCGTATTGAATCGAATCGAAAAGAATCAAATCGAATCGAATCGAAAGAATTGAATCAAATCGAAAAGAATCCAATCGAATCGAAAAGAATCGAACTGAATGGAATCAAATCGAAAACAATCTAATCGAATCGAAAAGAATCGAATCAAATTTAATGGAATCGAAAAGAATCGAATTGATTCGAAAAGAATCGAAATGAAACAAATCAGATCAAATGGAAAAGAATCAAATCGAATTGAAAAGAATCGAATCGAATCGAAATGAATCGAATCAAAAAGAATCGAATCGAAATGAATCGAATTGAAAAGAATCGAATCGAATCGAAAAGACTCGAATCAAATTAAAAATATCAAATCGAATCGAATCGCAAAGAATCGAATTGAAAAGACTCGAATTGAAACGAATCGATTTGAAACGAAAAGGATCGAATCGAATTGAATTGAAAGAATCGAATTGAATAGAAAAAAATCGAATAGAAAAGAATCGAACCGAAAAGAAAAGAATCAAATTGAATTCAGTCGATTAAATTCTAGTCGAATCGAATCAAAAAGAATGAAATCGGGTCGAATCGAATCGAAAAGAATCGAATCGAATCGAAAAGAATCGAATTGAAACGAATCGATTTGAAACGAAAAGAATCGAATCGAATCGAATTGAATTGAAAGAATCGAATTGAATAGAAAAAAATAGAAAAGAAAAGAATCGAATCGTAAAGAAAAGAATCAAATTGAATCAGTCGATTAAATTCTAGTCGAATCCAATCAAAAAGAATGAAATCGAGTCGAATCGAATCGAAAAGATTCGAATCGAATCGAAATGTATCTAATCAAAAAGAATCGAATCGTATCGACTCGAATCGAAAAGAATCCAATTGCATCATCGAATGGAAACTAATCGAATTGAATAGAATAGAAAAGAATCGAATCGAATCAAATCGAAAACAATCAAATTGAATTGATCGAAAAGAATCGAATTGAATCAAATCGAATCGAAATGAAAGAATCGAATCGATTCAAATAGAAAAGAATCGAATCGAAAAGAATCAAATCGACACGAAAAGAATCGAATCGAATCAAAAAGTATCGAATTGATTCGAAAACATTCGAATCGAAAAGAATCGAATTGAAATGAATCCGATCGAAATGAAAAGAATCTACTCGATTCGAATCCAAAAGAATCGAATCCAAAAGAATCGAATCGAATCCAAAAGAATCGAATTGAATTGAATCAAAAGAAATGAATTGAATTGAATCAAAAAGGAACTAATCGCATCAAATCGAAAAAACTCGAATAGAATCAAATCGAATCAAAAAGAATCGAATAGATTCGAATAAAAAAGAATCAAATTGAGGGATCCCTGGGTGGCGCAGCGGTTTAGCGCCTGCCTTTGGCCCAGGGCGCGATCCTGGAGACCCGGGATCGAATCCCACATCGGGCTCCCGGTGCATGGAACCTGCTTCTCCCTCTGCCTGTGTCTCTGCCTCTCTGTCTCTCTCTGTGACTATCATAAAACAAAGAATCGAATTGAATCGCGTTGAAAAAAATCATAAAGGATCAAATCGAAAAGAATCGAATTCCATGTAACGAAAAGATTCGAATTGAAAAGAATCGAATCGAAACAAAAGAATCGAATCGAATTGACATGAATCAAAAGAATCGAATCAAAACGAATCGAAAAGAAACAAATCAAGTAGAATCTAAAAGAATCGAATCGAATCCAATCGAAACAATTCGAATAGAATTGAAGCGAAAAGAATCAAAACGAATCGAACCGAAGAGAATCGATTCGAATCAAAATAAAAAGTATCGTATCAAATCGAATCGAAAAGAATCATATCAAATAGAATCGAAAGAATGGAATCAAATCTAAAACAATCGAATCGAATCGAAAAGAATCAGATTGAATGGAATAGAAACGAAAAGAATAGAAGAGAATCGAAAGAAATCGAATAGAATCAAATCAAGTCAAAAAGAATCGAATTGAATTGATCCTAACCAAAATAAGCGAAATGAATCGACTCGAACCGAAAAAAATCAAATCGAAAAGAATCTAATCTCAACGAAAATCATCGAAATGAATAGAATCGACAAGAATCGAATTGAATCAAATCGAAAAGAATCGAATGGAATCCAATCGAAAAGAATCAAATTGATTCGAATCGAAACAAATTGAATCCAATCGAAAAGAATCTAATTGAATCGAATCGAAAAGAATCGAATTCAATCCAAACGAATCGATTCGAATGGAATAGAAAAGAATAGAATAGAATAGAATCGAAAAGAATCAAATCGAATCGAAAAGAATCGAATCGAAAAGAATTGAATCGAATCGAAAAGAAACGAATCGAACGGAATCAAAAAGAAAACAATCGAATCGAATCAAATACAAAAGAATCGCTTTGAATAGCATAGAATTGAAAAGAATCGAATCAATCGAATTGAAAACAATCGAATCGAAAAGAATCGAATCAAAAAAGTCGAATCGAAACGAAAACAATCGAATCGAATCGAATCTAAAATAATCGTATTGAATGGAATCGAGTCGAAAAGACTCGAATCAAAAAGACTCGAATCGAATTGAATCAAATCGAAAAGAATCTAATAGAAACCACTCGAACAGAATCAAATCGAAATGATTCAAAATGAATCGAATAGAATAGAATCGAAAAAAATCGAATAGAATCGAAACGAATCGAAACGAAATGAATCGAAGAGAATCGATTAGAATCGAAATGAGAAGAATCGTATTGAATCGAATCGAAAAGAATCAAGTCAAATCGAATCGAAAGAATTGAATCAAATCGAAAAGAATCCAATCAAATCGAAAAGAATCGAACTGAATGGAATCAAATCAAAAAGAATCGAATCGAATCGAAAAGAATCGAATAAAATTTAATGGAATCGAAAAGAATCGAATTGAATCGAAAAGAATCGAAATGAAACAAATCAGATCAAATGGAAAAGCATCAACTCGAATTGACAAGAATCGAATCGAATCGAAATGAATCGAATCAAAAAGACTCGAATCGAAAAGAATCGAATTGAAAAGAATCGAATCGAATCGAAAAGACTCGAATCGAATTAAAAATATCAAATCGAATCGAATCGAAAAGAATCGAATTGAAAAGACTCGAATTGAAACGAATCGATTTGAAACGAAAAGAATCGAATCGAATTGAATAGAAAAAAATCGAATAGAAAAGAATCGAACCGAAAAGAAAAGAATCAAATTGAATCTGTCGATTAAATTCTAGTCGAATCGAATCAAAAAGAATGATATCGAGTCGAATCGAATCGAAAAGAATCGAATTGTATCTAATCAAAAAGAATCGAATCGTATCGACTCGAATCGAAAAGAATCCAATTGCACCATCGAATGGAAACTAATCGAACTGAATAGAATCGAAAAGAATCGAATCGAATCAAATCGAAAACAATCAAATTGAATTGATCGAAAAGAATCGAATTGAATTAAATCGAATCGAAATGAAAAGAATCGAATCGATTCAAATAGAAAAGAATCGAATCGAAAAGAATCAAATCGACACGAAAAGAATCGAATCGAATCAAAAAGTATCGAATTGATTCGAAAACATTCGAATCGAAAAGAATCGAATTGAAATGAATCCGATCGAAATGAAAAGAATCTACTCGATTCGAATCCAAAAGAATCGAATCCAAAAGAATCGAATCGAATCCAAAAGAATCGAATTGAATTGAATCAAAAGAAATGAATTGAATTGAATCAAAAAGGAACTAATCGCATCAAATCGAAAAAACTCGAATAGAATCAAATCGAATCAAAAAGAATCGAATAGATTCGAATAAAAAAGAATCGAATTGAGGGATCCCTGGGTGGCGCAGCGATTTAGCGCCTGCTTTTGGCCCAGGGCGCGATCCTGGAGACCCGGGATCGAATCCCACATCGGGCTCCCGGTGCATGGAGCCTGCTTCTCCCTCTGCCTGTGTCTCTGCCTCTCTGTCTCTCGCTGTGACTATCATAAATAAAAGAATCGAATTGAATCCAGTTGAAAAAAATCATAAAGAATCAAATCGAAAAGAATCGAATTCCATGTAACGAAAAGATTCTAATTGAAAAGAATCGAATCGAAACAAAAGAATCGAATCGAATCGACATGAATCAAAAAGAATCGAATCAAAACGAATCGAAAAGAAACAAATCAAGTAGAATCTAAAAGAACCGAACCGAAAAAATTCGAATAGAAGTGAATCGAAAATAATCAAAACGAATCGAACCGAAGAGAATCGATTCGAATCAAAATAAAAAGTATCGTATGAAATCGAATCGAAAAGAATCATATCAAATAGAATCGAAAGAATGGAATCAAATCTAAAACAATCGAATCGAATCGAAAAGAATCGGATTGAATGGAATAGAAACGAAAAGAATAGAAGAGAATCGAAAGAAATCGAATAGAATCAAATCAAGTCAAAAAGAATCGAATTGAATTGATCCTAACCAAAATAAGCGAAATGAATCGACTCGAACCGAAAAAAATCAAATCGAAAAGAATCTAATCTCAACGAAAATCATCGAAATGAATAGAATCGACAAGAATCGAATTGAATCAAATCGAAAAGAATCGAATGGAATCCAATCGAAAAGAATCAAATTGATTCGACTCGAAACAAATTGAATCCAAACGAAAAGAATCTAATTGAATCGAATCGAAAAGAATCGAATACAATCAAAACGAATCGATTCGAATGGAATAGAAAAGAATCGAATAGAATCGAAAAGAATCAAATCGAATCGAAAAGAATCGATTCGAAAAGAATTGAATCGAATCGAAAAGAAACGAATCGAACGGAATCAAAAAGAAAACAATCGAATCGAATCAAATACAAAAGAATCGCTTTGAATAGCATAGAATTGAAAAGAATCGAATCAATCGAATTGAAAACAATCGAATCGAAAAGCATCGAAATAAAGTCAAATCGAAACGAAAACAATCGAATCGAATCGAATCTAAAAGAATCGTATTGAATGGAATCGAGTCGAAAAGACTCGAATCAAAAAGACTCGAATCGAATTGAATCAAATCGAAAAGAATCTAATAGAAACCACTCGAACAGAATCAAATCGAAATGATTCAAAATGAATCGAATAGAATAGAATCGAAAAAAATCGAAACGAATCGAAACGAATTGAATCGAAGAGAATCGATTAGAATCGAAATGAGAAGAATCGTATTGAATCGAATCGAAAAGAATCAAATCGAATCGAATCGAAAGAATTGAATCAAATCGAAAAGAATTCAATCGAATCGAAAAGAATCGAACTGAATGGAATCAAATCGAAAAGAATCTAATCGAATCGAAAAGAATCGAATCAAATTTATTGGAATCGAAAAGAATCGAATTCATTCGAAAAGAATCGAAATGAAACAAATCAGATCAAATGGAAAAGAATCAAATCGAATTGAAAAGAATCGAATCAAATCGAAATGAATCGAATCAAAAAGAATCGAATCGAAAAGAATCGAATTGAAAAGAATCGAATTGAAACGAATCGAATTGAAAAGAATCGAATCGAATCGAAAAGACTCGAATCAAATTAAAAATATCAAATCGAATCGAATCGCAATAAATCGAATTGAAAAGACTCGAATTGAAACGAATCGATTTGAAACGAAAAGAATCGAATCGAATCGAATCGAATTGAATTGAAAGAATCGAATTGAATAGAAAAAAATCGAATAGAAAAGAATCGAACTGAAAAGAAAAGAATCAAATTGAATTCAGTCGATTAAATCCTAGTTGAATCGAAAAGAAAAGAATGAAATCGAGTCGAATCGAACCGAAAAGAATCGAATCGAATCAAAAAGAATCGAATTGAAAAGACTCGAATTGAAACGAATCCATTTGAAACGAAAAGAATCGAATCGAATCGAATCGAATCGAATTTAATAGAAAAAAATCGAATAGAAAAGAATCGAACCGAAAAGAAAAGAATCAAATTGAATCAGTCGATTAAATTCTAGTCGAATCGAATCAAAAAGAATGAAATCGAGTCGAATTGAATCGAAAAGAATCGAATCGAATCGAAAAGAATTGAATTGTATCTAATCAAAAAGAATCGAATCGTATCGACTCGAATCGAAAAGAATCCAACTGCATCATCGAATGGAAAATAATCGAATTGAATAGAATAGAAAAGAAACGAATCGAATCAAATCGAAAACAATCAAATTGAATTGATCGAAAAGAATCGAATTGAATCAAATCGAATCGAAATGAAAAGAATCGAATTGATTCAAATAGAAAAGAATCGAATCGAAAAGAATCAAACCGACACGAAAAGAATCGAATCGAATCAAAAAGTATCGAATTGATTCGAAAACATTCGAATCGAAAAGAATTGAATTGAAATGAATCCGATCGAAATGAAAAGAATCTACTCGATTCGAATCCAAAAGAATCGAATCCAAAAGAATCGAATCGAATCCTAAAGAATCGAATTGAATTGAATCAAAAGAAATGAATTGAATTGAATCAAAAAGGAACAAATCGAATCAAATCGAAAAAACTCGAATAGAATCAAATCGAATCAAAAAGAATCGAATAGATTCGAATAAAAAAGAATCGAATTGAGGGATCCCTGGGTGGCGCAGCGGTTTACCGCCTGCCTTTGGCCCAGGGCTCGAACCTGGAGACCCGGGATCGAATCCCACATCGGGCTCCCGGTGCATGGAGCCTGCTTCTCCCTCTGCCTGTGTCTCTGCCTCTCTCACTCTCTCTGTGACTATCATAAAAAAAAGAATCGAATTGAATCGAGTTGAAAAAAATCATAAAGAATCAAATCGAAAAGAATCGAATTCCATGTAACGAAAAGATTCGAATTGAAAAGAATCGAATCGAAACAAAAGAATCGAATCGAATCGACATGAATCAAAAAGAATCGAATCAAAACGAATCGAAAAGAAACAAATCAAGTAGAATCTAAAAGAATCGAATCGAATCAAATCGAAAAAATTGGAATAGAATTGAATCGAAAAGAATCAAAACGAATCGAACCGAAGAGAATCGATTCGAATCAAAATAAAAAGTATCGTATCAAATCGAATCGAAAAGAATCATATCAAATAGAATCGAAAGAATGGAATCAAATCTAAAACAATCGAATCGAATCGAAAAGAATCGAATCGAAAAGAATTGAATCGAATGGAAAAGAAACGAATCGAACCGAATCAAAAAGAAAACAATCGAATCGAATCAAATACAAAAGAATCGCTTTGAATAGCATAGAATTGAAAAGAATCGAATCAATCGAATTGAAAACAATCGAATCGAAAAGCAACGAAATAAAGTCAAATCGAAACGAAAACAATCGAATCGAATCGAATCTAAAAGAATCGTATTGAATTGCATCGAGTCGAAAAGACTTGAATCAAAAAGACTCGAATCGAATTGAATCAAATCGAAAAGAATCTAATAGAAACCACTCGAACAGAATCAAATCGAAATGATTCAAAATGAATCGAATAGAATAGAATCGAAAAAAATCGAAACGAATTGAAACGAATTGAATCGAAGAGAATCGATTAGAATCGAAATGAAAAGAATCGTATTGAATCGAATCGAAAAGAATCAAATCGAATCGACTCGAAAGAATTGAATCAAATCGAAAAGAATCCAATCGAATCGAAAAGAATCGAAGTGAATGGAATCAAATCGAAAAGAATCTAATCGAATCGAAAAGAATCGAATCAAATTTAATGGAATCAAAAAGAATCGAATTGAATCGAAAAGAATCGAAATGAAACAAATCAGATCAAATGGAAAAGAATCAAATCGAATTGAAAAGAATCGAATCGAATCGAAAAGACTCGAATCAAATTAAAAATATCAAATCGAATCGAATCGCAAAGAATCGAATTGAAAAGACTCGAATTGAAAGAAATCGATTTGAAACGAAAAGAATCGAATCGAATCGAAAAGAATTGAATTGAAAGAATCGAATTGAATAGAAAAAAATCGAATAGAAAAGAATCGAACTGAAAAGAAAAGAATCAAATTGAATTCAGTCGATTAAATTCTAGTCGAATCGAATAAAAAAGAATGAAATCGAGTCGAATCGAATCGAAAAGAATCAAATCGACACGAAAAGAATCGAATCGAATCAAAAAGTATCGAATTGATTCGAAAACATTCGAATCGAAAAGAATCGAATTGAAATGAATCCGATCGAAATGAAAAGAATGTACTCGATTCGAATCCAAAAGAATCAAATCCAAAAGAATCGAATCGTATCCAAAAGAATCGAATTGAATTGAATCAAAAGAAATGAATTGAATTGAATCAAAAAGGAACTAATCGAATCAAATCGAAAAAACTCGAATAGAATCAAATCGAATCAAAAAGAATCGAATAGATTCGAATAAAAAAGAATCGAATTGAGGGATCCCTGGGTGGCGCAGCGGTTTAGCGCCTGCCTTTGGCCCAGGGCGCGATCCTGGAGACCCGGGATCGAATCCCACATCGGGCTCCCGGTGCATGGAGCCTGCTTCTCCCTCTGCCTGTGTCTCTGCCTCTCTGTCTCTCTCTGTGACTATCATAAAAAAAAGAATCGAATTGAATCCAGTTGAAAAAAATCATAAAGAATCAAATCGAAAAGAATCGAATTCCATGTAACGAAAAGATTCGAATTGAAAAGAATCGAATCGAAACAAAAGAATCGAATCGAATCGACATGAATCAAAAAGAATCGAATCAAAACGAATCGAAAAGAAACAAATCAAGTAGAATCTAAAAGAATCGAATCGAATCAAATCGAAAAAATTGGAATAGAATTGAATCGAAAAGAATCAAAACGAATCGAACCGAAGAGAATCGATTCGAATCAAAATAAAAAGTATCGTATCAAATCGAATCGAAAAGAATCATATCAAATAGAATCGAAAGAATGGAATCAAATCTAAAACAATCGAATCGAATTGAACGGAATGGAATCGAAAAGAATACAATAGAATAGAATCGAAAGAAATCGAATAGAATCAAACCAAATCAAAAAGAATCGAATTGAATTGATCCTAACCAAAATAAGCGAAATGAATCGACTCGAACCGAAAAAAATCAAATCGAAAAGAATCTAATCTCACCGAGAATCATCGAAATGAATAGAATCGAAAAGAATCGAATTGAATCAAATCGAAAAGAATCGAATGGAATCCAATCGAAAAGAATCAAATTGATTCGAATCGAAACAAATTGATCGCCTCACCTGACCTGGTGACTGTGGTTCCCATCGTGACCTCACCTGGACCTCATGTCTCCGGTCCCACCTGGTCCTCACCAGGACCTGGTGTCTCCGATACCCACCTGGGTAGCATCAGGATATGGTTACACTGTTCACTAACAGTGACCCAGCCGGACCTATTAACTCTGGTCTTCACCTGGGCCACACCAGGACATGGTGACACTGGTTCCCACCTGGGTCTCACCTGGACATGGTGAGTCAGATCCCCACCTGATCCTCATCTGTAACTGGGGATTCTCGTTCCCACATGGACATCATGTGGACCTGGTGGCTGCAGTGTTTCTAGCTTATCATGTACCTCGTGACTCTGGTCCCCACCAGGGCCTCACCGGGATCTGGTGAGTGTGGTTGCCACCTGCACCTCACCTGGACCTGGTGAATCTGGTCTGCACATGAGACTATCCTGGATCTGTTGACTGTGGTCCCAACCTGGTCTTCACCTGGATTTGGGGACTCCAATCCGCATCTGGGCCTCACCTGGTCCTGTTGACCATGGTCCTCAACTGGGCAAAATTGGTACCCGGTGACTGTGTTCCACAACTGGACCTCACCTGGACTAGGTGACTCTGGTCCAACTTTGGGTCTCACCGTGCCCTAGTGACTATGAACCCCACTTTGGCCTGACTTGGACCTGCTGACCCTGGTTGCCACCTGCGCCTGACCTTGAACTGTTGACTCTGGTTCTTTCAAGGGACTCCTCTGGACCTGGTGATCCTGGTCCCCACCTGGGACTCACCTGGACGTGGTGACACTTTTCACCACCTGGGACTCATCTGGACCTGCTTACTGTGTTACACACCAGGGCCTCAAGTAGACCTGTTGACCATGGTCCCCAAGCCGGCCTCACATGGACCTGTTGCCTCTGATCCCCACGGGGGCCTCACGTGTACCTGGGAACTCTGGTCCTCACCTGGGCCTCATCGGGACCTAGTGACTCTGGTCCCAACCTGGGCTTCATGTGGATCTGGTGAATCTGGTCCCCACCTGGACCTCTCCCGGACCTGGTGACTCTCTTTCCAACATGGACCTCACCTGGATCTGGTGACTCTGGTCCTCAGTTTGGCCTCACCTGGACCTGGCGTCTCTCGTCCCCACTTTGACCTAACTCAGAACTGCTGAATCTTGCCCCACCTAGAACGCACCCAGACATGGTGACTCTTGTTCCCAGCTATGCCTCAATTCGACCTGATGAATCTGGTCCTCACGTGAGCCTCACATGGACCTGGGACTCAGCTGGATAGAGTGGCTCTGGTTCACGCAAGGGGATCAAATGATACTGCTGACTGTGGTCTTATTCTATGCCTCACCAGGACCTAGTGATTTGTCCCCATCTGGGCCTGCATGGCCCTAGTGACTCTGGTCCTCACCCAGGCATCATTGGGACCTGGATACACTATTCCACACCTGGGACTCACTCTGACTAGGGACCTCTGGACCCATTCTGGGCCTCAACTAAACTGGTTACTCTGGTTCCCCCTCTGGGACTCACCTTTACCTGGTGATTCTGGTCACCCCTTGCGCTTCATTTGGGCCTGGTGAATCTGGTCCTTAGCTTGTCCTCACTTGGATCTGGTGACTGGTCGCCAGCTGGGCCTCACCTGGACTTGGTGAATCTTGTTGCCACCTGCGCCTCACCTGGACCTTGTGACTGTGGTCCCACCAGGACCTCACCTGGATCTGGTGTCTCTGGTTCCCAAATGGGGCTCTCCTGGACCTGATTCCTGTGGTCTCCATCAGGCATCACCTGGAACAAAATGACTCTGGTCCATATTTGGGCCTCTCCTGGACTGTTGACTCTGGTCCTTACCTGGGCATCATTGCGACCTGGATACACTCATATATACCTGGACCTCACCTGGACCTGGTGACTGTGGTCCCACTTGGGCCTCACCTGGACGAGGTGACTGGTTCCCACAGGGACCTCACCTGGACCTGGTGACTCAGGTCCTCATATGCGCATCATTGGACCTAGTTTCAGTTCCACATCGGGACCTCACCTGGAGCTAGTGATTCTTGTCCCCCTCTGGGCCTCACCCTGACGTGGTGACTCTGGTCCCCACCTGGATATCACCGGAACCGGGTGACTCTCGTCCCCCTATGGGACCCACCCGGAGCTGGGGACACTGGTCCTCAACTGGGCCTCACCTGGACCTGGTGAATCTGGTCCCGATCTGGGCCTCACCCAGTCCTGGTGACTTTGTTCCCCACCTGGACCTGATTGCTCTGGACTCTTTCTTGTCCTCACCTGGAACAGGTGACTCTGAACCTATCTGCGTGTCACCCAGATCTGGTGATTCTGGTCCTCACCTGGGCATCATTGGTACCTGGTGACTCTGTTCCTCACCTGACCCTCACCTGGACATGAAGACTCTGGAACCTGTCTGGGCCTCTCCCTGACCTGGTGACTCTAGTCCCTACCTGGGCATCATCGGGACATGGTTCCACTGCATGGCCTGCAGGTTGGCCTCACCTGGACCTGGGGAGTGCCTTGCCACCTGGCCTCACCAATACCTGGTGACTCAGATCCCCACGTGGGCCTCATTTGGACCTGTTGAATCTGGTCCTTACCTGGTCGTCACCCGGAACTGGTCAGTCTGTTCACCACCTGGGAATAAACTGGACCTGGTGAATCTGGTCCCCATCCGGGTCTCACCCAGTCCTGGTGACTTTGTTCCCCACCTGGACCTGATTGCTGTGGACTCCTTCTTGGCCTCACCTGGAACTGGTGACTGATCCTAACTGGGCCTCAACCAGATCTGGTGACTCTGGTCCTCACCTGTGGACCATTATGATCTGGATACTCTGTTCCACACCTGAGCCTCACCTGGACATGATTACACTGGATCCCCTCTGGACCTCACCCTGACATGGTGACTCTGGTCCCCATCTGGATGTCACCTGGACCAGTTGATAATGGTACTCCTCTAGGCCTCAACCAGATCTGGTGACTCTGGTCCTCAACTGGGCCTCAGCTGGACCTAGTGAATATGCTCCATCTGGGCCTCATTTGGACCTGGTAACTCTGGTCACTACCTCGGCATCATCGTGTCATGGTTCCACTGCATGGCCTGCAGGTTGGCCTCACCTGGACCTGGTAACTCTAGTCCCTACCTGGGCATCATCGGGACATGGTTCGTCTGCATGGCCTGCAGTTTGGCCTCACCTGGACCTGGGGAGTGGGGTTGCCACCTAGGCCTCACACATAGCTGGTGACTCAGGTCCCCACGTGGGCCTCATTTGGACCTGTTGAATCTGGTCCTTAGCTGGTCTTCTCCCAGACCCGAGGACCCTGGTCACCACCTGGAATAACCTGGACCTGGTGAATCTGGTCCAAATCTGGGCCTCACCAAGTCCTGGTGAAATTCTTCACCACCTGGACCTGATTGCTGTGGACGCCTTCTTGGCGTCACCTGGAACTGGTGACTCTGATCCTATCTGCGTGTCACCCAGATCTGGTGACTCTGGTCCTCACCTGGGCAACATTCGTACCTGGTGATTGTGTTCTACACCTGAGCCTCACCTGGACCCGATGACTCTGGAACCACTCTGGGCCTCACCCTGACCTGGTGACTCTGATCCCCATCTGGATATCACCTCGATCAGGTGATTCTGGTACCCTTCTAAGCCGAACCAGATATGGTGAAACTGTCCTCAACTGGGCCTCACCTGGACCAGGGGATTCTGGTCCCCCTCTGGGTCTCACCATGCCCTAGTGACGGTGAACCCCACTTTGGCCTGAATTGGACCTTTTGACCCTGGTTGCCACCTGCGCCTGACCTCGAACTGTTGACTCTGGTTCTTTCAAGGGACTCCCCGGGACCTGATGATCCTGGTCCCCACCTGGGTCTCACCTGGACGTGGTCACTCTTGTCACCACTGGGGACTCACCTGGACCTGCTTACTGTGTTCCACACCTGGGCCTCAAGTAGATCTGTTGACCATGGTCCCCAAGCCGGCCTCACATGGACCTGTGGCCTCTGATCCCAACCGGGGCCTCACGTGTACCTGATAACTCTGGTCCTCACCTGGGCTTCAACGGGACCTAGTGACTCTGATCCCCACCTGGACTTCACCTGGATCTGGTGACTCTAGTCCCCACCTGGACCTCTCCTGGACCTGGTGACTCTCTTTCCAACATGGACCTCAACTGGATATGGTGACTCTGGTCCTCAGTTTGGCCTCACCTGGACCTGGCGTCTCTCGTCCCCACTTTGACCTAACTCAGAACTGCTGAATCTTGCCCCACCTAGGCTGCACCCAGACCTGCTGACTCTTGTCCCCAGCTATGCCTCAATTCGACGTGATGAATCTGGCCCTCAAGTGAGCCTCACATGGACCTGGGACTCAGCTGGATAGTGTGGCTCTGGTTTCGGTAAGTGGCTCAAATGATACTGCTGACTGTGGTCTTTTTCTATGCCTCAACAGGACCTAGTGATTCTGTTCCCCATTTGGGCCTGCATGGCCCTAGTGACCCTGGTCCTCACCCAGGCATCACTGTGACCTGGATACTCTATTCCACACCTGGGCCTCACTCTGACCAGGGACCTCTGGTCCCATTCTGGGCCTCAAACTAAACTGGTTACTCTGGTTCCCCCTCGGGGTCTCACCCTTACCTGGTGACTCTGGTCACCCCATGGGCTTCAATTGGGCCTGGTGAATCTGGTCCTTAGATTGTCCTCACTTGGATCTGGTGACAGCTCACCACATGGGCCTCACCTGGACATGTTGAATCCTGTTGCCACCTGCGCCTCACCTGGACCTTGTGACTGTGGTCCCACCTGGACTTCACCTGGATCTGGTGACTCTGGTCCACCCCAGGACCTCTCCTGGACCTGGTGACTCCTTTCCAACATGGACCTCATGTGGATCTGGTGACTCTGGTCCTCAACTGGGCCTCACCTGGACCTAGTGAACATGCTCCATCTGGGCCTCATTTGGACCTGGTGACTCTGGTCCCTACATGGGCATCATCGGGACATGGTTCCACTGCATGGCCTGCAGGTTGGCCTCACCTGGATCTGGTAAATCTGGTCCCAACCAGGGCATCATCGTGACATGTTTCCTCTGCATGGCCTGCATTTTGGCCTCACCTGGACCTGGCGAGTAGTGTTGCCACCTGGGACTCACCCATACCTGGTGACACAGGTCCCCACGTGGGCCTCACGTGGACCTGTTGAATCTTGTCCTTACCTGGTCCTCACCCCGAACTGGTAAGTCTGGTCAACACCTGGAAGTCACCTGGACCTGCTGAATCTGGTCCCCATCTGGGCCTCACCAACTCCTGGTGAATTTGTTGCCCACCTGGACCTGATTGCTGTGGACTCCTTCTTGGCCTCACCTGGAACTGGTGACTCTGATCCTAACTGGGCCTCACCCAGATCTGCTGACTCTGGTCCTCACCTTTGTCCATTGTGACCTGGATACTCTGTTCCACACCTGAGCCCTACCTGGACATGATGACTCTGGATCCACTCTGGGCCTCACCCTGACATGGTGACTCTGGTCCTCATCTGGATGTCACCTAGACCAGGTGAATCTGGTACCCCTCTAGGCCTCAACTAGACCTGGTGACTCTGTTCCTCAACTGGCCCTCACCGGGACTTAGTGAACATGCTCCACACCTGCGCCTCATCTGGACCTGGTGACTCTGGTTCTACCTGGGCATCATCGGGACATGGTTACTCTATTCCCCACTGGGACTGACCTGATCCTGGTAACTCTCGTCCTGACTTTGGCCTCGTCTGTACCAGGTGACTCTGGCACCACCTGGGCCTCACTATTATCTGGTGATACTGACTCTAAGCATGACCTCACCTGACCTGGTGACTGTGGTTCCCATCAGGACCTCACCTGGACCTCATGTCTCTGGTTCCACCTGGGCCTCACCGAGACCTGGTGTCTCTGGTACCCATCTGCGTAGCATCAGGATATGGTTACACTCTTCAATAACAGTGACCCAGCCGGATCTATTAACTCTGGTCTTCACATGGGCCACACCTGGACATGGTGACACTGGTTCCCACCTGGGACTCACCTGGACATGTTGAGTCGGATCCCCACCTGGTGCTCACCTGTAACTGGTGATTCTCGTTCCCACATGGACATCATGTGGACCTGGTGGCTGCAGAGTTTCTAGCTTCTCATGTACCTCGTGACTCTGATCCCCACCAGGGCCTTACCGGGTCCTGGTGAGTTTGGTTTCACCTGCACTTCACTTGGACTTGGTGATTCTGGTCTGCACTTAAGACTACCCTGGATCTGGTGACTGTGGTCCCCACTTGGGATTCACCTGGATTTCGGGGCTCCGGTCCCCATCTGGGCCTCACCTGGCCCTGTTGACCATGGTCCTCAACTGGGCAATATTGGGACCCGGTGACTGTGTTCCACAACTGGACCTCACCTGCACCAGGTCACTCTGGTCCCCCTCTGGGTCTCCCCGTGCCCTAGTGACTGTGAACCCCACTTTGGCCTGACTTCGACCTGCTGACCCTGGTTGCCACCTGCGCCTGACCTCGAACTGTTGACTCTGGTTCTTTCAAGTGCCTCCACTGTACCTGGTGATTCTGGTCCCCACCTGGGCCAAACCAGGATGTGGTGACACTTGTCACCACCGGGAATCACCTGGACCTGCTTACTGTGTTCCACACCTGGGCCTCAAGTAGACCTGTTGACCATGGTCCCTAAGCTGGCCTCACATGGACCTGTTGCCTCTGATCCCCACCGGGGCCTCACTTGTACCTGGTAACTCTGGTCCTCACCTGGGCGTCATCTGGACCTAGTGACTCTGGTCCCCACCTGGACTTCACCTGGATCTCGTGACTCTGGTCCCCACCTGGACTTCACCTGCATCTGATGACACTGGTCCCCACCTGGACCTCACGTGGACCTGGTGACTCTGGTCCTCAGTTTGGCCCCACCTGGACCTGTTGACTCTTGTCCCCACTTTGAGCTAACTCAGAACTGCTGAATATTGTCCCACCTAGGCCGCACCCAGACCTGGTGACTCTTGTCACCAGCTATGCCTCAATTCGACCTGATGAATCTGGTCCTCACGTGGGCCTCACATGTACCTGGGACTCAGCTGGATAGAGTGGCTCTGGTTCCCACAAGGGGCTCATCTGATACTGCTGACTGTGGTCTTAATCTATGCCTCACCAGGACCTGGTGATTCTGTTCCCCATCTAGGCCTGCATGGCCCTAGTAACTCTGTTCCTCACGCAGGCATCATTGGGACCTGGATACTCTCTTCCACACCTGGGCCTAACTCTGACCAGGGATCTCTGGTCCCATTCTGGGCCTCAAACTAAACTGGTTACTCTGGTTCCCCCTCTGGGCCTCACCCTTACCTGGTGACTCTGGTTACCCCTTTGACTTCTCTTGGGCCTGGTGAATCTGGACCTTAGCTGGTCCGCACCTGGTTGTGGTGACTGGTCGCCACCTGGGCCTCCCGTGGACTTGGTGATCCTGTTGCCAATTGCCCTCACCTGGACCTTGTGACTGTGTTCCCACCTGGAACTCACATGGATCTGGTGGCTCTGGTTCCCATATTGGGCTCTCCTGGACCTGGTTCCTGTGGTCTCCATCTGGCCTCACCTGGAACACAATGACTCTGATCCATATTTGGGCCTATCCTGGATCTGTTGTCTCTGGTCCTTACCTGGCCTCATTGGGACCTGGATACTCACTTATATACCTGGGCCTCACCTGGACCTGGTGACTGTGGTCCCACCTGGGCCTCACTTGGACGAGGTGCCTGGTTCCCACAGGGACCTCACCTGGACCTGGTGACTCAGGTCCTCATATGGGCATCATGGGATCTGGTTTCTCAGTTCCACATCGGGTCCTCACGTGGACCTAGTGATTCTCGTCCCCCTCTAGGCCTCACCCTGACGTGGTGACTCTGGTCTCAAGCTGGATATCACCAGAACCGGGTGACTCTGGTCCCCCTCTGGGACTCACACGGAGCTGGGGACACTGCTCCTCAACTGGGCCTCAACAGGACCTGGTGAATCTACTCCTCACTTAGGCCTCGTCTGGACCTTGTGACTCTTTTCTCACCTGGCATCAATGGGACTTGGTTACTCTGTTCCCCACCTGGGCCTCACCTGGACATGATAACTTTGCTCCGCACTTTGGCCTCAACTGGTCCTGATGACTCTGGTCCCCCACCTAGTCCTCAATCTGGACCTGGTGACTGTGGTCTCCACCTGGTTCTCACCTGGACCTGGTGACACTTGTTCCCACATGAACCACACCTGGACCTGGTGACTGTGGTGTTCTTGTAGACTCACATTTACCTGGTGACTCCGGTCCCCATTAGGGCCTCACCTGCAATTCGTAACTCTGGTTCCTACCTGGGCATTATCGGAACACGGTTCGTCTGCATGGCCCGAAGGTTGGCCTCCCCTGGACCTGGTGTGTGGGGTTGTCATCTGGGCATCACCCATACCGGTGACACAGGTCCCCACGTGGGCCTCACTTGGACCTGGTGAATCTGGTCCTTACCTGGTCCTCAGCAGGAACTGGTAACTCTGTTCACCACCTGGGAATCACCTGGACCTGGTGAATCTGGTCCCCATCTGGGCCTCACCCAGTCCTGGTGAATTTGTTCCCTACCGGGACCTGATTGCTGTGGACTCCTTCTTGACCTCACCTGGTACTGGTGCGTCTGATGCTATGTGGGCCTCACCCAGATCTGATGACTCTGGTCTTCACCTGTGGACCATTATGACCTGGATACTCTGTTCCACACCTGAGCCTCACCTGGACATGATGACTCTGGATCCCTTCTGTGCCTCACCCTGACATGTTGACTCTGGTCCCCATCTCGATGTCACCTAGACCAGGTGAATCTGGTACCCCTCTAGGCCTCAACTAGACCTGATGACTCTGGTCCTCAACTGGGCCTCACCGGGACCTAGTGAATATGCTCCCCACCTGCGCCTCATCTGGACCTGATGACTCTGGTTCTACCTGGGCATCATCGGGACATGGTTACTCTATTCCCCACTGGGACTGACCTGATCCTGATAACTCAGGTCCTGACTTTGGCCTCTTCTGTACCAGGTGATTCTGGCTCCATCTGGGCCTCACCTGGAACTGGTGACTGTGATCCTAAGCATGGCCTCACCTGACCTGGTGACTGTGGTTCCATCAGGACCTCACCTGGACCTCATGTCTCTGGTCCCACCTGTGCCTGACCAGGACCTGGTGTCTCTGGTACCCAAGTGGGTAGCATCAGGATATGGTGAATCTGTTCACTAACAGTGACCCAGCCGGACCTATTAACTCTTGTCTTCACCTGGGCCACACCTGGACATGGTGACACTGGTTCCCACCAGGTTCTCACCTGGACATGGTGAGTCGGATCCCCACCAGGTCCTCACCTGTAACTGGTGATTCTCGTTCCCACGTGGACATCATTTGGACCTGGTGGATGCAGTGTTTCTACTTCTCATGTACCTCGTGATTCTGGTCACCATCAGGGCTTCACCGGGACCTGGTGAGTGTGGTTGCCAACTGCACCACACCTGGTCCTGGGATTCTCATCTGCACCTGAGACTACCCTGGATCTGGTGACTGTGGTACCCACCTGGGCTTCACCTGGATTTGGGGACTCCGGTCCCCTCTGGGACTCACCTGGCCCTGTTGACCATGGCACACAACTGGGGAAAATTTGGACCCGATGACTGTGTTCCACAACTGGACCTCACCTGTACCAGGTGACTCTAATCCCCCTCTGGGTCTCCCCGTGCCCTAGTGACTGTGAACCCCACTTTGGACTGACTTGGACCTGCTGACCCTGGTTGCCTCCTGCGCCTGACCTCGAAATGTTGATTCTGGTTCTTTCATGGGCCTCCCCTGTACCTGGTGATCCTGGTCCCCACCTGGGTCTCACCTGGACGTGGTGACTCTTGTCACCACCGGGGACTCACCTGGACCTTTATACTGTGTTCCACACCTGGGCCTCAAGTAGCCCTGTTGACCGTGGTCCGCAAGACGGCCTCACATGGACCTGTTGCCTCTGACACCCCACCGGGGTCTCACGTGTACCTGGTAACTCTGGTCCTCACCTGGGCCAATATTGATATGGTGACTCTGGTCCCGACCTGGACTTCACCCCGATCTGGTGACTCTGGTCCCCCCTGGACCTCTGCAGGACCTGGTGACTCTCTTTCCAACATGGACCTCACCTGGATCTGGTGACCTTGGTCCTCAGTTTGGCCTCACCTGGACCTGGTGTCTCTCGTCCCCACTTTGACCTAACTCAGAACTGCTGAATCTTGCCCCACCTAGGCCGCACTCAGACCTGGTGACTCTTGTCCCCAGCTATGCCTCAATTCGACCTGATGAATCTGGTCCTCACGTGGGCCTCACATGGACCTGGGACTCAGCTGGATAGAGTGGCTCTGGTTCCCACAAGGGGCTCCCCTGATACTGGTGACTGTGTTTTTATTCTATGTCTCACCAGGACCTAGTGATTCTGTTCCCCATCTGGGCCTGCATGGCCCTAGTGACTCTGTTCCTCACCCAGGCGTCATTGGGCCTGGATACTCTATTCCACATCTGGGCCTCAGTTTGACCAGGGACCTCTGGTCCATTCTGGGACTCAAACTAAACTGGTTACTCTGGTTCCCCCTGTGGAACTCAGCCTTACCTGGTGACTCTGGTCACACCTTGGGCTTCACTTGGGCCTGGTGAATCTGGTCCTTAGCTGCTCTGCACCTGGATGTGGTGAGTGGTCGCCACCTGGGACTCACCTGGACTTGGTGAATCCTGTTGCCACCTGCGCCTCACCTGGACCTTGTGACTGTGGTCCCCCCTGGACCTAACCTGGATCTGGTGGCTCTGGTTCCCATATGGGACTCTCCTGGACCTGGTTCCTGTGATCTCCATCTGGCCTCACCTGGAACACAATGACTCTGATCCATATTTGGGCCTCTCCTGGACCTGTTGACTCTGGTCCTTACCTGGGCATCATTGGGACCTGGATACTCACTTATATAGCTGGGCCTCACCTGGACCTGGTGACTGTGGTCCTACCTGGGCCTCACCTGGACGAGGTGACTGGTTCCCACAGGGACCTCCCCTGGACCTGGTGACTCAGGTCCTCATATGGGCATCATGGGACCTGGTTTCTCAGTTCCACATCGGGGCCTCACCTGGACGTAGTGATTCTCGCCCCACTCTGGGCCTCACCGTGATGTGGTGACTCTGGTCCCCACCTGGATATCACCAGAACCGGGTGACTGTGGTCCCCCTCTTGGGCTCACCCGGAGCTGGAGACATTGGTCCTAAACCGGGCCTCAACAGGACATGGTGGATCTACTCCTCACTTAGGCCTCGTCTGAACTTTGTGACTCTTTTCCCACCTGGCATCAATGGGACATGGTTACTCTGTTCCCCACCTGGGCCACACCTGGACATGATAACTTTGCTCCGCACTTTGGCCTCAACTGGTCCTGATGACTCTGGACCCACCACCTAGGCCTCAATCTAGAGCTGGTGACTGTGGTCCCCACCTGGGTCTCACCGGGACCTGGTGACTCCGGTTCCCACATGAACCACACCTGGACCTGGTGACTGTGGTGTTCTTGTAGACTCGATTTACCTGGTGACTCCAGGCCCCACTAGGGCCTCACCTGGATCTGGTGACTCTGGCCTGCAGGTTGGCCTCACCTGGACCTGGTGAGTAGGGTTGCATCCTGGGCCTCACCCATACCAAGTGACTCAGGTCCCCACGTGGGCCTCTTGGACCTGGTGAATCTGGTCCTTACCTGGTCCTCTCCCGAACTAGGGACTCTGGTCACCACCTGGGACTCACCTGGAACTGGTGAATCTGGTCCCCATCTGGGTCTCACCCAGTCCTGGTGATTTGTTCCCTACGTGCACCTGATTGCTATGGACTCTTTCTTGGCCTCACCTGGAACTGGTGACTCTGATTCTATCTGCGCATCACCCAGACCTGGCGACTCTGGTCCTCACTTGGGCATCATTGGTACCTGGTGACTCTCTTCCACACCTGAGCCTCACCTGGACCCGAAAACTCTGGAACCACTCTGGGCCTCCCCCTGACCTGGTGACTCTGGTCCCCATCTGGATATCACCTGGACCAGGTGATTCTGATACCCTTCTAAGACTCAAGTAGATATGGTGAAACTGGTCCTCAGCTGGGCCTCACCTGGACCTAGTGAATATGCTCCATCTGTGCCTTATTTGGACCTGGTGACTCTGGTCCCTACCTGGGCATCACCGGGACATGGTTCCCCTGCATGGCCTGCAGATTGACCTCAACTGGACCTGGTAAATCTGGTCCCTACCTAAAGCATCACCGGGACATGGTTCCTCTGCATGGCCTGCAGGTTGGCCTCACCTGGACCTGGTGAGTGGGTTTGCCACCTGGGCCTCCCCCATACCTTTTGACACAGGGCCCCACGTGGGCCTCCCTTTGACCTGGTGAATCTGGTCCTTACCTGGTCCTCACTCAGAACTAGTAAGTCTGGTCACAACATGGGAATCATCTGGACCTGGTGAATCTGGCCCCATTGGGCCTCACACAGTCCTGGTGACTTTGTTCCCCACCTGGACCTGATTGCTGTGGACTCCTTTTGGGCCTCACCTGGAATGGGTGACTCTGATCCTAACTGGGCCTCACCCAGATCTGGTGACTCTGGTCCTCACGTGTGGACCATTATGACCTGGAAACTCTGTTCCACACCTGAGACTCACCTGGACATGATGACGCTGGATCCCCTCTGGGCCTCAGCCTCACATGGTGACTCTGGTCCCCATCTGGATTACACCAGAATCGGGTGACTCTGTTCCCCCTCTGGGACTCACCCGGACCTGGGACACTGGTCCTCAACTGGGCACAACTGGACCTGGTGAATCTACTCCTCACTTAGGTCTCGTCTGGACCTTGTGACTCTTTTCCCACCTGGCATCAATGGGACATGGTTACTCTGTTCCCACTGGGCCTCACCTGGACATGATAACTTTGCTCCACACTTTGGCCTCAACTGATCCTGATGACTCTGATCCCCCCAAATAGGCCTCAAACTGAACCTGGTGACTGTGGTCCCCACCTGGGTCACACCTGGACCTGGTGACTGTGGTCCCCACCTGGGTCTCACCTGGACCTGGTGGTCTCGTTCCTACATGAACCACGCCTGGACCTGGTGACTCTGGCGTTCTTGTAGACTCACTTTTACCTGGTGAATCCGGTCCCACTAGGGACTCACGTGGATCTGGTGACTCTGGCCTGCAGGTTGGTCTCACCAGGACCTGGTGAGTGGGGTTGCCACCTGGGCCTCACCCATACCTGGTGACTCAAGTCCCTACATGGGCCTCTTGGATCTGGTGAATCTTGTCCTTACCCGGTCCTCTCCTAGACCCGGGGACTCCTGTCACCACCTGGGCCTCACCTGCACCTGGTGAATCTGGTCCCCATCTGGGCCTAACCCAGTCCTGGAGACTTTGTTCCCTACCTGGACCTGATTGCTGTGCCCTTTCTTGGCCTCAACTGGACTGGTGAGTCTGATCCTATCTGTGCGTCACCCAGACCGGGTGACTCTTGTCCTCACCTGGGCATCATTGGTACCTGGTGACTCTGTTCCACACCTGAGCCTCACCTGGAAATGTTGACTCTGGAACCGCTCTGGGCCTCACCCTGACCTAGTGACTCTGGTCCCCATCTGGATGTCACAAGGACAAGGTGATTCTGGTACCCCCTAGGCCTCAAACAGATCTGGTGACTCTGGTCTTCAAAGGGGACTCACCTGTACCTAGTGAATATGCTCCATCTGCGCCTCATTTGGACCTGGTGACTCTGGTCCATACCTGGGCATCATCGGGATATGGTTCCACTGCATGGCCTGCAGGTTGGCCTCACTTGGACCTGGTAAGTCTGGTCTCTACCTGGGCATCATCTGGATATGTTTCCACTGCATGGCATGCAGGTTGGCCTCACCTGGACCTGGTAACTCTTCTCCCTACCTGGGCATCATCGGGATATGGTTCCACTGCATGGCCTGCAGGTTGGTCTCACCTGGACCTGGTGAGTGTTATTGCCACCTGGGCCTCACCCATACCTGGTGACTCAGGTCCCCACGTGGGCCTGTTGGACCTGGTGAATCTGGTCCTTACCTGGTCGTTTCCCAGAACGGGGACTCTGGTCACCACCTGTGCCTCACCTGGACCTGGTGAATCTGGTACCCCTCTAGGCCTCAACAAGATCTGGTGACTCTGATCCTATCTGCGCGTCACCCAGACCTAGTGACTCTGTTCCTCACCTGGGCATCATTGGGACCTGGTGACTCTCTTCCACACCTGAGCCTCACCTGGACATGATGACTCTGGAACCTCTCTGGGCCTCACCCTGACCTGGTAACTCTGGTCCCCATGTGGATGTCACCTGGACCAGGTGATTCCGGTACCCTTCTAGGCCTCAATCAGATCTGGTGACTCTGGTCCTCAACTGGGCCTCACTTGGACCTAGTGAATATGCACCATCTGGGCCTCTTTTGGACCTGGTGACTCTGGTCCCTACCTGGGCATCATCGGGACATGGTTCCACTGCATGGCCTGCAGGTTGGCCTCACTTGGACCTGGTAAGTCTGGTCCCTACATGGTCATCATCGGGACATGGTTCCTCTGCACGGCCTGCAGGTTGGCCTCACCTGGACCTTGTCAGTGGCATTGCCACCTGGGCCTCACCTATGCCTGGTGACACAGGTCCCCACGTGGGCCTCACTTAGACCTGGTGAATCTTGTCCTTACCTGGTCCTCACCCGGAACTGGTAAGTCTGGTCACCACCTGGATATCACCTGGACCTTGTGTATGTGGTCCCGAACTAGGCCTCACCCAGTCCTGGTGACTTTGTTCCCCACCTGGACCTGATTTCTGTGGACTGTTCTTGGCCTCACCTGGAACTGGTGACTCTGTTCCCAACCTGGACCTCTCCCGGACCTGGTGACTTTTTTTCAAACATGGACCTCACATGGATCTGGTGACTCTGGTACTCAGTTTGGCCTCACCTGGAACTGGCGTCTATCGTCCCCACCTTGACCTAACTCACAACTGCTGAATCTAGCCCAACTTAGGCTGCACCCAGACCTGGTGACTTTTGTTCCAAGCTATGCCTCAATTCGACCTAATGAATCTGGTCCTCACGGGAGCCTCACCTGGACCTGGGACTCAGCTGGATAGAGTGGCTCTGGTTCCCGCAAGGGGCTCAGCTGATACTGCTGACTGTGTTCTTATTGTATGCCTCAACAGGACCTAGTGATTCTGCTCCCCATCTGGGCCTGCATGGCCCCAGTGACTCTGGTCCTCACCCAGGCATCATTGGGTGATGGACCCAATGATCCTCACCCTGGATACTCTATTCCACACCTGGGCCTCACTTTGACCATTGACCTCTGGTCCCATTCTGGGACTCAAACTAAACTGGTTACTCTGGTTCCCCTCTGGGCCTCACCCTTACCTGGTGACTCTGGTCACCCCTTGGGCTTCACTTGGGCCTGGTGAATCTAGTCCTTAGCTGGTCCGCACCTGGATCTGGTCGCCAGCTGGGCCTCACCTGGACTTGGTGAATCCTGTTGCCACCTGCGCCTCACCTGAACCTTGTGACTGTGGTCCCACCTGGACCTCACCTGGATCTGGTGGCTCTGGTTCCCATATGGGACTCTCCTGGACCTGGTTCCTGTGGGCTACAACTGGCCTCACCTGGAACACAATGACTCTGATCCATATTTGGGCCTCTCCTGGACCTGTTGACTCTGGTCCTTACCTGGGCATCATTGGGACCTGGATACTCTCTTATATACCTGCACCTCACCTGGACCTGGTGACTGTGGTCCCACCTGGGCCTCACTTGGATGAGGTGACTGGTTCCCACAGGGACCTCACCGGGACCTGTTGACTAAGGTCTTCATATTGACATCGTGGGACCTGGTTTCTCAGTTCCACATTGGGGCCTCACCTGGAGCTAGTGATTCTCATCCCCCTCTGGGACTCACCCTGACGTGGTGACTCTGGTCCCCACCTGGATATCACCAGAACCGGGTGACTCTGGTCCCCCTCTGGGACTCATCCGGAGCTGGGGACACTGGTCCTCAACTGGGCCTCAACAGGACCTGGTGAATCTACTCCTCACTTAGGCCTCGTCTGGACCTTGTGACTCTTTTCCCACCTGGCATCAATGGGACATTGTTACTCTGTTCCCCACCTGGGCCTCACCTGGACATGATCACTTTGCTCCGCACTTTGTCCTCAAATGGTCCTGATGACTCTGGTCCCCCCACATAGGCCTCAATCTGGACTTGATGACTGTGGTCCCCACCTGGGTCTCACCTGGACCTGGTGACTCTCGTTCCCACATGAACCACACCTGGACCTGGTGACTGTGGTGTTCTTGTAGACTCACATTTACCTGGTGACTCCGGTCCCCACTAGGGCCTCACCTGGATCTAGTGACTCTGGCCTGCAGGTTGGCCTCACCTGGACCTGGTGAGTAGGGTTTGCCACCAGGGCCTCACCCATACCTGGTGACTCAGGTCCCCACGTGGGCCTCTTGGACCTGGTGAATCTGGACCTTACCTGGTCCTCTTCCAGACCCGGGGACCACCTGGGCCTCACCTGGACCTTGTGAATCTGTTCCCTATCTGGGCCTCACCGAGTCTTGGTGACTTTGTTCCCCACCTGGACCTGATTGCTGTGGACTCTTTCTTGGCCTCACCTGGAACTGGTGACTCTGATTCTATCTGCGCGTCACCCAGACCTGGTGACTCTGTACTCACCTAGGCATCATTGGTACCTGGTGACTCTGTTCCACTCCTGAGCCTCACCTGGACATGATGACTCTGGAACTTCTCTGGGCCTCACCCTGACCTGGAGACTCTGGTCCCCATCTGGATGTCACCTTGACCAGGTGATTCTGGTACCCCTCTAGTCCTCAACCAGATCTGGTGACTCGGGTCCTCAACTGGGCCTCACCTGGACCTAGTGAATATGCTCCATCTGGGCCTCATTCGGACTGGTGACTCTGTTCCCTACCTGGGCATCATCGGGACATGGTTCCACTGCATGGCCTGCAGGTTGGCCTCACCTGGACCTGGTATGTCTGGTCCCTACATGGGCATCATCGGGACATGGTTCCTCTGTATGGCCTGCACGTTGGCCTCACCTGGACCTGGTGAGTGGGATTTCCACCTGGGCCTCACCCATGCTTGGAGACACAAGTCCCCACGTGGGCCTCACTTGGACCTGGTGAATCTCGTCCTTACCTGGTCCAAACTTGGAAGTGGTAACTCTGGTCACCACCTGGGAATCAAATGGACCTGGTGAATCTGGTCCCCATCTGGGCCTCACCAAGTCTTGGTGACTTTGTTCCCAACCTGGACCTGATTGCTTTGGACTCCTTCTTGGCCTCACCTGGAACTGGTGACTCTGATCCTAACTGGACCTCACCCAGATCTCGTGATTCTGGTCCTCACCTGTGGACCAATACGACCTGGATACTCTGTTCCACACCTGAGCCTCACCTGGACTTGATGACTCTGGAAACCCTCTGGGCCTCACCCTGACATGGTGACTCTGGTCCCCATCTGGATGTCTCCTAGACCAGGTGAAATTTGTACCCCTCTAGGCCTCAACAAGACCTGGTGACTCCGGCCCTCAACTGGGCCTCACCGGTACCTAGTGAATATGCTCCCACCTGCGCCTCATCTGGACCTGGTGACTCTGGTTCTACCTGGGGATCATCAGGACATGGTTAATCTATTCCCCACTGGGACTGACCTGATCCTGGTACCTCTAATCCTGACTTTGGCCTCTTCAGAACCAGGTGACTCTGGCTCCAACTGGGCCTCACCTGTAACTGGTGACTCTGATCCTAAGCATGGCCTCACCTGACCTGGTGACTGTGGTTCCCATCGGGACCTCACCTGGACCTCATGACTCTGGTCCCACCTGGGGCTGACCAGGACCTGGTGTCTCTGGTACCCACCTGGGTAGCATCAGGATATGGTTACACTGTTCTCTAACAGTGACCCACCCGGACCCATTAACTCTGTTCTTCACCTGGGCCACACCTGGACATGGTGACACTGGTTCCCACCTGGGTCTCACCTGGACATGGTGAGTTGGATCCCCACGTGGTCCTCACCTGTAACTGGTGATTCTCGATCCGACATGGACATTATGTGGACCTGGTGGCTGCAGTGTTTCTAGCTTCTCATGTACCTCGTGACTCTGGTCCCCAGCAGTGACTCACCTGGACCTGGTGAGTGGGGTTGTCCTCAACTGGGTAAAATTGGGACCCGGTGACTGTGTTCCACATTTGGCCTCACCTGGACCAAGTGACTCTGGTCCCCCTCTGGGTGTCACCGTGTCCTAGTGAATGTGAACCCCACTTTGGCCTGACTTGGACCTGCTGACCCTGGTTGCCACCTGCGCCTGACCTCGAACTGTTGACTCTGGTTCTTTCAAGGGCCCCCCCTGGACCTGCTGATCCTGGTCCCCACCTGGGCCTCACCTGGACGTGGTGACTCTTGTCACCATTGTCACCAATGGGGACTCACCGGGACCTGCTTACTGTGTTCCACACCTGGGCTTCAAGTAGACCTGTTGACCATGGTCCCCAAGCCAGCCTCACATGGACATGTTGCCTCTGATTCCCACCGGGGCCTCACGTGTACCTGGTAACTCTGGTCCTCACCAGGGCCTCATCGGGACCTAATGACTCTGGTCCCCACCTGGGCCTCACCAGGACCTGGTGTCTCTGGTACCCACCTGGGTATCATCTGTATATGGTTACCCTGTTCACTATCAGTGACCAAGCCGGACCTATTAACTCTGGTCTTCACATGGGCCACACCTGGACATGGTGACACTGGTTCCCACCTGGGTCTCACCTGGACATGGGGAGTTGGATCCCTAGGTGGTCCTCACCTGTAAGTGGTGATTCTAGTTCCCACATGGACATCATGTGGACCTGGTGGCTGCAGTGTTTACAGCTTCTCATGTACCTCGACCTCTAGTCCCCACGAGAGCCTCACCCGGACCTGGTGAGTGTGTTTGCCACCTGCACCTCACCTGGACCTGGTGATTCTGGTCTGCACCTGAGACTACTGTGGATCTGGTGACTGTGGTCCCCACCTAGGCTTCACCTGGATTTGGGGACTCCGGTCCCCAACTGGGCCTCGCCTGGCCCTGTTGACCATGGTCCTCAACTGGGCAAATTTGGGACCCGGTCATTGTGTTCCACCACTGGACCTCACCTGGACCAAGTGTCTCTGGTCCCCCTCTGGATCTCACCGTGCCCTAGTGACTGTGAACCCCACTTTGGCCTGACTTGGACCTGATGACCCTGGTTGCCACCTGCGCCTGACCTCGAACGGTTGACTCTAATTCTTTCAAGGGCCTCCCCTGGACATGGTGATCCTGGTGCCCTCATGGGCCTCACCGGGACCTGGTGACTCTTCTAAGCACAGGGAACTCACATGGACCTGGTTACTGTGTTCCACACAAGGGCCTCAATAGACCTGTTAACCATGGTCCCCGCCGGCTTCACATGTACCTGTTGCCTCTGATCCCCACCGGGGCCTCACGTGTACCTGGTAACACTGGTCCTCACCTGGGTCTCATCTGGACCTCGTGACTCTGGAACCCACATGGGCTACACCTGGATCTGATGACTCTGGTCCCCACCTGGGCCTCTCCTGGACCTGGTGACTCTCTTTCCAACATGGACCTCACCTGGATCTGGTGACTCTGGTCCCCACCTGGACCTCTCTTGGACCTGGTGACTCTGGTCCTCAGTTTGGCCTCACCTGGACCTGGTGTCTCTCGTCCCCACATTGACCTAACTCAGAACTGCTGAATCTTGCCCCACCTAGGCCGCACCCAGACCTGGTGACTCTTGTCCCCAGCTATGCCTCAATTCGATCTGATGAATATGGTCCTCACGTGGGCCTCACATGGACCTGGGACTCAGCTGGATAGAGTGGCTCTGGTTCCCACAAGGGGCTCACCTGATACTGCTGACTGTGGTCTTATTCTATGCCTCACCAGGACCTAGTGATTCTGTTCCCCATCTGGGCCTGCATAGCCTTAGTGACTCTGGTCCTCACCCAGGCATCATTGGGACCTGGATACTCTATTCCACACCTGGGACTCACTCTAACCACGGACCTCTGTTCCCATTCTGGGCCTCAAACTAAACTGGTTACTCTGGTTCTCCCTCTGGGCCTCACCCTTACGTGGTGACTCTGGTCACCCCTTGGGCTTCACTTGGGCCTGGTGAATCTGGTGCTTAGCTGTTCCTCCCCTGGATCTGGTGACTGGTCACCACCTGGGCCTCACCTGGACCTGGTGACTGTGGTCCCACCTGGGCCTCACCTAGACGAGGTGACTGGTTCCCACAGGGACCTCACCTGGACCTGGTGACTCAGGTCCTCATATGGGCATCATGGACCTGGTTTCTCAGTTCGACATCGGGGCCTCACCTGGACCTAGTGATTCTCGTCAAGCTCTGGGCCTCACCCTGATGTGGTGACTCTGGTCCCCACCTGGATATCACCAGAAATCGGTGACCCTGGTCTCGCTCTGTGACTCACCCGGGGCTGGGGACACTCCTCCTCAACTGGGCCTCAACAAGACCTGGTGAATCTACTCCTCAATTAGGCCTCGTCTGGACCTGTGACTCTTTTCCCACCTGGCATCAATGGGACATGGTTACTCTGTTCCCCACCTGGGCCTCACCTGGACATGATAACTTTGCTCCGCACTTTGGTCTCAACTGGTCCTGATGACTCTAGTCCCCCCACCTAGGCCTCAATCTGGACCTGGTGACTGTGGTCCCCACCTGGGTCTCCCCTGGACCTGGTGACTCTCGTTCCCACATGAACCACACCAGTACCTGGTGACTGTGGTGTTCTTTTAGACTCACATTTACCTGGTGACTCCTGTCCCCACTAGGGCCTCACCTGGATCTGGAGACTCTGGCCTGCAGGTTGTCCTCACCTGGACCTGGTGAGTGGGGTTGCCACCTGGGCCTCACCCATACCTGGTGACTCAGGTCCCCACGTGGGCCTCTTGGACCTGGTGAATCTGGTCCTTACCTGGTCCTTCCCGGACCCGGGGACTGTGATCACCACCAGGGAATCACATAGGCCCGGTGAAACTGGTCCCCATCTGGGCCTCACCCAGTCCTGGTGACTTTGTTCCCCACCTGGACCTGATTGCTGTGGACTCCTTCTTGGCCTCACCTGGAACTTGTGACTCTGAACCTAACTGGGCCTCACCCAGTTCTGGTGACTCTGGTCTTCACCTGTGGACCATTATGACCTGGATACTGTGTTCCAAAACTGAGCCTCACCTGGACATGATGACCATGGTACCCCTCTGGGCCTCAGCCTGACATGGTGACTCTGGTCCCCATCTGGATGTCACCTAGACCAGGTGAATCTGGTACCACTCTAGGCCTCAACTTGACCTGGTGACACGGGTCCTCAACTGGGCCTCACCGGGACCTAGTGAACATGCTCCACACCTGCGCCTCATCTGGACCTGGTGACTCTGGTTCTACCTGGGTATCATCGGGACATGGTTACTCTATTCCCCACTGGGAGTGACCTGATCCTGGTAACTCTGGTCCTGACTTTGGACTCTTCAGAACCAGGTGACTCTGGCTCCAACTGGGCCTCACCTGTAACTGGTGACTCTGATCCTATGCATGGCCTCACCTGACCTGGTGACTGTGGTTCCCATCGTGATCTCACCTGGACCTCATGTCTCTGGTACAAACTGGGCCTCACCAGGACCTTGTGTCTCTGGTACCCACCTGGATAGCATCAGGATATGGTTACACTGTTCACTAACAGTGAATCAGCTGGACATATTAACTCTGGTCTTCACCTGGGCCACACCTGGACATGGTGATTGTGGTCTGCACCTGAGACTACCATGGATCTGGTGACTGTGGTCCCCACCTGGGCTTTACCTGGATTTGGGGACTCCGGTCCCCATCTGGGCTTCACCTGGCCCTGTTGACCATGGTCCGCAACTGGGCAAAATTGGGACCCGGTGACTGTGTTCCACAACTGGACCTCACCTGGACCAGTTGACTCTGGTCCCCCTCTGGGTGTCACCGTGCCCTAGTGACTGTGAACCCCACTTTGGCCTGACTGGGACCTGCTGACACTGGTTTCCACCTGCGCCTGACCTCCAACTGTTTACTCTGGTTCTTTCAAGGGCCTCTCATGGACCTGGTGATCCTGGTCTCCACCTGGGTCTCACCTGGACGTGGTGACTCTTTTCACCACCGGGGACTCACCTGGACCTGGTTACTGTGTTCCACACCTGGGCCTCAAGTAGATCTGTTGACCATGGTCCCCAAGCCGGCCTCACATGGACCAGTTGCCTCTGATCCCGACCGTGGCCTCACGTGAACCTGGTAACTCTGGTCCTCACCTGGGCCTCATCTGGACCTAGTCACTCTGGTCCCTACCTGGGCTTCACCTGGATCTGATGACTCTGGTCCCCACTTGGACTTCACCTGGATCTGGTGACTCTGGTCCCCACCTGGACCTCTCCTGGTCCTGCTGACTCTCTTTCCAACATGGAACTTACCTGGATCTCGTGACTCTGGTCCTCAGTTTGGCCTAACCTGGATCTGGTGTCTCTCGTCCCCACTTTGACCTAACTCAGAACTGCTGAATATTGCCCCAACTAGGCCGCACCCAGACCTGGTGACTCTTGTCCCCAGCTATGCCTCAATTCGACTTGATGAATCTGCTCCTAACGTGGGCCTCACATGGACCTGGGACTCAGCTGGATTGATGGCTCTGGTTCCCACAAGGGGCTCACCTGATACTGGTGACTGTGGTCTTATAATATGCCTCATCAGGATCTAGTTATTCTGTTCCCCATCTGGGCCTGCATGGCCCTAGTGACTCTGGTCCTCACCCAGGCATCATTGGGATCTGGATACTCTATTCCACACCTGGGCCTCACTCTGAACACGGACCTCTGGTCCCATTCTGGGCCTCAAACTAAACTGGTTACTCTGGTTCCCCCTCTGGGCCTCACCCTTACCTGGTGACTCTGGTAACACCTTGGGCTTCACTTGGGCCTGGTGAATCTGGTCTTAGCTTGTCCTCACTTGGATCTGGTGACTGTTCGCCACCTGGGCCTCACCTGTACTTGGTGAATCCTGATACCATCTGTGCGTCACCTGGACCTTGTGACTGTGTACCCACCTGGACCACATGGATCTGGTGGCTCTGGTTCCCATATGGGGGTCTCCTGTAACTGGTTCCTGTGGTCTCCATCTGGCTTCACCTGGAACAGAATGACTCTGATCCATATTTGGGCCTCTCCTGCACCTGTTAACTCTGGTCTTAACATGGGCATCATTGGGACCTGGATACACTCTTATATACCTGGGCCTCACCTGGACCTGGTGACTGTGGTCCCACCTGGGCCTCACCTGGACGAGGTGACTGGTTCCCACAGGGACCTCACCTGGATCTGGTGACTCAGGTCCTCATATAGGCATCATGGGACCTGGTTTCTCAGTTCCACATCGGGGCCTCACCTGCACCTAGTGATTCTCGTCGCCCTCTGGGCCTCACCCTGACGTGGTGACTCTGGACACCACTGGATATCACCAGAACCGGTGACTCTCGTCCCCCTCTGGGACTCACACGGAGCTGGCGACACTGGTCCTCAACTGTGCCTCAACAGGACCTGGTGGATCTACTCCTCACTTAGGCCTCGTATGGACCTTGTGACTCAGTTGCCACCTGGCATCAATGGGACAAGGTTACTCTGGTCCCCACCTGGACCTCCTATGGACATGATAACTTTGCTCCAGAATTTGTCCTCAACTGGTCCTGATGACCCTCGTACCCCCACCTAGGCCTCAATCTGGACCTGGTGACTGTGGTCCCCACCTGGGTTTCACCTGGACCTGTTGACTCTCCTTGCCACATGAACCCCACCTGGACCTGGGGACTGTGGTGTTCTTGTAGACTCACATTTACCTGGTGACTGCGGTCCCCACTAGGGCCTCACCTGGATCTGGTGACTCTGGCCCGCCGGTTCGCCTCACCTAGACCTGGTGAGTTTGGTTGCCACCTAGGCCTCACACATAGCTGGTGACTCAGGTCCCCACGTGAGCCTCTTGGACCTGGTGAATCTGGTCCTTACCTGGTCCTTTCCGAGACCCGGGGACTCTATCCCCACCTGGGCCTCACCTGGACCTGGTGAATCTGGTCCCCATCTGGGTCTCACCCAGGTCTGGTGACTTTGTTCCCCACCTGGACCTGATTGCTGTGAACTCTTTCTTGGCCTCACCTGCAACTGGTGACTCTGATCCTATCTGCGCCTCACCCAGATCTGGTGACTCTGGTCCTCACTTGGGCATCTTTGGTACCTGGTGACTCTCTTCCACACCTGAGCCTCACCTGGACCCGATGACTCTGGAACCACTCTGGGCCTCCCCCTGACCTGGTGACTCTGGTCCCCATTTGGATATCTCCTGGACCAGGTGATTCTGGTACCCTTCTAAGACTCAAGTAGATATGTTGAAACTGGTCCTCAACTGGGCCTCACCTGGACCTAGTGAATATGCTCCATCTGGGCCTTATTTGGACCTGGTGACTCTGGTCCCTACCTGGGCATCATCGGGACATGGTTCTCCTGCATGGCCTGCAGATTGACCTCAACTGGACCTGGTAAATCTGGTCCCTACCTGAGCATCACCGGGACATGGTTCCTCTGCATGGCCTGCAGGTTGGCCTCACCTGGACCTGGTGAGTGGGGTTGCCACCTGGGCCTCCCCCATACCTTTTGACACAGGGCCCCACGTGGGCCTCCCTTTGACCTGGTGAATCTGGTCCTTACCTGGTCCTCACTCGGAACTAGTAAGTCTGGTCACAACATGGGAATCATCTGCACCTGGTGAATCTGGTCCCCATTGGGCCTCACCCAGTCCTGGTGACTTTGTTCCCCACCTGGACCTGATTGCTGTGGACTCCTTTTGGGCCTCACTTGGAACGGGTGACTCTGATCCTAACTGGGCCCCACCCAGATCTGGTGACTCTGGTCCTCACCTGTGGACCATTATGACCTGGATACTCTGTTCCACACCTGAGACTCACCTGGACATGATGACGCTGGAACCCTCTGGGCCTCAGCCTGACATGGTGAGTCTGTCCCCATCTGGATATCACCAGAATCGGGTGACTCTGTTCCCCCTCTGGGACTCACCCGGAGCTGGGACCCTGGTCCTCAACTGGGCACAACTGGACCTGGTGAATCTACTCCTCACTTAGGTCTCATCTGGACCTTGTGACTCTTTTCCCACCTGGCATCAATGGGACATGGTTACTCTGCTCCCACTGGGCCTCACCTGGACATGATAACTTTGCTCCACACTTTAGCCTCAACTGGTCCTGATGACTCTGATCCCCCCACCTAGGCCTCAAACTGAACCTGGTGACTGTGGTCCCCACCTGGGTCACACCTGGACCTGGTGACTGTGGTCCCCACCTGGGTCTCACCTGGACCTGGTGGTCTCGTTCCTCCATGAACCACGCCTGGACCTGGTGACTCTGGCGTTCTTGTAGACACACTTTTACCTGGTGATCCGGTCCCCACTAGGGCCTCACGTGGATCTGGTGACTCTGGCCTGCAGGTTGGTCTCACAGGGACCTGGTTAGTGGGGTTGCCATCTGGGCCTCACCCATACCTGGTGACTCAAGTCCCTACGTGGGCCTCTTGGATCTGGTGAATCTTGTCCTTACCCGGTCCTATCCTACACCCGGAGACTCCTGTCACCAACTGGGCCTCACCTGGACCTGGTGAATCTGGTCCACATCTGGGCCTCACCCAGTCCTGGTGAATTTGTTCCCCACCTGGACCTGATTGCCGTGCCCTTTCTTGGCCTCACCTGGACTGGTGAGTCTGATACTATCTGTGCGTCACCCAGACCGGGTGACTCTTTTCCTCACCTGGGCATCATTGGTATCTGGTGACTCTGTACCACACCTGAGACTCACCTGGAAATGTTGACTCTGGAACCGCTCTGGGCCTCACCCTGACCTAGTGACTCTGGTCCCCATCTGGATGTCACATGGACAAGGTGATTCTGGTACCCCCTAGGACTCTAACAGATCTGGTGACCCTGGTCTTCAAAGTGGACTCACCTGTACCTAGTGAATATGCTCCATCTGGGCCTCATTTGGACCTGGTGACTCTGTTCCATACCTGGGCATCATCGGGATATGGTTCCACTGCATGGCCTACAGGTTGGCCTCACCTGGACCTTGTAAGTCTGGTCTCTACCTGGGCATCATCTGGATATGTTTCCACTGCATGGCATGCAGGTTGGCCTCACCTGGACCTGGTAATCTTCTCCCTACCTGGGCATCATCGGGATATGTTTCCACTGCATGGCCTGCAGTTTGGCCTCACCTGGACCTGGTGCGTGTTATTGCCACCTGGGCCTCACCCATACCTGGTGACTCAGGTCCCCACGTGGGCCTCTTGGACCTGGGGAATCTGGTCCTTACCTGGTCCTATCCCAGAACGGGGACACTGGTCACCACCTGTGCCTCACCTGGACCTGGTGAATCTGGTACCCCTCTAGGCCTCAACAAGTTCTGGTGACTCTGATCCTATCTGCGCATCACCCAGACCTGGTGACTCTGTTCCTCAACTGGGCATCATTGGGACCTGGTGACTCTGTTCCACACCTGAGCCTCACCTGAACATGATGACTCTGGAACCTCTCTGGGCCTCACCCTGACCTGGTGACTCTGGTCCCCATCTGGATGTCACCTGGACCAGGTGATTCTGTACCCTTCTAGGCCTCAACCAGATCTGGTGACTCTGGTCCTCAACTGGACCTCACTTGGAACTAGTGACTATGCACCATCTAGGCCTCTTTTGGACCTGGTGACTCTGGACCCTACCTGGGCATCATCGGGATTGGTTCCACTGCATGGACTGCAGGTTGTCCTCACCCGGACCTGGTCAGTGGGGTTGCCAACTGGGCCTCACCCATGCCTGGTGACACAGGTCCCCACGTGGGCCTCACTTGGACCTGGTGAATCTTGTCCTTACCTGGTCCACACCCTAAACTGGTAAGTCTGGTCACCACCTGGATATCACCTGGACCATTTGTATCTGGTCCCCATCTGGGCCTCACACAGTCCTGGTGACTTTGTTCCCCACCTGGACCTGATTGCTGTGGACTCCTTTTGGGCCTCACTTGGAACGGGTGACTCTGATCCTAACTGGGCCCCACCCAGATCTGGTGACTCTGGTCCTCACCTGTGGACCATTATGACCTGGATACTCTGTTCCACACCTGAGACTCACCTGGACATGATGACGCTGGAACCCTCTGGGCCTCAGCCTGACATGGTGAGTCTGTCCCCATCTGGATATCACCAGAATCGGGTGACTCTGTTCCCCCTCTGGGACTCACCCGGAGCTGGGACCCTGGTCCTCAACTGGGCACAACTGGACCTGGTGAATCTACTCCTCACTTAGGTCTCATCTGGACCTTGTGACTCTTTTCCCACCTGGCATCAATGGGACATGGTTACTCTGCTCCCACTGGGCCTCACCTGGACATGATAACTTTGCTCCACACTTTAGCCTCAACTGGTCCTGATGACTCTGATCCCCCCACCTAGGCCTCAAACTGAACCTGGTGACTGTGGTCCCCACCTGGGTCACACCTGGACCTGGTGACTGTGGTCCCCACCTGGGTCTCACCTGGACCTGGTGGTCTCGTTCCTCCATGAACCACGCCTGGACCTGGTGACTCTGGCGTTCTTGTAGACACACTTTTACCTGGTGATCCGGTCCCCACTAGGGCCTCACGTGGATCTGGTGACTCTGGCCTGCAGGTTGGTCTCACAGGGACCTGGTTAGTGGGGTTGCCATCTGGGCCTCACCCATACCTGGTGACTCAAGTCCCTACGTGGGCCTCTTGGATCTGGTGAATCTTGTCCTTACCCGGTCCTATCCTACACCCGGAGACTCCTGTCACCAACTGGGCCTCACCTGGACCTGGTGAATCTGGTCCACATCTGGGCCTCACCCAGTCCTGGTGAATTTGTTCCCCACCTGGACCTGATTGCCGTGCCCTTTCTTGGCCTCACCTGGACTGGTGAGTCTGATACTATCTGTGCGTCACCCAGACCGGGTGACTCTTTTCCTCACCTGGGCATCATTGGTATCTGGTGACTCTGTACCACACCTGAGACTCACCTGGAAATGTTGACTCTGGAACCGCTCTGGGCCTCACCCTGACCTAGTGACTCTGGTCCCCATCTGGATGTCACATGGACAAGGTGATTCTGGTACCCCCTAGGACTCTAACAGATCTGGTGACCCTGGTCTTCAAAGTGGACTCACCTGTACCTAGTGAATATGCTCCATCTGGGCCTCATTTGGACCTGGTGACTCTGTTCCATACCTGGGCATCATCGGGATATGGTTCCACTGCATGGCCTACAGGTTGGCCTCACCTGGACCTTGTAAGTCTGGTCTCTACCTGGGCATCATCTGGATATGTTTCCACTGCATGGCATGCAGGTTGGCCTCACCTGGACCTGGTAATCTTCTCCCTACCTGGGCATCATCGGGATATGTTTCCACTGCATGGCCTGCAGTTTGGCCTCACCTGGACCTGGTGCGTGTTATTGCCACCTGGGCCTCACCCATACCTGGTGACTCAGGTCCCCACGTGGGCCTCTTGGACCTGGGGAATCTGGTCCTTACCTGGTCCTATCCCAGAACGGGGACACTGGTCACCACCTGTGCCTCACCTGGACCTGGTGAATCTGGTACCCCTCTAGGCCTCAACAAGTTCTGGTGACTCTGATCCTATCTGCGCATCACCCAGACCTGGTGACTCTGTTCCTCAACTGGGCATCATTGGGACCTGGTGACTCTGTTCCACACCTGAGCCTCACCTGAACATGATGACTCTGGAACCTCTCTGGGCCTCACCCTGACCTGGTGACTCTGGTCCCCATCTGGATGTCACCTGGACCAGGTGATTCTGTACCCTTCTAGGCCTCAACCAGATCTGGTGACTCTGGTCCTCAACTGGACCTCACTTGGAACTAGTGACTATGCACCATCTAGGCCTCTTTTGGACCTGGTGACTCTGGACCCTACCTGGGCATCATCGGGATTGGTTCCACTGCATGGACTGCAGGTTGTCCTCACCCGGACCTGGTCAGTGGGGTTGCCAACTGGGCCTCACCCATGCCTGGTGACACAGGTCCCCACGTGGGCCTCACTTGGACCTGGTGAATCTTGTCCTTACCTGGTCCACACCCTAAACTGGTAAGTCTGGTCACCACCTGGATATCACCTGGACCATTTGTATCTGGTCCCCATCTGGGCCTCACACAGTCCTGGTGACTTTGTTCCCCACCTGGACCTGATTGCTGTGGACACCTTCTTGGCCTCACCTGGAACTGGTGACTCTGATCCTAACTGGGCCTCACCCAGATCTGGTGACTCTGTTCCTTACCTGAGGACCATTATGACATGGATACTCTTTACCACACCTGAGACTCACTTGGACATGATGACTCTGGATCCCCTCTGAGCCTCAGCCAAACATGGTGACTCTGGTCCCCATCTGGATGTCACCTAGACCCGGTGAATCTGGTACCCCTCTAGGCCTCAACTAGACCGGGTGATCTGGTCCTCAACTGGGCCTCACCGGGACCTAGTGAATATACTCCCCACCTGTGACTCATCTGGACCTGGTGACTCGGGTTCTACCTGGGCATCATCGGGACATGGTTACTCTAGGCCCCACTGGGACTGAACTGATCCTGGTAACTCTGGTCCTGACTTTGGCGTTTTCTCTACCGGGTGACTCTGGCTCCACATGGGCCTCACCTGTAACTGGTGACTATGATCCTAAGCATGGCCACACCTGACCTGGTGACTGTGGTTCCCATGGAGACCTAACCTGGACCTCAAGTCTCTATTCCCACCCACCTGGGCATCACCAGGATCTGGTGTCTCTGGTACCCACCTGGGTAGCATCAGGATATGGTTACACTCTTCACTAACAGTGACCCAGCAGGACCTATTGACTCTGGTCTTCACCTGGGCCACACCTGGACATGGTGACACTGATACCCACTTGGGTCTGACCTGAACATGGTGAGTCGGATCCCCGCCTGGTCCTCACCTGTAACTGGTGATTCTCGTTCCCACATGGACATCATGTGGACCTGGTGGCTGCAGTGTTTTTAGCTTCTCATGTACCTCGTGACTCTGGACCCCACCAGGGACTCACCGGGACGTGGTGAGTGTGGTTGCCACCTGCACCTCACCTGGACCTGGTGATTCTGGACTGTACCTGAGACTACCCTGGATCTGGTGACTGTAGTCCCCACCTGGGCTTCACATGGATTTGGGGACTCCGGTCCCCATCTGGGCCTCACCTGGCCCTGTTGACCATGGTCCTCAACTGGGCAAAATTGGGAGCCGGTGACTGTGTTCCACACCTGGACCTCACCTGGACCAGGTGACTCTGGTCCCGCTCTAGGTCTCACAGTGCCCTAGTGACTGTGAACCCCACTTTGGCCTGACTTGGACCTGTTGACCCTTTTTGCTACCTGCGCCTGACCTCGAACTGTTGACTCTGTTCCTTTCAAGGCGTCCCCTGGACATGGTGATCCTGGTGCCCACATGGGCCTCACCTGGACCTCGTGACTCTTGTCACCACCGGGAACTCACCTGGATCTGCTTACTGTGTTCCACACCTGGGCCTCAAGTAGACCTATTGACCATGGTCCCCAATCCGGTCTCACATGGACCTGTTGCCTCTGATCCCCACCGGGGATTCACCTGTACCTGTCAACTCTTTTCCTCACCTTCGCCTCATCTGGACCTAGTGACTCTGGTCCCCACCTGGGCTTCACCTGGATCTGGTGACTCTGGTCCCCACGTGGACTTCACCTGGATCTGGTGACTCTGGTCTCCACCTGGACCTGACCTGGATCTGGTGACTCTGGTCCCCACCTGGACCTCTCCTGGTCCTGGTGACTCTCTTTCCAACATGGACCTCACCTGGATCTGGTGACTCTGGTCCTCAGTTTGGCCTCACCTGGACCTGGTGTCTCTCTTCCCCACTTGAACCTAACTCAGAACTGCTGAATCATGCCCCACCTAGACCGCATCCAGACCTGGTGACTCTTGTCCCCACCGATGCCTCAATTCCACCTGATGAATCTGGTTTTCAGGTGGGCCTCACATGGACCTGGCACTCAGCTGGACCTGGGAATCAGCTGGATAGAGTGGCTGTGTTTCCCACAAGGGGTCACCTGATACTGGTGACTGTGGTCTTATACTATGCCTCACCAGGACCTAGTGATTCTGTTCCGCATCTGGGCCTGCATGGCCCTAGTGACTCTGGTCCTCACCCAGGCATCATTGGGACCTGGATACTCTATTCCACACCTGTGCCTCATTCTGACAAGGGACCTCTGGTCCCATTCTGGGCCTCAAACTAAACTGGTTACTCTGGTTCCCCCTCTGGGCCTCACCCTTACCTGGTGACTCTGGTCACCCCTTGGGCTTCACTTGGGCCTGGTGATTCTGGTCCTTAGCTTGTCCTCACTTGGATCTGGTGACTGTTTGCCACCTGGGCCTCACCTGTACTTGGTGAATCCTGTTGCAACCTGTGCGTCACCAGGACTTTGTGACTGTGGTCCCACCTGCACCACACCTGGATCTGGTGGCTCTGGTTCCCATATCTGGCTCTCTGTAACTGATTCCTGTGGTCTCCATCTGGCCTCACCTGGAACACAATGACTCTGATCCATATTTGGGCCTCTCCTGGACCTGTTAACTCTGGTCTTTACATGGGCATCATTGGGACCTGGATACTCTCTTATATCCCTGGGCCTCACCTGGACCTGGTGACTGTGGTCCCACCTGGGCCTCACCTGGACGAGGTGACTGGTTCCCACAGGGACCTCACCTGGACCTGGTGACTCAGGTCCTCATATGGGCATCATGGGACCTGGTTTCTCAGTTCCACATCGGGGCCTCACCTGCACCTAGTGATTCTCGTCCCCCTCTGGGCCTCACCCTGACGTGGTGACTCTGGTCACCACCTGGATATCACCAGAACCGGTGACTCTGGTCCCCCTCTGGGACTCACAATGAGCTGGCGACACTGGTTCTCAACTGTGCCTCAACAGGACCTGGTGAATCTACTCCTCACTTAGGCCTCGTCTGGACCTTGTGACTCTTTTCCCACCTGGCATCAATGGGACAAGGTTACTCTGGTCCCCACCTGGACCTCACCTGGACATGATAACTTTTTCCACACTTTGTCCTCAACTGGTCCTGATGACCCTCGTCCCCCCACCTAGGCCTCAATCTGCACCAGTGATTGTGGTCCCCACCTGGATTTCACCTGGACCTGTTGACTCTCCTTGCCACATGAACCCCACCTGGACCTGTGGACTCTGGTGTTCTTATAGACTCACATTTACCTGGTGACTGCGGTCCCCACTAGGGCCTCACCTGGATCTGGTGACTCTGGCCTGCAGGTTGGCCTCACCTGGACCTGGTGAGTGGGGTTGCCACCTGGACCTCACCCATACCTGGTGACTCAGGTCCCCACGTGAGCCTCTTGGACCTGGTGAATCGGGTAATTCTGTTCACCACCTGGGAATCCCCTGGACCTGGAGAATCTGGTCGCCATCTGGGCCTCACCCAGTCCTGGTGACTTTGCTCCCCACCTGAACCTGATTGCTGTGGACTCCTTTGGGCCTCACCTGGAACTGGTGAGTCTGATCCTAACTGGGCCTCACCCAGATCTGGTGACTCTGGTCTTCACCTGTGGACCACTATGACCTGGATACTCTGTTCCACACCTGAGCCTCACCTGGATATGATGACTCTGGATCCTCTCTGGGCCTCACTCTGACATGGTGACTCTGGTCCCCATCTGGATGTCACCTAGACCAGGTGAATCTGGGACCCCTGTAGGCCTCAACCAGACCTGGTGACTCTGTTCCTCAACTGGGCCTCACCTGGACCTAGTGAACATGCTCCCCACCTGCGCCTCATCTGGACGTGGTGACTCGGGTTCTACCTGGGCATCATCGGGACATGGTTACTCTATTCCCCAGTGGTCTGACCTGTTCCTAGTAACTCTGGTCCTGTCTTTGGCCTCTTCTGTACCAGGTCACTCTGGCTTCACCTGGGCCTCACCTGTAACTGGTAACTCTGATCCTAAGCATGGCCTCACCTGACCTGGTGACTGTGGTTCCCATCGGGATCTTCCTGGACCTCATGTCTCTGGTCCCACCTGGGCCTCACCAGGACCTGGTTTCTGTGGAACCCACCTGGGTAGCATCAGGATATGGTTACACTGTTCACTAAAAGTGACCCAGCCGGACCTATTAACTCTGGTCTTCACCTGGGCCACACCAGGACATGGTGACACTGGATCCCACCTGGGTGTCAACGTGACATGGTGAGTCGGATCCCCACCTGTTCCTCACGTGTAACTGCTGATTCTCCGGCCCACATGGACATCATGTGGACCTGGTGGCTGCAGTGTTTCTAGCTTCTCATGTACCTTGTGACTCAGGTCCCCACGTGGGCCTCTTGGACCTGGTGAATCTGGTCCTTACCTGGCCTCTCCCAGACCCAGGGACTCTGGTCAACACCTGGGCCTCACCTGGACCTGGTGATTCTGGTCCCCATCTGGGCCTCACCCAGTCCTGGTGACTTTGTTCCCCACCTGGACCTGATTGCTGTGGACGCTTTCTTGGCCTCACTTGGAACTGGTGACTCTGATCGTATCTGCGCGTCACCCAGACCTGGTGACTCTGGTCCTCACCTGGGCATCGTTGGTACCTGGTGACTCTGTTCCACACCTGAGCCTCACCAGGACATGATGATTCTGGAACCTCTCTGGGCCTCACCCAGACATGGTGACTCTGCTCCCCATCTGGATGTCACCTAGACCAGGTGAATCTGGTACCCCTCTAGGCCTCAACTAGACCTGGTGACTATGGTCCTCAACGGGGCCTCACCGGGACCTCGTGAATATGCTCCCCACCTGCGCCTCCTCTGGACCTGGTGACTCTGGTTCTACCTGGGCATCATCGGGACATGGTTACTCCATTCCCCACTGGGACTGACCTGATCCTGGTAACTCTGGTCCTGACTTTGGCGTCTTCTCTACTGGGTGACTGTGGCTCCACCTGGGCGTCATCTGTAACTGATGACTCTGATCCTAAGCATGGCCTCACCTGACCTCGTGACTGTGGTTCCCATCGGGACCTCACCTGGACCATATGTCTCTGGTCCCACCTGGGCCTCACCAGGACCTGGTGTCGCTGGTACCCACCTGGGTAGCATCAGGATATGGTTACACTGTTCACTAACAGTGACCCAGCCGGACCTATTAACTCTGGTCTTCACCTGGGCCACAAGTGGACATGGTGACACTGGTTCCAACTTGGGTCTCTCCTGGACATGGTGAGTCGGATCCCCGCCTGGTCCTCAACTGTAACTGGTGATTCTCCTTCCCTCATGGACATCATGTGGAACTGGTGGCTGCATTGTTTCTAGCTTCTCATGTACCTCGTGACTCTGGTCCCCACCAGGGCCTCACAGGGACCTGGTGAGTGTGGTTGCAACCTGAAACTAACCTGGACCTGGTGATTCTGGTCTGCACCTAGACTACCCTGGATCTGGTGACTTTGGTCCCCACCGGGGCTTCACCTGGATTTGGGGACTCCGGTCCCCATCTGGGCTTCACCTGGCCCTGTTGACCATGGTCCACAATTGGGCAAAATTGGGACCCGGTGACTGTGTTCCACAACTGGACCTCCCCTCACCAGGTGACTCTGGTCCCCCTCTGGGTCTCACCTTGTCGTGGTGACTCTGGTCCCCACCTGGATATCACCAAACCTGGGTGACTCTGGTCCCCCTCTGGGACTCACCCGGAGCTGTGGACACTGCTCCTCAACTGGGCCTCAACAGGACCTGGTGAATCTACTCCTCACTTAGGCCTCGTCTGTACCTGTGACTCTTTTCCCACCTGGCATCAATGGGACATGGTTACTATGTTCCCCACCTGGGCCTCACCTGGACATGATAACTTTGTTCCACACTTTGGCATCAACTTGTCCTGATGACTCTGGTCCCGCCACCTAGGCCTCAATCTGGACCTGGTGACTGTGGTCCCCACCTGGGTCTTACCTGGACCTGGTGACTCTCGTTCCCACATGAACCACACCAGGACCTGGTGACTGTGGTGTTCTTGTAGACTCACATTTACCTGGTGACTCTGGTCCCCACTAGGGCCTCACCTGGATCAGGAGACTCTGGCCTGCAGGTTGGACTCACCTGGAACTGGTGAGTGGGGTGGCCACCTGGGCCTCACCCATACCTGGTGACTCAGGTCCCCCCGTGGGCCTCTTGGACCCGGTGAATCTGGTCCTTACCTGGTCCTCTCCTGGAGCTGGGGACACTTGTCATCACCTGGGACTCACCTGGACCTGGGGAATCTGGTCCCCATCTGGGTCTCACCCAATCCTGGTAATTTATTCCCCACCTGGACCTGATTGCTGTGGACTCTTTCTTGGCCTCACCTGGAACTGGTGATTCTGATTCTATCTGCGCATCACTCAGACCTGGTGACTATGGACCTCACCTGGGCATCGTTGGTACCTGGTGACTCTGTTCCACACCTGAGCCTCACCTGGACATGATGACTCTGGAAAATTTCTGGGGCTCACCCTGACCTGGTGACTCTGGTCCTATCTGGATGTCACCTGGACCAGGTGACTCTGATACCCCTCTAGGCCTCAACCAGATCTGGGGACTCTGGTCCTCAACTGGGCCTCACCTGGACCTACTGATACTGTTCCCCATCTGGGCCTCCATGGCCCTAGTGACTCTGGTCCTCACCCAGGCATCATTGGGACCTGGATACTCTATTCCACATCTGGTACTCACTCTGACCAGGGACGCTGGTCCCATTCTTGGCCTCAAACTAAACTGGTTACTCTGGTTCCCCCTCTGGGCCTCACCCTTACCTGGTGACACTGGTCACCCCTTGGGCTTCATGGGGCTTGGTGAATCTGGTCCTTAGAATGTCCTCACTTGGGTCTGTTGACTGGTCGCCACCTGGGCCTCACCTGGACTCGGTGAATCCTGTTTCCACCTTCGCTTCACCTGGACCTTGTGACTGTGGTCCCACCTGGTTCTCACCTTGATCTGGTGGCTCTGGTTCCCATATGGGGCTCTCCTGGAACTGGATCCTCTGGTCTACATCTGGCCTCACCTGGAACACAATGACTCTGATCCATATTTGGACCTCTCCTGGACCTGTTGACGCTGGTCCTTACTTGGGCATCATTGGGACCTGGATACTCTCTTATATACCTGGGTCTCACCTGGACCTGGTGACTGTGGTCCCACCTGGGCCTCACCTGGACGAGGTGACTGGTTCCCACAGGGACCTCACCTGGACCTGGTGACTCAGGTCCTCATATGGGCATCATGGGACCTGGTTTCTCAGTTCCACATCGGGGCCTCACCTGGACCTAGTGATTCTCGTCCCGCTCTGGGCCTCACCCTGACGTGGTGACTCTGGTCACCACCTGGATATCACCAGAACCAGTGACTCTGGTCCCCCTCAGGGACTCACGCGGAGCTGGGGACAGTGGTCCTAATCTGGGCCTCAACAGGACCTGGTGAATCTACTCCTCATTTAGGCCACGTCTGGACCTTGTGACTCTTTTCCCACCTGGCATCAATGGGACATGGTTACTCTGTTCCCCTCCTGGGCCTCACCTGGACATGATAACTTTGCTCCGCACTTTGGCCTCAACTGGTGCTGCTGACTCTGGTCCCCCCACCTGGGCGTCAATCAGGACCTGGTGACTGTGGTCCCCACCTGGGTCTCACCTGGACCTGGTGACTCTCGTTCCCACATGAACCACAGTTGGACCTGGTGACTGTGGTGTACTTGTAGACTCACATTTACCTGGTGAGTCCGGTACCCACAAGGGCCTCACCTGCATCTGGTGACTCTGGCCTGCAGGTTGGCCTCACCTGGACCTGGTGAGTGGGGTTGCCACCTGGGCCTCACCCACACCTGGTGATTCAGGTCCTCACTTTGGTCTCTTGGACCTGGTGAATCTGGGCCTTACCTGGTCCTCTCCCAGACCCGGGGACTCTGGTCACCACCTGGGCCTCACCTGGACCTGGTGAATCTAGTCCCCATCTGGGCCTCACCCAGTCTTGGTGACTTTGTTCCCACATGGACCTGATTGCTGTGGACTCTTTCTTGGCCTCACCTGGAACTGGTGACTCTGATCCTATTGTTCGTCTCCCAGATCTGGTGACTCAGGTTCTCACCTGGGCATCATTGATACCTGGTTACTCTGTTCCACACCTGAGATTCACCTGGACATGATGACTCTGGAACCTCTCTGGGACTCACTCTGACCTGGTGACTCTGGTCCCCATCTGGATGTCACCTGGACCAGGTGATTCTGGTACCCCTCTAGGGCTCAAGGTGATCTGGTGACTCTGGTCCTCAACTGGGCCTCACCTGGACCTAGTGAATATACCCCATCTGGGCCTCATTTGGACCTGGTGACTCTGGTCCCTACCTGGGCATCATCGGGATATGGTATCACGGCATGGCCTGCTGGTTGGCCTCACCTGGACCTGGTGAGTGGGGTTGTCCTCAACTGGGCAAAATTGGGACCCGGTGACTGTGTTCCACAAGTGGCCTCACCTGGACCAAGTGACTCTGGTCCTACTCTGGGTGTCACCGTGCCCTAGTGACTGTGAACCCCACTTTGGCCTGACTTGGACCTGCTGACCCTGGTTGCCACCTGCGCCTGACCTCGAACTGTTGACTCTGGTTCTTTCAAGGGCCTCCCCTGGACCTGGTGATCCTGGTCCCCACCTGGGCCTCACCTGGACGTGGTGACTCTTGTCACCAATGGGGCTCACCGGGACCTGCTTTCTGTGTACCACACCTGGTCCTCAAGTAGACCTGTTGACCATGGTCCCCAAGCCAGAATCACATGGACATGTTGCCTCTGATCCTCACCGGGGCCTCACGTGTACCTGGTAACTCTGGTCCTCACCTGGGCCTCATCTGGACCTAGTGACTCTGGTCCCCACCTGGACTTCATCTGGATCTGGTGACTCTGGTCCACCCCAGGACTCTCCTGGACCTGGTGACTCCTTACCAACATGGACCTCATGTGGATCTGGTGACTCTGGTTCTCAGTTTGGCCTCACCTGGACTTGGTGTCTCTCGTCCCCACTTTGATCTAACTCAGAACTGCTGAATCTTGCCGCACCTAGGCTTCACCCAGACCTGGTGACTCTTGCCCCCAGCTATGCCTCAATTCGACCTGATGAATCTGGGCCTCACGTGTGCCTCACATGTACCTGGGACTCAGCTGGATAGAGTGGCTCTGGTTCCCACAAGGGGCACACCTGATACTGCTGACTGTGGTCTTATTCTATGCCTCACCAGGACGTAGTGATTCTGTTCCCCATCTGGGCCTGCATGGCCCTAGTGCCTCTGGTCCTCACCCAGGCATCATTGGGTGATGGACCCAATGATCCTCACCCTGGATACTCTATTCCACACCTGTGCCTGACTTTGACCAGGGACTTCTGGTCAGATTCTGGGCCTCAAACTAAACTGGTTACTCTGGTTCCACTCTGGGCCTCACCCTTACCTGGTGACTGGTCACCCCTTGGGCTTCACTAGGGTCTGGTGAATCTGTTCCTTAGCTGGTCCGAACCTGGATCTGGTGACTGGTTGCCACCTGCGCCTCACCTGGACTTGGTGAATCCTGTTGCCACCTGTGCCTCACCTGGAACTTGTGACTGTGGTCCCACCTGGACCTCACCTGGATCTGGTGGCTCTGGTTCCCATATGGGGCTCTCCTGGACCTGGTTCCTGTGGTCTCCAACTGGCATCACTTGGAACACAATGACTCTGAACAATATTTGGGCCTCTCCTGTACCTGTTGACTCTGGTACTTACTTGGGCATCATTGGGAGCTGGATAGTCTGTTATATACCTGGGCCTCACCTGGACCGGTGACTGTGGTCCCACCTGAGCCTCACCTGGATGAGGTGACTGGTTCCCACAGGGATCTCACCTGGACCTGGTGACTCAGGTCCTCATATGGGCATCATGGGACCTGGTTTCTCAGTTCCACATCGGGCCTCACCTGGAGCTAGTGATTCTTGTCCCCCTCTGGGCCTCACCCTGACGTGGTGACTCTGGTCTCCACCTGGATATCACCAGAACCGGGTGACTCTGGTCCCCCTCTGGGACTCACCCGGAGATGGGTACACTGGTCCTCAACTGGGTGTTCTTGTAGACTCATATCTACCTGGTGACTCCGGTCCCCACTAGGGCCTCACATGGATCTGGTGACTCTGACCTGCAGGTTGGCCTCACCGGGACCTGCTGAGTGGGGTGGCCACCTGGGCCTCACCCATACCTGATGACTCAGGTCCCCACGTGGGCCTCTTGGACCTGGTGAATCTGGTCCTTACCTGGTCCTCTCCCAGACACGGGGACTCTGGTCTCCACCTGGGCTTCACCTGGACCTGGTGAATCTGGTCCATCTGGGCCTCACCCAGTCCTGGTGACTTCGTTCCACACGTGGACCTGATTGTTGTGGACTCTTTCTTGGCCTCACCTGGAACAGGTGACTCAGATCCTATATGCGCGTCACCCAGACCTAGTGACTCTGACTCTAACCTGGGCGTCATTGGTACCTGGTGACTCTTTTCCACACCTGAGCCTCACCTGGATATGATGACTCTGGATCCCCTCTGGGCCTCACCCTGACCTTGTGTCTCTGGTCCCAATCTGGATGTCACCTGGACCAGGTGATTCTGGTATCCTTCTACGCCTAAACAAGATCTGGGGACTCTGGTCCTCAACTGGGCATCCCCTGGACCTAGTGAATATGCTCCATCTAGGCCTCATTTGGACCTGGTGTCTCTGGTCACTACCTGGGCAACATCGGGACATGGTTCCACAGCATGGCCTGCAGGTTGGACTCACCTAGACCTGGTAAGTCCTGTCCCTACCTGCACATCATCGGGACACGGTTCCTCTGTATGGCCTGCACGTATGCCTCACCTGACCCTGGTGAGTGGGTTTGCCACCTGGGCCTCACCCATACCTGGTGACACAGGTCCCGACGTGGGCCTCACTTGGACCTGGTGAATCTTGTCCTTACCTGGTCCTCACCGGGACTGGTAACTCTGGTCACCACCTAGGAATCACCTGGACCTGGTGAATCTGGTCCCCATCTGGGCCTCACCCAGTCCTGGTGACTTTGTTCCCCACCTGGACCTCATTGCTGTGGACTGTTTCTTGGCCTGACCTGGAACTGGTGACTCTGATCTTATCTGCGCGTCACCCAGATCTGGTGACTCTGGTCCTCACCTGGGCATCATTGGTACCTGGTTACTCTGTTCCACACCTGAGCCTCACCTGGACATGATGACTCTGGAACCTCTCTGGGACTCACTCTGACCTGGAGACTCTGGTTCCCATCTCGATGTCACCTGGACCAGATGATACTGGTACCCCTCTAGACCTCAACCAGATCTGGTTACTCTTGTCCTCAAATGGGCCTCACCTGGACCTAGTGAATATGCTCCATCTGGGCCTCATTTGGACCTGGTGACTCTGGTCACTACCTGGGCATCATCGGGACATGTTTCCACTGCATGGCCTGAAGGTTGGCCTCACCTGGATCTGGTAACTCTGGTCCCAACCAGGGCATCATCGTGACATGGTTCCTCTGTATGGCCTGCAAGTGGGCCTCACCTGGACCTGGGGAGTCGGTTGCCACATGGGCCTCACCCACACCTGGTGACACAGGTCTCCATGTGGGCCTGATGTGAACCTGTTGAATCTTGTCCTTTCCTGGTCCTCACCCAGAACTGGTAACTCTGGTCACAACCTGGGAATCACCTGGACCTGGTGAATCTGTTCCCCATCTGGGCCTCACCCAGTCCTGCTGACTTTGTTCCCCACCTGGATCTGATTGCTGTGGACTCCTTCTTGGCCTCACCTGGAAGTGGTGAGTGTGATCCTAACTTGGCCTCACCCAGATCTGGTGACTCTGGTCCTCACCTGTGGACCATGATGACCTGGATACTCTGTTCCACACCTGAGCCTCACCTGGACATGATGACTCTGGATCTACTCTGGGCCTCACCCTGATATGGAGACTCTGGTCCCCATCTGGATGTCACCTAGACCAGGTGAATCTGGTACTCCTCGAGGCCTCAGCTATACCTGGTGACTCTGGTCCTCAACTGGGCCTCACCGGGACCTAGTGAATATGCTCCCCAACTGCGCCTCATCTCGACCTGGTGACTCTGGTTCTACCTGGGCATCATCGGGACATGGTTACTCTATTCCCCACTGGGACTGAACTGATCCTAGTAACTCTGGTCCTGACTTTGGCGTCTTCTGTACCAGGTGACTCTGGCTCCACATGGGCCTCACCTGTAACTGGTGACTCTCATCCTAAGCATGGCCTCACCTGACCTGGTGACTGTGGTTCCCATCGGGAAATAAACTGGACCTCATTTCTCCGGTCCCACCTGGGCCTCACCTGGACCTGGTGTCTCTGGTACCCCGCTGGGTAGCATCAGCATATGGTTACACTGTTCACTAACAGTGACCCAGCCGGACCTATTAACTCTGGTCTTCACCTGGGCCACACCTGAACAAGGTGACACTGGTACCCACCTGGGTCTCACCTGGACATGGTGACTCGGATCCCCAACTGGTCCTCACCTGTAACTGGTGATTCTAGTTCCCACATGGTCATCATGTGGACCTGGTGGCTGCAGTATTTCTAGCTTCTCATGTACTTCGTGGCTCTGGTACCCACCAGGACCTCACCCGGTCCTGGTTAGTGTGGTTGCCACCTGCACCTCACCTGGACCTGGTGATTCTGTTCTGCACCTGAGACTACCCTGGATCTGGTGACTGTGGTCCCCACCTGGGCTTCACCTGGATTTCGGGACTCCGGTCCCCATCTGGGCCTCACCTGGCCCTGTTGACCATGGTCCTCTACTGGGTAAATTCGGACCCGGTGACTTTGTTCCACAACTGGACCTCACCTGACCAGGTGACTCTGGTCCCCCTCTGGGTCTCACCGTGTCCTAGTGACTGTGAACCCCACTTTGGCCTGACTTGGACCTGTTGACCCTGGTTGCCACCTGCGCCTGACCTCGAACTGTTGACTCAGGTTCTTTCAAGGGCCTTTCCTGTACCTGGTGATTCTGGTCCCCACCTCGGCCTCACCTGTACCTGGTGACACTTGTCACCACCGGGAACTCACCTTGACCTGCTTACTGTGTTCCACACCTTGGCCTCCAGTAGACCTGTTTACCATGGTCCCCAAGACGGCCTCACATGGACATGATGACTCTGGAACCTCTCTGGGCCTCACCCTGAACTGGTGACTCTGGTCTCCATCTGGATGTCACCTGTACCAGGTGATTCTGGCACTCCTCTGTGCCTCAACCAGATCTGGTGACTCTGGTCCTCAACTGGGCCTCAACGGGACTTAGTGAATATGCTCCATCTGGGCCTAATTTGGACCTGGTGACTCAGGTCCCTCCCTGGGCATCATCGGGACATGGTTACACAGCATGGCCTACAGGTTGGAATCACAAGGAGCCGGTAACTCTGGTCCCTGCATGGGCATCATCGGGACACTGTTCCTCTGCTTGGCCCAAGGGTTGGCCTCACCTGGACCTGGTGATTGGGGTTTCCACCTGAGCCACCTAGGCCGAACCCAGATCTGGTGACTCTTGTCCCCAGCTATGCCTCCCCTGTACCTGGTGACCCATGCACCCACGTGGGCCTCACTTGGACCTGGTGAATCTGGTCCTTACCTGGTCCTCACCTGGAACTGGTAACTCTGGTCACCACCTGGGAATCACCTGGACCTGGTGAATCTGGTCCCCATCTGGGCCTCACCCAGTACTGGTGACTTTGTTCCCACCTGGACCTGATTGCTGTGGACACATTCTTGGCCTCACCTGGAAGTGGTGAGTGTGATCCTAACTTGGCCTCACCCAGATCTGGTGACTCGGATCCTCACCTGTGGACCATTATGATCTGGATACTATGTTCCACATATGAGCCTGACCTGGACATGATGACTCTGGATCCCCTATGGGCCTCACCCTGACATGGTGACTCTGCTCCCCATCTGGATGTCACCTAGACCAAGTGAATCCGGTACCCCTCTAGTCCTCAACTAGACCTGGTGACTCTGGTCCGCAACTGGGACTCACCGGGACCGAGTGAATATGCTCCCCACCTGCGCCTCATCTGGACCTGGTGACTCTGGTTCTACCTAGGCATCATCGGGGCATGGTTACTCTATTCCCCACTGGGACTGACCTGATCCTGGTAACTCTGGTCCTGACTTTGGCCTCTTCTGTACCAGGTGACTATGGCTCAACAGGGGCCTCACCTGTAACTGGTGACTCTGTTCCTAAGCATGGCCTCACCTGACCTGGTGACTGTGGTTCCCATCGGGACCTCTTCTGGACCTCATGTCTCTGGGCCCTCCTGGGAATCACCAGGACCTGGTTTCTGTGGTTCCCACCTGGGTAGCATCAGGATATGTTTACACTGTTCACTAACAGTGACCTAGCCGGACCTATTAACTCTGGTCTTCACCTGGCCACACCTGGACATGGTGACACTGGTTCCCACCTGGGCCTCACCTGGACGAGGTGACTGGTTCCCACAGGGACCTCACCTGGACCTGGTGACTCAGGTCCTCATATGGGCATCATGGGGCCTGGTTTCTCAGTTCCACATTGGGGCCGCCCCTGGACCTAGTGATTCTCGTCCCCCTCTGGGCCTCACCCTGACTTGGTGACTCTGGTCCCCACCTGGATATCACCAGACCCGGGTGACTCTGGTCCCTCACTGAGACTCACCCGCAGCTGGGGACACTGGTCCTCAACTGGGCCTCAACAAACCTGGTGAATCTACTCCTCACTTAGGCCTCGTCTGGACCTTGTGTCTCTTTTCCCACCTGGCATCAATGGGACATGGTTACTCTGTTCCCCACTTGGGCCTCACCTGGACATGATAACTTTGCTCTGCACTTTGGCCTCAACTGGTCCTGATGACTCTGGTCCCCCCACCTAGGCCTAAATCAGTACCTGGTGACTGTGGTCCCCAGCTGGGTCTCACCTGGACCTGGTGACTCTCGTTCCCACATGAACAACACCTGGACATGGTGACTGTGGTGCTCTTGTAGACTCATTTTACCTGGTGACTCCGGTCCCCACTAGGGCCTAACCTGGACCTGGTGCTCTGGCCTGCAGGTTGGCCTCACCTGGACCTGTTGAGTGGGGTTGCAACCTGGACCTCACCCATACCTGGTGACTGAGTTCCCCACGTGGGCCTCTTGGACTGGTGAATCTGGTCCTTACCTGGTCCTCTCCCAGACCCGGGGACTCTGGTCACCACCTGGGCCTCACTTTGTCCTGGTGAATCTCGTCCCCACTGGGCCTCACCAATTCCTGGTGACTTTGTTCCCCACCTGGACCTGATTGCCGTGGACACTTTCATGGCCTCACCTGGAACTGGTGACTCTGATGCTATCTGTGCGTCACCCAAACCTGGTGACCCTGGTCCTCACCTGGGCATCATTGGTACCTGGTGACTCTGTTCCACACCTGAGCCTAACCTGGACATGATGACTCTGGAACCTCTCTTGGCCTCACCCTGACCTGGTGACTCTGGTCCCGATCTGGATGTCACCTTGACAGGTGATTCTGGTACCCCTCTAGGCCTCAACCAGGTCTGGTGACTATGGTCCTCAACTGGGCCTCACATGGACCTAGTGAATATGCTCCATCTGGGCCTCATTTGGACCTGGTGACTCTGGCCCCTCCCTGGGCATCATCGGGACTTGGTTCCACAGCATGGCCTGCAGGTTGGCCTCACCTGGACCTGGTGAGTGGGGTTGCCACCTGGGCCTCACCCATACCTGGTGACTCAGGTCCCCACGTGGGCATCTTGGACCTGGTGAATCTGGTCCTTACCTGGTCCTCCCACAGACCCGGGGACTCTGGTCACCACCTGGGCCTCACCTGGACCTGGTGAATCTGGTCCCCAACTGGGCCTCACCCAGTCCTGTTGACTTTGTTCCCACCTGGACCTGATTGCTGTGGACCCCTTCTTGACCTCACCTGGAACTGGTTACTCTGATCCTAACTGGGCCTCACCCAGATCTGGTGACTCTGGTCCTCACCTGTGGACCATTATGACCTGGATACTCTGTTCCACATATGAGCCTGACCTGGACATGATGACTCTGGATCCCCTCTGGGCCTCACCCTGACATGGTGACTCTGGTCCCCATCTGGATGTCACCTCGACCAGGTGAATCTGATACCGCTCTAGGCTTCAACTAGACCTGGTGACTCTGGTCCACAAATGGGCCTCACCGGGACCTAGTGAACATGCTCCCCAACTGCGCCTCATCTATAACTGGTGACTCTGTTTCTACCTGTTCATCATCGGGAAATGGTTCCTCTATTCCCCTCTGGGACTGACCTCATCGTGGTAATTCTTGTCCTGACTTTGGCGTCTCCTGTACCAGGTGAAGCTGGCTCCACCTTGGCCGCACCTGTAACTGGTGACTCTGATCCTAAGCATGGCCTCACCTGACCTGGTGACTGTGGTTCCCATCGGGAACTCACCTGGACCTCATGTCTCTGGTCCCACCTGAGCCTCACCAGGACCTGGTGTCTCTGGTACCGACCTGGGTAGCATTAGGATATGGTTACACTGTTCACTAACAGTGACCCAGCGGACCTATTAACTCTCGCCTTCACCTGGGCCACTCCTGGACATGGTGACACTGGTTCCCACCTGGGTCTCACCTGGACATGGTGAGTCAGATCCCCACCTGGTCCTCACCTGTAACTGGTGATTCTCGTTCCCACATGGACATCATGTGGACCTGGTGGATGCAGTGTTTATAGCTTCTCATGTATCTCGTGACTCTGGTCCACACCAGGGCCTCACCGGTACCTGGTGAGTGTGGTTGCCATCTGCACCTCACCTGGACCTGGTGATTCTGGTCTGCACCTGAGAATACCCTGGATCTGGTGACTGTGGTCCCCACCTGGGCTTCACCTCGATTTTGGGACTCCGTTCCCCATCTGGGCCTCACCTGGCCCAGTAGACTATGGTCCTCAACTGGGCGAAATTGGGACCCGGTGACTGTGTTCCACACCTGGACCTCACCTGGACTAACTGACTCTGGTCCCCACCTGGGCTTCACTGGATCTGGTGACTCTGGTCCCCACCTGGAGTTCACCTGGATCTGGTGACTCTGGTCCCCACCTGGACCTCTCCTGAACCTGGTGACTCTCTTTCCAACATGGACCTCACCTGGATCTGGTGACTCTGGTCCTCAGTTTGGCCTCACCTGGACCTGTTGTCTCTCGTCCCCACTTTGACCTAACTCAGAACAGCTGAATATTGCCCCACTTAGGCCGCACCCAGACCTGGTGAATGTTGTCCCCAGCTATGCCTCAATTCGATCTGATGAATCTGGTCCTCATGTGGGCCTCACTTGGACCTGGGACTCAGCTGGATAGAGTGCCTCTGGTTCCCACAATGGGCTCAACTGATACTGCTAACTGTGGTCTTATTCTATGCCGCACCAGGACCTAGTGATTCTGTTCCCCATCTGGGCCTGCATGGCCCTAGTGACTCTGGTCCTCACCCAGGCATCATTGGGACCTGGATACTCTATTCCACACCTGGGCCTCACTTTAAACAGGGACCTCTGGTCCCATTCTGGGCCTCAAACTAAACTGGTTACTCTGGTTCCCCCTCTGGGCCTCACCCTTTCCTGGTGACCCTGGTCACCCTTTGGGCTTCACTTGGGCCTGTTTAATCTGGTGCTTAGGTAGTCCGCACTTCGATGTGGTGAATGGTCGCCACCTGGTCCTCACCTGGACTTGGTGAATCCTGTTGCCATCTGCGCCTCACCTGGACCTTGTGACTGTGGTCCCACCTGAAATTCACCTGGATCTGGTGGCTCTGGTTCCCGTATGGGGCTCTCCAGGACCTGGTTCCTGTGGTCTCCATCTGGCCTCACCTGGAACACAATGACTCTGATCCATATTTGGGCCTCTCCTAGACCTGTTGACTCTGGTCCTTACATTGGCTTCATTGGGACCTGGACACACTCTTATATACCTGGGCCTAACCTGGACCTGGTGACTCTGGTCCCACCTGGGCCTCACCTGGACGAGGTGACTGGTTCCCACAGGGAACTCACCTGGTTCTGGTGACTCAGGTCCTCATATGGGCATCATGGAACTTGGTTTCTCAGTTCCACTTTGGGGCCTCCCCTGGACCTAGTGATTCTCGTCCCACTCTGAGTCTCACCCTGACGTGGTGACTCTGGTCCCCACCTGGATATCACCAGAACCGGCTGACTCTGGTCCCCCTCTAGGACTCACCTGGAGCTGGGGACACTGGTCTTCACCCGGGCCTCAACAGGACCTGGTGAATCTACTCACTTAGGCCTCATCTGGACCTTGTGACTCTTTTCCCACCTGGCATCAATGGGACATGGGTAGTCTGTTCCCCACCTGGGCCTCACCTGGACGTGATAACTTTGCTTCACACTTTGGCCGCAACTAGTCCTGATGACTCTGGTCCCCCCACTTAGGCCTCAATCTGGACCTGGTGACTGTGGTCCCCACCTGGGTCTCACCTGGACCTGGTGACTCTCGTTCCCACATGAACCACACCTGGACCTGGTGACTGTGGTGTTCTTGTAGACTCACATTTACCTGGTGACTCCGGTCCCCACTAGGGCCTCACTTGGATCTGGTGACTCTGACCTGCAGGTTGGATTCACCTGTACCTGGTGAGTGGGGTTGCCACCTGGGCCTCACCCATACCTGATGACTCAGTTCCCCACGTGGGACTCTTGGACCTGGTGAATCTGGTCCTTACCTGGTCCTCTCCAGGACCCGGGGACTCTGGTCACCACCTGGTCCTCACCTGCACCTGGTGAATCTGGTCCCCATCTGGGTCTCACCCAGTCCTGGTGATTTGTCCCCACCTGGACCTGATTGCTGTGGACTCTTTCTTGACCTCACCTGGAATTGGTGACTCTGATCCTATCTGCGCGACAACCAGACCTGGTGACTCTGGTCCTCACCTGGGCATCATTGGTACCTGGTGACTCTGTTCCACACCTGACACTCACATGGACATGATGACTCTGGAACCCCTCTGGGCCTCACCCTGACCTGGTGACTCTGGTCCCCATCTGGATGTCACCTGGACCAGGTGATTCTGGTAGCACTCTAGGCCTCAACCAGATCTGGTGACTCTGGTCCTCAAGCGGGCCTCACCTTGACCCAGTGAATATAATCCATCTGGGCCTCTTTTGGACCTGGTGACTCTGGTCCCTACCTGGGCATCATCGGGACATGGTTCCACTGCATGGCCTGCAGGTTGGCCTCACCTGGCCCTGGTGAGTAGGGTTGCCACCTGGGCCTCACCCATACCTGGTGACTCGGGTCCCCACGTGGGCCTCTTGGACCTGATGAATCTGGTCCTTACCTGGTCCTCTCCCAGACCTGGGGACTCTGGTCACCACATGGACCTGATTGCTATGGACACCTTCTTGGCCTCACCTGGAACTGATGACTCTGATCCTAACTGGGCCTCACCCAGATCTGCTGAATCTGGTCCTCACCTGTGGACCATTATGACCTGGATACTCTGTTCCACACCTGAGCCTCACCTGGACCTGATGACTCTTAATCCTCTCTGGGCCTCAGCCTGACATGGTGACTCTGGTCCCCATCTGGATGTCACCTACCAGGTGAATCTTGTACCCCTCCAGGACTCAACTAGACCTGCTGACTCTGGTGCTCAACTGGGCCTGATCGGGACCGAGTGAAAATGCTCCCCACCTGCGCCTCAATTGGACCTGTTGACTCTGGTTCTACCTAGGCATCATCGGGACATGGTTACTCTATTCCCCACTGGGACTGTTCTGATCCTGGTAACTCTGGTACTGACTTTGGCCTCTTCTGTACCAGGTGACTCTGGCTCCACCTGGGCCTCACCTGTAACTGGTGACTCTGATCCTAAGCATGGCCTAACCTGACCTGGTGACTGTGGTTCCCAATGGGATCTCACCTGGACCTCATGTCTCCGGTCCCACCTGGGCCTCACCAGGACCTAGTGTCTCTGGTACCCACCTGGGTAGCATCAGGATATGGTTACACTGTTCACTAACAGTGACCCAGCCGGACATATTAACTCTGGTCTTCACCTGGGCCACACCTGGACATGGTGACGCTCGTTCCCACCTGGGTCTCACCTGGACATGGTGAGTCGGATCCCCACCTGGTCCTCACCTATAACTGGTGATTCTCGTTCCCACATGGACATCATGTGGACTTGGTGGCTGCAGTATTTCTAGCTTCTCTTGTACTTCGTGACTCTGGTCCCCACCAGGGCCTCACCGGGACCTGGTGAGTGTGGTTGCCACTTGCACCTCACATTGACCTGGTGATTCTGGTCTGAACCTGAGACTGCCCTGGATCTGGTGACTGTGGTCCCACCTGGGCCTCACCTGGACGAGGAGACTGGTTCCAACAGGGACCTCACCTGGACCTGGTGACTCAGGTCCTCATATGGGCATCATGGGACCTGGTTTCTCAGTTCCACATCGGGGCCTCACCTGGACCTAGAGATTCTCGTCCCGCTCTGGGCCTCACCCTGAAGTTGTGACTCTGGTCCCCACCTGGATATCACCAGAACCGGGTGACTCTGGTCCCCCTCTGGGACTCACCCGGAGCTGGGGACACTGCTCCTCAACTGGGCATCAACAGGACATGGTGAATCTACTCCTCACTTAGGCCTCGTCTGGACCCGGTGACTCTTTTCCCACCTGGCATCAATGGGACATGGTTACTCTGTTCCCCACCTGGGCCTCACTTGGACATGATAACTTTGCTTCGCACTTTGGTCTCAACTGGTCCTGATGACTCTGGTCCCCCCACCTAGGCCTCAATCTGGACCTGGTGACTGTGGTCCCCACCTGGGTCTCACCTGGACCTGGTGACTCTCGTTCCCACATGAACCACACCAGGACCTGGTGACTGTGGTGTTCTTGTAGACTCATATTTACCTGGTGACTCCGGTCCCCACTAGGGCCTCACCTGGATCTGGAGACTCTGGCCTGCAGGTTGTCTTCACCTGGACCTGGTGAGTGGGGTTGCCACCTGGGCCTCACCCATACCCGGTGACTCAATTCCCCACGTGGGCCTCTTGGACCTGTGAATCTGGTCCTTACCTGGTCCTCTCCCGGACCCGGGGACTCTGGTTACCATCTGGGACTCACCTGGACCTGCTGAATCTGGTCCCCATCTGGGTCTCACCGAGTCCTGGTGATTTGTTCCCCACCTGGACCTGATTGCTGTGGACTCTTTCTTGGCCTCACCTGGAACTGGTGACTCTGATTCAATCTGCGCATCACGCAGACCTGGTGACTCTGGTCCTCACTTGGGCATCGTTGGTACCTGGTGACTCTGTTCCACACCTGAACCTCACCTGGACATGATGTATCTGGAAAATCTCTGGGCCTCACTCTGACCTTGTGACTTTGGTCCCCATCTGGATGTCACCTGGACCAGGTGATTCTGGTACACCTCTAGGCCTCATCCAGATCTGGAAACTCTGGTCCTCAACTGGGCCTCACCTGGACCTAGTGAATATGCTCCATCTGGGCCTAATTTGGACCTGGTGACTCTGGTCCCTCCCTGGGCATCATCGGGACATGGTTACTCTATTCCCCACTGGGACTGACCTGATCCTGGTAACTCTGGTCCTGACTTTGGCCTATTCTGTACCAGGTGACTCTGTCTCCACCTGGGCTTCACCTGTACCTGGTGACTCTGATCCTAAGCCTGGCCTCACCTGACCTGGTGACTGGGGAACCCATCGGGACCTCACCTGGACCTCATGTCTCCGGTCCCACCTGGGCCTCACCAAGACCTTGTGTCACTGGTACCCACCTGGATAGCATCAGGATATGGTTACACTCTTCACTAACAGTGACCCAGCCGGACCTATTAACTCTGGTCTTCACCTGGGCCACACCTGGACATGGTGACACTGTTTCCCACCAGGGCCTCACCTGGACATGGTGATTCTGGTCTGCACCTGATACTACCCTGGATCTGTTGACTGTGGTCCCCACCTTGGATTCACCTGGATTTGGGTACTCCGGTCCCATCTGGGCCTCACATGGCCCTGTTGACCATGGTCCTCACCTGGGCAAAATTGGGACTCGGTGACTGTGTTCCACAACTGGACCTCACCTCGACCAGGTGACTCTGGTCCCCCTCTGGGTGTCACCGTGCCCTAGTGACTGTGAACCCCACTTTGGCCTGACTTGGACCTGCTGATCCTGTTTGCCACCTGCGTCTGACCTCGAACTGTTGACTCTGATTCTTTCAAGGCCCTCCCCTGTACCTGGTGATCCTGGTCCCCACCTGGGCCTCACCTGGACGTGGTGACCCTTGTCACCACCGGGGACTCACCTGGAGTTCCATACTGTGTTCCATACCTGGGCCTCAAGTAGACCTGTTGACCATTGTCCCCAAGCCGGCCTCACATGAACCTGGAGTTCCATACTGTGTTCCATACCTTGGCCTCAAGTAGACCTGTTGACCATTGTCCCCAAGCCGGCCTCACATGAACCTATTGCCTCTGATCAAAACCGGAGCTCACGTGTACCTGGTTACTCTGGTCCTCACCTGGGACTCATCTGGACCTAGTGAATCTGTTCCCCATCTGGGCTTCAGGTGGATCTGGTGACTCTGATCCCCAACTGGACTTCACCTGGATCTGGTGACTCTGGTCCCCAACTGCACCTCTGCTGACCTGGTGACTCTCTTTCAAACATGGACATCACCTGGATCTGGTGACTCTCGTCCTCAGTTTGGCCTCACCTGTACCTGGCGTCTCTCGTCCCCACTTTGACCTGAGAACTGCTGAATCTTGCCCCAATTAGGCTGCACCGATACCTGGTGACTCTTGTCCCCAGCTATGCCTCAATTCGACCTGATGAATCTGGTCCTCACGTGGGCCTCACATGGACCTGCTACTCAGCTGGATAGAGTGGCTCTGGTTCCCACATGGGGCTCACCGGATACTGGTGACTGTGGTTTTATTCTATGCCTCACCAGGACCTAGTGTTTCTGTACCCCATCTGGGCCTGCATGGTCCTAGTGACTCTGGTCCTCACCCAGGCATCACTGGGACCTGGATACTCTATTCCACATCTGGGACTAACTCTGACCAGGGACCTCTGGTCCCATTCTGGGCCTCAAACTAAATGGTTACTCTGGTTCGCCCTCTGGGCCTCACTCTAACCTGTGACTCTGGTCACCCCTTTGGATTCACTTGGGCCTGGTGATTCTGGTCCTTAGCTGCTCCTCACCTGGATCTGGTGACTGGTATCCACCTGGCCTCACCTGGACTCGGTGAATCCTGTTGCTACCTGCGCCTCACCTGGACCTTGTGACTGTGGTACCACCTGGACTTACATGGATCTGGTGGCTCTTGTTCCCATATGGGGCTCTCATGGACCTGGTTCCTGTGGTCTCCATCTGGCCTCACCTGAAACCTAATGACTCTGATCCATATTTGGGCCTCTCCTGGACCTGTTGTCTCTGGTCTTTACCTGGGCATCATTGGGACCTGGATACTCTCTTATATAGCTGGGCCTCACCTGGACCTGGTGACTGTGGTCCCACCTGGGCCTCACCTGGACGAGGTGAGTGGTTCCCAGAGGGACCTCACCTCGACCTGGTGACTCAGGTCCTTATATGGGCATCATGGGACCTGGTTTCTCAGTTCCACATCGTGGCCTCACCTAGACCTATTGATTCTCGTCTCCCTTGGGCCTCATCCTGACGTGGTGACTCTGGTCCCCATCTGGATATCACCAGAACCGGGTGACCCTGGTCCCCCTCTGGGACTCACCCGGAGCTGGGGACACTGGTCCTCAACTGGGCCTCAATAGGACCTGTTATTCTACTCCTCACTTAGCCCTCGTCTGGACCTTGTGACTCTTTTCCCACCTGGCATCAATGGGACATGGTTACTCTGTTCCCCACCTGGGTCTCACCTCCACATGATAACTTTGCTCCACTCTTTGGCCTCAACTGCTCCTGATGACCCTGGTCCCCCCACCTATGCCTCAATCTGGACCTGGTGACTGTGGTCCCCACCTAGGTCTCACCTGGACCTGGTGACTCTCATTCCCACATGAACCACACCTGGACCTGGTGACTGTGGTGTTCTTGTAGACTCACATTTACCTGGTGACTCTGGTCCCCACTAAGGCCTCACCTGGATCTGGTGACTCTGGCCTGCCAGTTGGCCTAACCTGGACCTGGTGAGTGGGGAAGCCACTTGGGCCTCACACATAGCTTGTGACTCAGGTCCCCACGTGGACCTCTTGGACCTGGTGAATCTGGTCCTTACCTGGTCCTCTCCCAGACGCGGGGACTCTGGTCACCACCTGGGCCTCACCTGGACCTGGTGAATCTGGTCCCCATCTGGGCCTCACTCAGTCCTGGTGACTTTGTTCCCCACCAGGACCTCATTGCTGTGGACCCTTTCTTGGCCTCACCTGGAACTGGTGACTCTGATCCTGTATGCGCGTCACCCAGATCTGGTGATCTGGTCCTCACCTGGGCATCATTGTTACCTGGTGACTCTGTTCCTCACCTGAGCCTCCCCTGGATATGATGACTCTGGAAACTCTCTGGGCCTCTCCCTGACCTGGTGACTCTGGTCCCCATCTGGATCTCACCTGGACCAGGTGATTCTGGTACCCCTCTAGGCATCAACCAGATCTGGTGACTCTGGTCCTCCACTGGGCCTCAAGTGGACCTAGTGATTTTGCTCCATCTGGGCCTCATTTGGACCTGGTGACTCTGGTCCCTACCTGGGCATCATCGGGACATGGTTCCACTGCATGGCCTGCAGGTCGGCCTCACCTTGACCTGGTAACTCTGGTCCCTAATGGGCATCATCGGGACACGGTTACTCTGCATGGCCTGCAGGTTGGCCTCACCTGGACCTGTTGAGTGGGGTTGCCACCTGGGCCTTACCCATGCCTGGTGAAACAGGTCCCAACGTGTGTCTCACTTGGACCTGGTGACTCTGGTCCCCATCTGGATGTCACCTGGACCAGGTGATTCTGGTATCCTTCTACGCCTCAACAAGATCTGGTTACTATGGTCCTCAACTGGGCCTCACCTGGACCTAGTGAATATGCTCCATCTGGGCCTCACCTGGACCTGGTAACTCTGGACCCTACCTGGGCATCATTGGACTCAGTTTCTCTGCATGGCCTGCAGGTTGGCCTAACCTGGACCTGGTGAGTTGGGTTGCCACCTGTGCCTCACCCATACCTGTTGACACAGGCCCCACGTGTTCCTCACTTGGACCTAGTGAATCTGGTCCTTACCTGGTCCTCACCCGGAACTAGTAACTCTGGTCACCACCGGGGAATCACCTGGACCTGGTGAATCTGGTCCCCATTGGGCCTCACCCAACATGGTGACTTGGTTCCCCACCTGGACCTGATTGCTGTGGACTCCTTCTTGGCCTCATCTGGAACTGGTGACTCTGATCCTAACTGGGCCTCACCCAGATCTGCTGACTCTGGTCCTCACCTGTGGACCATTATGACCTGGATACTCTGTTCCACACCTGAGCCTCACCTGGACATGATGACTCTGGATCCCCTCTGGGCCTCACCCTGACATGGTGACACTGGTCCCCATCTGGATGTCACCAGACCAGGTGTATCTGGCACCCCTCTAGGCCTCAACTAGACCTGGTGACACTGGTCCTCAACTGGGCCTCACGGGGACCTAGTGAATATGCTCCCCACCTGCACCTCATCTGACCTGGTCACTCTGGTTCTACCTGGGCATCATTGGGACATGGTTACTCTATTCCCAACTGGGACTGACCTGATTCTGGTAACTCTGGTCCTGACTTTGGCCTCTTCTGTACCAGGTGACTCTGGCTCCACCTGGGCCTCACCTGTATCTGGTGACTCTGATCCTATGCATGGCCTCATCTGACCTGGTGACTGTGGTTCCCATCGGGACCTCTCCTGGACCTCATGTCTCTGGTCCCTCCTGACCCTCACCAGGACCTGGTGTCTCTGATACCCACCTGGGTAGCATTAGGATATGGTTACACTGTTCACTAACAGTGACCCTGCCGGACCTATTAACTCTGGTCTTCACCTGGGCCACACCTGGACATGGTGACACTGTTTCCCACCAGGGCCTCACCTGGACATGGTGAGTCGGATCCCCACCTGGTCATCACCTGTAACTGGTGATTCTCATTCCCACATGGACATCATGTGGACCTGGTGGCTGCAGTGTTTCTAGCTTCTCATGTACCTCGTGACTCTGATTCCCACCAGTGCCTCACCGGGACCTGCTGAGTGTGGTTGCTACCTGCACCTCACCCGGACCTCGTGATTCTGGTCTGCACATGAGACTACCCTGCCTCTGGTGACTGTGGACCCCACCTGGGCTTCACCTGGATTTGGGGACTCCGGTCCCCATCTGGGCTTTACCTGGCCCTGTTGACCATGGTCCACAACTGGGTAAAATTGGGACCCGGTGACTGTGTTCCACAAGTGGCCTCACCGGGACCAAGTGACTCTGGTCCCCCTCTGGGTGTAACCGTGCCCTAGTGACTGTGAACCCCACTTTGGCCTGACTTCGACCTGCTGACCCTGGTTGCCACCTGCGCTTGACCTCGAACTGTTGACTCTGGTTCTTTCAAGGGCCTCCCCTGGAACTGGTGATACTGGTCCCCATCTGGGCCTCACCTGTACGTGGTGACTCTTGTCACCACCGGGGACTCACCTGGACCTGCTTACTGTATTCCACACCTGGGCCTCAAGTAGGCCTGTTGACCATGGTCCCCAAGCCAGACTCACATGGATATGTTGTCTCTGATCCCCACCGGGGCCTCACGTGTACCTGGTAACTCTGGTCCTCATCTGGGCCTCATCTGGACCTAGTGACTCTGGTCCCCACCTGGGCTTCATCTGGATCTGGTGACTCTGGTCCACCCCAGGACTCTCCTGGACCTGGTGACTCCTTTCCAACATGGACCTCATGTGGATCTGGTGACTCTGGTCCTCAGTTTGGCCTCACTTCAACTTGGTGTCTCTCATCCCCACTTGACCTAACTCAGAACTGCTGAATCTTGCCCCACCTAGGCCTCACCCAGACCTGGTGACTCTTCTCCCCAGCTATGCCTCACTTCGACCTGATGAATCTGTTCCTCACGTGTGCCTCACATGTACCTAGGAATCAGCTGGATAGAGTGGCTCTGGTTCCCACAAGGGGCACACCTGATACTGTTGACTGTGGTCTTATTCTATGCCTCACCAGGACGTACTGATTCTGTTCCCCATCTGGGCCTGCATGGCCCTAGTGACTCTGGTCCTCACCCAGGCATCATTGGGACCTGGATATTCTATTCCACACCTGGGCCTCACTTTGACCAGGGAACGCTGGTCCCATTCTGGGCCTCAAACTAAACTGGTTACTTTGGTTCCCCCTCTGTTCCTCACCATTACCTGGAGGCGCTGGTCACCCGTTGGGCTTCACTTGGGCCTGGTGAATCTGGTCCTTAGCTGGTCCGCACCTGGATCTCGTGACTGGTCGCCACCTGGGCCTCACCCGGACTTGGTGAATCCTGTTGCCACCTGCGCCTCACCTGGTCCTTGTGACTGTGGTCCCACCTGGACCTCACCTAGATCTGGTGTCTCTGGTTCCCATATGGGGCTCTCCTGGACCTGGTTGCTGTGGTGTCCATCTGGCCTCACCTGGAACAAGATGACTCTGATCCATATTTGGGCCTCTCCTGGACCTGTTGACTCTGGTCCATACCTGGGCATCATTGCGACCTGGATATTCTCTTATGTACCTGGGCCTCACGTGGACCTGGTGACTGTGATCCCACCTGGGCCTCACCTGGACGAGGTGACTGGTACCTCACCTGGACCTGGTGACTCAGGTCCTCATATGGGCATCATGGGACCTGGTTTCTCAGTTCCATATCGGGGCCTCACTTGGACCTGGTAACTCTGGTCCCTACATGGGCATCATCGGGACAAGGATGCTCAGCAGGTCCCAAAGGTTGGCCTCACCTGACCTGCTAAGTCTGGTCCCTGCGTGGGCATAATTGGTACATGGTTCCTCTGCATGGCCTGCATTTTGGCCTCACCTGGACTGGTGAGTGGGATTTCCACCTGGGCCTCACCCATACCTGGACACACAAGTCCCCACGTGGGCCTCACTTGGACCTGGTGAATCTGGTCCTTACCTGGTCCTCACCTGGAACTGGTAACTCTGGTCACCACCTGGGAATCACCTGGACCTGGTGAATCTGGTCCCCATCTGGGCCTCACCCAGTCTTGGTGACTTTGTTCCCAACCTGGACCTGATTGCTGTGGACTCCTTCTTGGCCTCACCTGGAACTGGTGACTCTGATCCTAACTGGACCTCACCCAGATCTGCTGACTGTGGTACTCAACTGTGGACCTTTATGAAAAGGATACTCTGTTCCACACCTGAGCCTCACCTGGACTTGATGACTCTGGATCCCCTCTGGGCCTCACCCTGACATGGTGACTCTGGTCCCCATCTGGATGTCACCTAGACCACGTGAATCTGGTACTCTTCTAGGCCTCAACTTGACCTGGTGACTCTAGTCCTCATCTGGGCCCCACTAGGACATAGTGAACATACTCCCCACCTGCGCCTCATCTGGACCTGGTGACTCTGGTTTTACCAGGGCATCATCAGGGAATGGTTAGTCTATTCACCACTGGGACTGAACTGATCCTGGTTACTCAGGTCCTGACTTTGGCCTCTTCTGTACCAGGTGACTCTGGCTCCTCCTGGGCCTCACCTGTAACTGGTGACTCTGATCCTAAGCATGGCCTCACCTGACCTGGTGACTGTGGTTCCCATCAGGACCTCACCTGGACCTCATGTCTCTGGTCCCACCTGGGCCTAACCAGGACCTGGTGTATCTGGTACCCACCGGGGTAGCATTAGGATATGGTTACACTGTTCACTAACAGTGACCCTGCTGGACCTATTAACTCTGGTCTTCACCTGGGCCACACCTGGACATGGTGACACTGGTTCCCACCTGGGTCTCAACTGGACATGGTGAGTCGGATCCCCACCAGGTCCTCACGTGTAACTGGTGATTCTCGTTCCCACGTGGACATCACGTGGAACTGGTGGCTGCATTGTTTCTAGCTTCTCATGTACCTCGTGACTCTGGTCCCCACCAGGGCCTCAACGGGATCTGGTGAGTGTGGTTGCCACCTGCAACTCACCTGGACCTGGTGAATCTGGTCTGCACATGAGACTATCCTGGATCTGTATACTGTGGTCCCCACCTGGTCTTCACCTGGATTTGGGGACTCCAATCCGCATCTGGGCCTCACCTGGTCCTATTGACCATGGTCCTCAACTGGGCAAAATTGGGACCCGGTGACTGTGTTCCACAACTGGACCTCACCTGGACCAGGTCACTGTGGTCCCCCTCTGGGTGTCACCGTGCCCTAGTGACTGTGAAACCCACTTTGCCCTGACTTGGACCTGCTGTCCCTGGTTGCCACCTGTGCCTGACCTCGAACTGTTGACTCCGGTCCTTTCAAGGGCCTCCCATCGACCTGGTGATCCTGGTCCCCACCTCGGCCTCACCTCGACGTGGTGACTCTTGTAACCACCGGGAACTCACCTGGATCTTCTTACTGTGTTCCACACTTGGGACTCAATAGACCTGTTGACCATGGTCTCCAACCGGCCTCACATGGACCTGTTGCCTCTAATCCCCACCGGGGCCTCATGTGTACCTGGTAACTCTGGTCCTCACCTGGGGCTCATCTGGACCTAGTGACTCTGTTCTCCACCTGGGCTTCACCTGGATCTGGTGACTCTGGTCCCCACCTGGACCTCTCCTGGACCTGGTGACTCTCTTACAACATGGACCACACCTGGATCTGGTTACTCTTGTCCTCAGTTTTGCCTCATCTGGACCTGGTATCCTTCGTCCCCACTTTGACCTAACTCAGAACTGCTGAATCTTACCCCACATAGGCCACACCCAGACCTGGTGACTCTGGTCCCCATCTGGATGTCACCTGGACCATGTGATTCTGATACCCCTCTTCGCCTCCACCAGATCTGGTGACTCTGGCCCTCAACTGGACCTCACCTTGACCTAGTGGATATTCTCATCTGGGCCTCATTTGGACCTGGTGACTCTGGTCACTACCTGGGCATCATCTGGACATGGTTCCACTGCATGGCCTGCAGGTTGGACTTACCTGGACCTGTTAAGTCTGGTCCCTACCTGGTCATCATCGGGACATTGTTCCTCTGCATGGCCTGCTGGTTGGTCTCACCTGGACCTGGTCAGTGAGGTTGCCACCTGGGCCTCACCCATGCCTGGTGACACAGGTCCCCACGTGGGCCTCGCTTGGACCTGGTGAATCTGGTCCTTACCTGGTCCTCACCCGGAAATGGTAAGTCTGGTCACGACCTGGATATCACCTGGAGCTGGTGTATCTTGTCCCCATCTGGTCCTCACCCAGTCCTGGTGACTTTGTTCCCCACCTGGACCTGATTGCTGTGGACTCCTTCTTGGCCTCACCTGGAACTTGTGACTCTGATCTTAACTGGGCCTCACCCAGATCTGGTGACTCTGGTCCTCATCTGTGAACATTATGACCTGGATACTCTGCTCCACACCTCAGCCTCACCTGGACATGATGACTCTGGATCCCCTCTGGCCTCACCCTGACATGGTGACTCTGGTCCCCATCTGGATGTCACCTAGACCAGGTGAATCTGGTACCCCTCTAGGCCTCACTAGACTGGGGGAATCTGGTCCTCAACTGGGCCTCACCGGGACCTAGTGAATATACTCCCCACCTGCTCCTCATCTATACTTGGTGACTCGGGTTCTACCTGGGCATGATTGGGACATGGTTACTCTATTCCCCCTGGGACTGACCTGATCCTGGTAACTCTGGTCCTGACTTTGGCGTCTTCTCTACTTGGTGACTCTGGCTCCACCTGGGCCTCACCTGTAACTGGTGACTCTAATCCTAAGCATGGCCTCACCTGACCTGTTGACTGTGGTTCCCATCGGGACCTCACCTGGACCTCATGTCTCTGATCCCACCTGGGCCTCACCAGGACCTGGTGTCTCTATTACCCACCTGGGTAGCATCAGGATATGGTTACACTGTTCAATAACAGTGACCCAGCAGGACCTATTAACTCTGGTCTTCACCTGGGCCACACCTGGACATGGTGGCACTGGTTCCCTCTTGGGTCTCACGTGGACATGGTGATTCGGATCCCTGCCTGGTCCTCACCTGTAACTGGTGATTCTCGTTCCCACATGGACATCATGTGGACCTGGTGGCTGCAGTGTTTCTAACTTCTTATGTACCTCGTGACTCTGGTCCCCACCAGGGCCTCACCAGGACCTGTTGAGTGGGTTGCCACGTACACCTCACCTGGACCTGGTGATTCGGGTCTGCACCTGAAGCAACCCCGGATCTGGTGACTCTGGTCCCCACCTGGGCTTCACCTGGATTTTGGGCTCTGGTTCCCATCTGGGCCTCAACTGGCCCTGTTGACCATGGTCCTCAACTGGGCAAAATTGGGACCCGGTGACTGTGATCCACATGGAACTCACCTGGACCATGTGACTCTGGACCCCTCTGGGTCTCACCGTGCCCTAGTGACTGTGAACCCCTCTTTGGCCTGACTTGGACCCGCTGACCCTGGTTGCCACCTGCGCCTGACCTCGAACTGTTGACTCTGGTTCTTTCAAGGGCCTCCCCTGGACATGGTGATCCTGGTGCCCACATGGGCCTGACCTGGACCTGGTGACTCTTGTCACCACCGGGGACTCACCTGAACCTGCTTACTGTGTTCCACACCTGGGCCTCAAGTAGATCTGTTGACCATGGTCCCCAAGCCGGCCTCACATCGACCTGTTGCCTCTGATCCCCGCCGGGGCCTCACGTATACCTGGGAACTCTGGTCCTCACCTGGGCCTCATCTGGACCTAGTGACACTGGTCTCCACCTGGGCTTCACCTGGATCTGGTGACTCTAGTCCACACCTGGACTTCACCTGGATCTGATGACTCTGGTCCCCACCTGCACCTCTCCTGGACCTGTTGACTCTCTTTCCAACATGGACCTCACATGGATCTGGTGACTCTGGTCCTCAGTTTGGACTCACCTGGACCTGGTGTCTCTCGTCCACACTTTGACCTAACTCAGAACTGCTGAATCTTGCCCCACCTAGGCTGCACCCAGACCTGGTGACTCTTGTCCCCAGCTATGCCTCAATTCGACCTGATGAATCTGGTCCTCACGTGGGCCTCACATGGACCTGGGACTCAGCTGGATAGAGTGGCTCTGGTTCCCACAAGGGGCTCACCTGATACTGGTGACTGTGGTCTTATTCTATGCCTCACCAGGACCTAGTGATTCTGTTCCCCATCTGGGCCTGCATGGCCCTCGTGACTCTGGTAGTCACCCAGGCATCATTGGGACCTGGATACTCTATTCCACACCTGGGCCTCACTCTCACCAGGGACCTCTGGTCGCATTCTGGGCCTCAAATTAAACTGGTTACTCTGGTTCCCCTCTGGGCCTCACCCTTACCTGGTTACTCTGGACACCCCTTGGGCTTCATTTGGGCCTGGTGAATCTGGTCCTTAGATTGTCCTCACTTGGATATGGTGACTGGTCGCCACCTGGGCCTCACCTGGACTTGGACAATCCTGTTGCCAACTGCGCCTCACCTGGACCTTGTGACAGTGGTCCAACCCTGACTTCACATGGATCTGGTTGCTCTGGTTCTCATATGGGGCTCTCCTGGACCTGGTTCCTGTGGTCTCCATCAGGCCTCACCTGGAACACAATGACTCTGATCCATATTTGTGCCTCTCCTGGACTGTTGACTCTTGTCCTTACCTGGGCATCATTGGGGCCTGGATACTCTCTTATATGCCTGGGCCTCACCTGGACCTGGTGACTCTGGTCCCACCTGGGCCTCACCTGGACGAGGTGACTGGTTCCCACAGGGACCTCACCTGGACCTGGTGACTCAGGTCCTCATATGGGCATCATGGGACCTGGTTTCTCAGTTCCACAACGGGGCCTCACCTGGACCTAGTGATTCTCGTCCCTTTCTGAGCCTCATCCTGACGTGGTGACTCTGGTCCCAACCTGGATATCAGCAGAACCTGGTGACTGTGGTCGCCATGGGACTCACCCGGAGCTGGGGACTGTGGTCCTCAACTGGGCCTCAACAGAACCTGGTGAATCTACTCCTCACTTAGGCCTCGTCTGGACCTTCTGACTCTTTTCCCACCTGGCATCAATGGGACATAGTTACTCTGTTCCCCACCTGGGCCTCACCTGGACATGATAACTTTTTCCACACTTTGGCCTCAACTGGTCCTGATGACTCTATTCCCCCCACCTAAGCCTCAGTCTGGACCTGGTGACTGTGGTGCCCACCTGGGTCTCACCTGGACCTGGTAACACTCCTTCCCACATGAACCACACCTGGACCTGGAGACTGTGGTGTTCCTGTAGACTCACATTTACCTGGTGACTCTGGTCCCCACTAGGGCCTCACCTGGATCTGGAGACTCTGGCTTGCCGGTTGGCCTCACCTTGACCTGGTGAGTGGGGTTGCCACCAGGGCCTCACCCATACCTGGTGACTCAGGTCCCCTCAAGGGCCTCTTGGACCTGGTGAATCTGGTCCTTACCTGGTCCTGTCCCAGATCCGGGGACTCTGGTCACCACCTGGGCCTCATCTGGACCTGATTAATCTGGTCCCCATCTGGGCCTCACCCAGTCCTGGGGACTTTGTTACCCACCTGGACCTGATTGCTGTGGACACTTTCTTGGCCTCACCCGGAACTGGTGACTCTGATCCTATCTGCGCAACACCCATATCTGGTGACTCTGGTCCTCACCTGGGCATCATAAGTACCTGGTGACTCTGTTCCACACCTGAGCCTCACCTGGACATGATGACTCTGGAAAATTTCTGGGTCTCACCCTGACCTTGTGACTCTGGACCCCATCTGGATGTCACCTGGACCAGGTGATTCTGGTATCCCTCTAGGCATCAAACAGATCTGGAGACTCTGGTCCTCAACTGGGCCTCACCTGGACCTAGTGAATATGCTCCATCTGGGCCTCATTTGGACATGGTGACTCTGGTCCCTACCTGGGCATCATCGGGACATGGTTCCACTGCATGGCCTGCAGGTTGGCTTCACCTGGATCTGGTAACTCTGGTCCCAACCAGGGCATCATCGTGACATGGTTCCTCTGCATGGCCTGCATGTTGGTCTCACCTGGACCTGGGGAGTGGTGTTGCCACCTGGGCCTCACTCATACCTGGTGACACAGGTCCCCACGTGGGCCTCACGTGGACCTGTTGAATCTTGTCCTTACTTGGTCCTCACCCGGAACTGGTAAGTCGGGTCACCACCTGGAAGTCACCTGGACCTGGTGAATCTGGTCCCCATCTGGGCCTCACCCAGTCCTGGTGAATTTGTTGCCCACCTGGACCTGATTGCTGTGGACTCCTTCTTCGGCTCACCTGGAACTGGTGACTCTGATCCTAACTGGGCCTCACCCAGATCTGGTGACTCTGGTCCTCACCTGTGTCCATTGTGACCTGGATACTCTGTTCCACACCTGAGCCCTACCTGGACATGATGACTCTGGATCCCCTCTGGGCCTCACCCTGACATGCTGACTCTGGTCCTCATCTGGATGTCACCTAGACCAGGTGAGTCTGGTACCCCTCTAGGCCTAAACTAGATCTGGTGACTCTGTACCTCAACTGGCCCTCAAAGGGACATAGTGAACATGCTCCACACCTGCGCCTCATCTGGACCTGTTGACTCTGGTTCTACCTGGGCATCATCGGGACATGGTTACTCTATTCCCCACTGGGTCTGACCTGATCCTGGTAACTCTGGTCCTGACTTTGGCCTCGTCTGTACCAGGTAACTCTGGCACCACCTGCACCTCACTTTTATCTGGTGACTCTGATACTAAGCATGACCTCACCTGACCTGTTGACTGTGGTTCTCATCAGGACCTCACCTGGACCTCATGTCTCTGGTCCAACCTGGGCCTCACCGAGACCTGGTGTCTCTGGTACCCACCTGGGTAGCATCAGGATATGGTTACCCTGTTCACTATCAGTGACCAAGCCGGATCTATTAACTCTGGTCTTCACATGGTCCACACCTGGACATGGTGACACTGGTTCCCAACTGGGACTCACCTGCACATGGTGAGTCAGATCCCCACCTGGTCCTCACCTGTAACTGGTGATTCTCGTTCCCACATGGACATCCTGTGGACCTAGTGGCTGCAGTGTTTCTAGCTTCTCATGTACCTCGTGACGCTGGTCCCCACCAGGGCCTCACCGGGACCTGGTGAGTGTGGTTTCCACCTGCACCTCAACTGGACCTGGTGATTCTGATCTGCACCTGAGACTACCCTGGATCTGTTGACTGTGTTCCCCCCCTGGGCTTCACCTGGATTTGGGGACTCCGGTCCCCATCTGGGCCTCACCTGGCCCTGTTGACCATGGTCCTCAACTGGGCAAAATTGGGACCCGGTGACTGTGTTCCACAACTGGACCTCAACTGGACCAGGTCACTCTGGTCCCCCTCTGGGTCTCACGTGCCCTAGTGACTGTGAACCCCACTTTGGACTGACTTGGACCTGCTGACCCTGGTTGCCACCTGCGCCTGACCTCGAACTGTTGACTCTGGTTGTTTCAAGGGCCTCCAATGTACCTGGTGATTCTGGTCCCCACCTGGGCCAAACCACGACGTGGTGACACTTGTCACCACCGGGGTATCGCCTGGACCTGCCTACTGTGTTCCACACCTGGACCTCAAGTAGACCTGTTGACCATGGTCCCTAAGCCGGCCTCACATGGACCTGTTGCCTCTGAACCCCACCGGGGCCTCACGTGTACCTGGTAACTCTGGTCCTCACCTGGGCCTCATCTGGACCTAGTGACTCTGGTCCCCACCTGGACTTCACCTGGATCTGATGACACTCTTCCCCACCTGGACCTCACCTGTTCCTGGTGACTCTGGTCCTCAGTTTGGCCTCACCTGGACCTGCTGACTCTTGTCCCCACTTTGACCTAACTCAGAACTGCTGAATATTACCCTACCTAGGCCGCACCCAGACCTGGTGACTCTTGTCCCCAGCTATGCCTCAATTCGACCTCATGAATCTGGTCCTCCCGTGGGCCTCACATGGACCTGGGACTCAGCTGGATAGAGTGGCTCTGGTTCCCACAAGTGGCTCACCTGATACTGCTGACTGTCGTCTTATTCTATGCCTCACCAGGACCTGGTGATTCTGTTCCCCATCTAGGCCTGCATGGCCCTAGTAACTCTGTTCCTCACCCAGGCATCATTGGGACCAGGATACTCTATTCCACACCTGGGCCTCACTCTGACTAGGGACCTCTGGTCCCATTCTGGGCCTCAAACTAAACTGGTTACTCTGGTTCCCCCTCTGGGTCTCACCCTTACTGGTGACTCTGGTCACCCCTTTGAATTCTCTTGGGCCTGGTGAATCTGGACCTTAGCTGGTCCGCACCTGGATGTGGTGACTGGTCGCGACCTGGGCCTCCCCTTGACTTGGTGAATCCTGTTGCCAATTGCGCCTCACCTGGACCTTGTGACTGTGTTCCCACCTGGACCTCACCTGGATCTGGTGGCTCTGGTTCTCATATTGGGCTATCCTGTAACTGGTTCCTGTGGTCTCCATCTGGCCTCACCTTGAACACAATGACTCTGATCCATATTTGGGCCTATCCTGGATCTGTTGTCTCAGGTCCTTACCTGGCCTCTTTGGGACCTGGATACTCACTTATACACCTGGGCCTCACCTGGACCTGGTGAATGTGGTCCCACCTGGGCCTCACTTGGACGAGGTGCCTGGTTCCCACAGGGACCTCACCTGGACCTGGTGACTCAGGTCTTCATATGGGCATCATGGGACCTGGTTTCTCAGTTCCACATCGGGGCCTCACCTGGACCTAGTGATTCTCGTCCCCCTCTAGGCCTCACCCTGACGTGGTGATTCTGGTCTCCAGCTGGATATCACCAGAACCGGGTGACTCTGGTTCCCCTCTGGGTCTACCCGGATCTGGGGACACTGGTCCTCAACTGGGCCTCAACAGGACCTGGTGAATCTACTCCTCACTTAGGCATCGTCTGGACCTTTTGACTCTTTTCCCACCTGGCATCAAAGGGATATGGTTACTCTGTTCCCCACCTGGGCCTCACCTGGACATGATAACTTTGCTCCGCACTTTGGCCTCAACTGGTCCTGATGACTCTGGTCCCCCACTAGTCCTCAATCTGGACCTGGTGACTGTGGTCCCCACCTGGGTCTCACCTGGACCTGGTGATTCTCGTTCCCACATGAACCACACCTGGACCTGGTGACTGTGGTGTTCTTGTAGACTCACAATTAGCTGGTGACTGCGGTCCCCACTAGGGCCTCACCTGGATCTGGTGACTCTGGCCCGCCGGTTGGCCTCACCTAGACCTGGTGAGTGGGGTTGCCACCTAGACCTCACACATAGCTGGTGACTCAGGTCCCCACGTGAGCCTCTTGGACCTGGTGAACCTGGTCCTTACCTGGTTCTTTCCCAGACCCAGGGACTCTATCCCCACCTGGGTAACACCTGGACCTGGTGACTGTGGTCCCCACCTGGGTCTCACCTGGACCTGGTGGTCTCGTTCCTACATGAACCACGCCTGGACCTGGTGACTCTGGCGTTCTTGTAGACTCACTTTTACCTGGTGAATCCGGTCCCCACTAGGGACTCACGTGGATCTGGTGACTCTGGCCTGCAGGTTGGTCTCACAGGGACCTGGTGAGTGGGGTTGCCACCTGCGCCTCACCCATACCTGGTGACTCAAGTCCCTACTTGGGCCTCTTGGACCTGGTCAATCTTGTCCTTACCCGATCCTCTCCTAGACCCGGGGACTCTTGTCACCACCTGAGCCTCACCTGGACCTGGTGAATCTGGTCCCCATCTGGGCCTCACCCAGTCCTGGTGATTTTTTGTTGCCCACCTGGACCTGATTGCTATGCCCTTTCTTGGCCTCACCTGGACTGTTGAGTCTGATCCTATCTGTGCGTCACCCAGACCGGGTGACTCTTGTCCTCACCTGGGCATCATTGGTACCTGGTGAGTCTGTACCACACCTGAGCCTCACCTGGAAATGTTGACTCTGGAACCGCTCTGGGCCTCACCCTGACCTAGTGACTCTGGTCCCCATCTGGATGTCACATGGACAAGGTGATTCTGGTACCCCCTAGGCCTCAAACAGATCTGGTGACTCTGGTCTTCAAAGGGGACTCACCTGTACCTAGTGAATATGCTCCGTTTGGGCCTCATTTGGACCTGGTGACTCTGGTCCATCCCTGGGCATCATCGGGACATGGTTCCACTGCATGGCCTGCAGGTTGGCCTCACCTGGACCTGGTAAGTCTGGTCTCTACCTGTGCATCATCTGGATATGTTTCCACTGCATGGCATGCAGGTTGGCCTCACCTGGACCTGGTAATCTTCTCCCTACCTGGGCATCATCAGGATATGGTTCCACTGCATGGCCTGCAGGTTGGTCTCACCTGGACCTGGTGAGTGTTATTGCCACCTGGGCCTCACCCATACCTGGTGACTCAGGTCCCCACGTGGGCCTCTTGGACCTGGTGAATCTGGTCCTTACCTGGTCCTTTCCCAGAACGGGGACTCTGGTCACCACCTGTGCCTCACCTTGACTTGGTGAATCTGGTACCCCTCTAGGCCTCAACAAGATCTGGTGACTCTGATCCTATCTGCGCGTCACCCAGACCTGGTGACTCTGTTCCTCACCTGGGCATCATTGGGACCTGGTGACTCTGTTCCACACCTGAGATTCACCTGGACATGATGACTCTGGAACATCTCCGGGCCTCACCCTGACCTGGTGACTCTGGTCCCCATCTGGATGTCACCTGGACCAAGTGATTCTGTACCCTTCTAGGCCTCAACCAGATCTGGTGACTCTGGTCCTCAAATGGGCCTCACTTGGACCTAGTGAATATGCACCATCTGGGCCTCTTTTGGACCTGGTGACTCTGGTCCCTCCCTGGGCATCATCGGGACATGGTTCCACTGCATGGCCTGCAGGTTGGCCTCACTTGGAACTTGTAAGTCTGGTCCCTACATGGTCATCATCGGGACATGGTTCCTCTGCATGGCCTGCAGGTTGGCTTCACCTGGACCTGGTCAGTGGGGTTGCCATCTGGGCCTCACCCATGCCTGGTGACACAGGTCCCCACGTGGGCCTCACTTGGACCTGGTGAATCTTGTCCTTACCTGGTCCTCACCCGGAACTGGTATGTCTGGTCACCACCTGGATATCACCTGGACCTTGTGTATCTGGTCCCCATCTTGGCCTCCCCCAGTCCTGGTGACTTTGTTCCCCACCTGGACCTGATTGCTGTGGACTCCTTCTTGGCCTCACCTGGAACTGGTGACTCTGATCCTAACTGGGCCTCACCCAGATATGGTGACTCTGGTCTTCACCTGTGGACCATTATGACATGGATACTCTTTACCACACGTGAGACTCACTTGGACATGATGACTCTGGATCCCCTCTTGGCCTCAGCCAAACATGGTGACTCTGGTCTCCATCTGGATGTCACCTAGACCAGGTGAATCTGGTACCCCTCTAGACCTCAACTATACCTGGCGACAGTGGTCCTCAACTGGGCCTCAACGGGACCTAGTGAATATACTCCCCACCTGCGACTCATCTGGACGTGGTGACTCGGGTTCTACCTGGGCATCATCGGGACATGGTTACTCTATGCCCCACTGGGACTGAACTGATCCTCGTAACTCTGGTCCTGACTTTGGCGTCTTCTCTACCGGGTGACTCTGGATCCACCTGGGCCTCACCTGTAACTGGTGACTATGATCTTAAGCATGGCCACACCTGACCTGGTGACTGTGGTTCCCATCGGGACCTAACCTGGACCTCATGTCTCTGGTCCCACTTGGGCCTCACCAGGACCTGGTGTCTCTGGTACCCTCCTGGGTAGCATCAGGATATGGTTACACTGTTCACTAACAGTGACCCAGCCGGACCTATTAACTCTGGTCTTCACCTGGGCCACACCTGGACATGGTGACACTGGTACCCACTTGGGTCTGACCTGAACATGGTGAGCCGGATCCCCGCCTTGTCCTCACCTGTAAATGGTGATTCTCGTTCCCACATGGACATCATGTGGACCTGGTGGCTGCAGTGTTTCTAGCTTCTCATGTACCTCGTGACTCTGGACCCCACCAGGGCCTCACCGGGACCTGGTGAGTGTGGTTGCCACATACACCTCACCTGGACCTGGTGATTCTGGTCTGCACCTGAGACTATCCTGGATGTGGTGACTGTAGTCCCCACCTGGGCTACACCTTGATTTGGAGCCTCCGGTCCCCATCTGGGCCTCACCTGGCCCTGTTGACCTTGGTCCTCAACTGGGCAAAATTGTGACCCGGTGACTGTGTTCCACAACTGGACCTCAGCTGGACCAGGTGACTCTGGTCCCCCTCTAGGTCTCACAGTGCCCTAGTGACTGTGAACCCCACTTTGGCCTGACTTGGACCTGTTGACCCTGGTTGCCACATGCGCATGACCTCGAACTGTTGACTCTGGTTCTTTCAAGGGCCTCCCCTGGACATGGTGATCCTGGTGCCCACATGGGCCTCACCTGGACCTCGTGACTCTTGTCACCACCGGGAACTCACCTGGATCTGGTGTGAATCCTGTTCCACACCTGGGCCTCAAGTAGACCTGTTGACCACGGTCCCCAAGCCGGCCTCACATGGACCTTTGCCTCTGATCGCCACCGGGGCTTCACGTGTACCTGGCAACTCTGGTCCTCACCTTTGCCTCATCTGGACCTAGTGACTCTGGTCCCCACCTGGGCGTCAACTGGATCTGGTGACTCTGGTCCTCACCTGGACCTGACCTGCATCTGGTGACTCTGGTCCTCAGTTTGGCCTCACCTGGACCTGGCGTCTCTCGTCCCCACTTTGACCTATATCAGGACTGCTGAATCTTGCCCCACCTAGGCCGCACCCAGACCTGGTGCCTCTTGTCCCCAGCTATGCCTCAATTCGACCTGATGAATCTGGTCCTCAAGTGGGCCTCACATGGACCTGCTAATCAGCTGGATAGAGTGGCTCTGGTTCCCACATGGGGTTCACCTGATACTGGTGACTGAAGTTTTATTCTATGCCTCACCAGGACCTAGTGATTCTGTACCCCATCTGGGCCTGCATGGTCCTAGTGACTCTGGTCCTCACCCAGGCATCATTGGGACCTGGATACTCTATTCCACATCTGGGACTCACTCTGACCAGGGACCTATGGTCCCATTCTGGGCCTCAAACTAAACTGGTTACTCTGGTTCCCCCTCTGGGCCTCACTCTAACCTGGTGACTCTGGTCACCCCTTTGGCTTCACTTGGGCCTGGTGAATCTGGTCCTTAGCTGGTCCTCACCTGGATCTGGTGAGTGGTCGCCAACTGGCCTCACCTGGACTCGGTAATACCTGTTGCCACCTGCGCCTCACCTGGACCTTGTGACTGTGGTACCACCTGGACTTACATGGATCTGGTGGCTCTGGTTCCCCCACCTAGGCCTCAATCTGGACCTGGTGACTGTGGTCCCCATCTGGGTCTCACCTGGACCTGGTGACTCTCGTTCCCAGATGAACCACACCAGTCCCTGGTGACTGTGGTGTTCTTGTATACTCACATGTACCTGGTGACTCCAGTCCCCACTAGGGCCTCACCTGGATCTGGTGACTCTGGCCCGCCGGTTGGCCTCACCTGGACCTGATGAGTGGAGTTGCCACCTGGACCTCACCCATACCTAGTGACTCAGGTCCCGACGTGAGCCTCTTGGACCTGGTGAATCTGGTCTTTACCTGGTCCTTTCCCAGACCCGGGGACTCTATCCCCACCTGGGCCTCACCTGGACCTGGTGAATCTGGTCCCCTTCTGGGTCTCACCCAGGTCTGGTGACTTTGTTCCCCACCTGGACCTGATTGCTGTGAACTCTTTCTTGGCCACACCTGCAACTGGTGACTCTGATCCTATCTGCGCGTCACCCAGATCTGGTGACTCTGGGCCTCACCTGGGCATCGTTGGTACCTGGTGACTCTGTTCCACGCCTGAGCCTAACCTGGACATGATGACTCTGGAACCACACTGGGCCTCCCCCTGCCTGGTGACTCTCGTCCCCATCTGGATATCACCTGGACCAGGTGATTCTGGTACCCTTCTGAGACTCAAGCATATATTGTGAAACTGGTCCTCAACTGGGCCTCACCTGGACCTAGTGAATATGCTCCATCTAGGCCTTATTTGGACCTGGTGACTCTGGTCCCTACCTGGGCATCATCGGGACATGGTTCCACTGCATGGCCTGCAGATTGGCCTCAATTGGACCTGGTAAATCTGGTCCCTACCTGAGCATCACCGGGACATGGTTCCTCTGCATGGCCTGCAGGTTGGCCTCACCTGGACCTGGTGAGTGGGTTTGCCACCTGGGCCTCCCCCATACCTTGTGACACAGGGCCCAAGTGGGCCTCCCTTTGACCTGGTGAATCTGGTCCTTACCTGGTCCTCACTCGGAACTAGTAAGTCTGGTCACAACATGGGAATCATCTGGACCTGGTGAATCTGGTCCCCATTGGGCCTCACCCAGTCCTGGTGACTTTGTTCCCCACCTGGACCTGATTGCTGTGGACTCCTTTTGGGCCTCACCTGGAACGGGTGACTCTGATCCTAACTGGGCCTCACCCAGATCTGGTGACTCTGGTCCTCACCTGTGGACCATTATGACCTGGATACTCTGTTCCACACCTGAGACTCACCTGGACATGCTGACGCTGCATCCCCACTGGGCCTCAGCCTGACATGGTGACTCTGGTCCCCATCTGGATGTCCCCTAGACCAGGTGAATCTGGTACCCCTGTAGGCCTCAAGTAGACCTGGGCATTCTGGTCCTCAACTGGGCCTCACCGGGACCTAGTGAATATGCTCCCCTCCTGCGCCTCATCTGGTCCTGGTGACTCTGGTTCTACCTGTTCATCATCGGGACATGGTTACTCTATTCCCCACTGGGGCTGACCTGATCCTTGTAACTCTGGTCCTGAATTTGGCCTCTTCTGTCCCAGGTGACTCTGGCTCCACCTAGGCCTCACCTGTAAATGGTGACTCTGATCCTAAGCATGGCCTCACCTGACCTGGTGTCTGTGGTACCCATCGGGACCTCACCTGGACCTCATGTCTCTGGTTACACCTGGGCCTCACCAGGACCTGGTGACTCTGGTACCCACCAGGGTGGCATCAGGATATGGTTGCACTGTTCAGTAACAGTGACCCAGCCGGACCTATTAACTCTGGTCTTCACCTGGGCCACACCTGGACATGGTGACACTGGTTCCCAACTGGGTCTCACCTGGACATGGTGATTCGGAACCACAACTGGTCCTCAACTGTAACTGGTGATTCTCGTTCCCACATGGTCATCATGTGGTCCTGGTGGCTGTAGTGTTTCTAGCTTCTCATGTACGTCGTGACTCTGGTCCCCACCAGGGCCTCACCGGGACCTGGTGAGTGTGTTTGCCACCTGCACCTCACCTGGACCTGGGGATTCTGGTCTGCACCTGAGACTACCCTGGATCTGGTGACTGTGGTCCCCACTTGGGCTTCACCTGGATTTGGGGACTCCGGTCCCCATCTGGGTCTCACCTGGCCCTGTTGACAATGGTCCTCAACTGGGCAAAATTGGGACCCGGTGACTGTGTTCCACAAATGGAACTCACCTGGACCAGGTGACTCTGGTCCCCTTCTGGGTCTCACCGTGCCCTAGTGACTGTGAACCCCACTTTGGCCTGATTTGGACCTGCTGACCCTGGTTGCCACCTGCGCCTGACCTCGAACTGTTGACTCTGGTTCTTTCAAGGCCCTCCCCTGGACCTGGTGATCCTGGTCCCCACCTGGGCCTCACCTGGACGTGGTGATTCTTGTCACCACCGGGGACTCACCTGGACCTGCTTACTGTTTTCCACACCTGGGCCTCAAGTAGACCTGTTGACCATGGACCCCAAGCCGGCCTCACATAGACATGTTGCCCCTGATCCCCACCGGGGCCTCACGTGTACCTGGTAAGTCTGGTCCTCATTTGGGCCTCATCTGGAGGTAGTGACTCTGGTCCCCACGTGGACTTCACCTGGTTCTGGTAACTCTGGTCCCCACCAGGACCTCTCCTGCACCTGGTGACTCCTTTCCAACATGGACCTCACCTGGATCTGGTGACTCTGGTCCTCAGTTTGGCCTCACCTGGACCTGGTGTCTCTCGTCCCCACTTTGACCTAACTCAGAACTGCTGAATCTTGTCCCACCTAGACCGCATCCAGACCTGGTGACTCTTGTCCCCAGCTATGCCTCAATTCCACCTGATGAATCTGGTTTTCAGGTGGGCCTCACATGGAACTGGGACTCAGCTGGATAGAGTGGCTCTGGTTCCCACAAGGGGCTCACCGGATACTGCTGACTGTGGTCTTATTCTATGCCTCACCAGCACCTAGAATTCTGTTCCCCATCTGGGCCTGCGTGGCCCTAGTGACTCTGTCCTCACCCGGCATCATTGGGACCTGGATACTCTATTCCACACCTGGGCCTCACTATGACCAGGCACCTCTGGTCCCATTCTGGGCCTCAAAATAAACTGGTTACTCTGGTTACCACTCTGGGTCTCACCCTTACCTGGTGACTCTGGTCACCGCTTGGGCTTCATTTGGGCCTGGAGAATCTGGTCCTTAGCTGGTCCGCACCTGGATCTGGTGACTGCACGCCACCTGGGCCTCACCGGGACTTGGTGAATCCTGTTGCCACCTGCGCCTCACCTGGTCCTTGTGACTGTGGTCCCACGTGGACCTCACCTGTATCTGGTGTCTCTGGTTCCCATATGGGGCTCTCCTGGAACTTGTTCCTGTGATCTCCATCTGGCTTCACCTGGAACAAGACTACTCTGATCCATATTTGGGCCTCTCCAGGACCTGTTGACTCTGGTCCATACCTGGGCATCATTGCGACCTGGATACTCTCTTATATACCTGGGCCTCACGTGGACCTGGTGACTGTGGTCCCACCTGGGCCTCACCTGGACGAGGTGACTGGTTCCCACAGGGGCCTCATCTGGACCTGGTGACTCAGGTCCTCATATGGGCATCATGGGACCTGGTTTCTCAGTTCCACATCGGGGCCTCTCTTGGACTTAGTTATTCTCCTCCCTTTCTGGGCCTCACCCTGACGTGGTGATTCTGGTCCCAACCTGGATATCACCAGAACCGGGTGACTCTGGTCCCCGTCTGGGACTCACCCGGAGCTGGGGATACTGGTCCTCAACTAGGCCTCTGCAGGACCTGGTGAATCTACTCCTCACTTAGGCTTCGACTGGACCTGTGACTCTTTTCCCACCTGGCATCAATGGGACATGGTTACTCTGTTCCCCACCTGGGCCTCACCTGGACATGATACCTTTGCTCCGCCCTTTGGCCTCAACTGCTCCTGATGACTGTGGACCCACCACCTAGGCCTCAATCTGGACCTGGTGACTGTGGTCCCCACCTGGGTCTCACCTGGACCTGGTGACTCTCGTTCCGACATGAATCACACCTGGTCCTGGTGACTGTGGTGTTCTTGTAGACTCATTCTTACCTGTTGACTCTGGTCCTCACTAGGGCCTCTCCTGGATTTGGTGAATCTGGCCTGCTGGTTGGCCTCACCTGGACCTGGTGAGTGGGGTTGCCACCTGGGCCTCACCCATACCTGGTGACTCAGGTCCCCACGTGGGCCTCTTGGACCTGGTTAATCTGGTCCTTACCTGGTCCTCTCCCAGACCCGGGGACTCTGGTCACCACTTGGGCCTCACCTGGACCTGGTGAATCTGGTCCCCACCTGGGCCACACCCAGTCCTGGTGACTTTGTTCCCCACCTGTACCTGATTGCTGTGGACTTTTTCTTGGCTTCACATGGAACTGGTGACTCTGATCCTATCTGGGCGTCACCCAGACCTGGTGACTCTGGTCCTCACCTGGGCATCCTTGGTACCTGGTGACTCTGTTCCACACCTGAGCCTCTCCTGAACATGATGACTCTTGAACCTCTCTGGGCCTCACCCTGACCTGGTGACTCTGGTCCCCATCTGGATGTCACCTGGACCAGGTGATTCTGGATCCCTCTAGGGCTCAACCAGATCTGGTGATTCTGGTCTTCAACTGGGCCTCACCTGGACCTAGTGAATATGCTCCATCTGAGCCTCATTTGGACCTGGTGACTCTGGTCCCTCTCTGGGAATCATCGGGACATGGTTCCACAACATGGCCTGCAGTTTTGCCTAACTGGACCTGGTGCGTGCGGTTGCCACCTAGGCCTCACCGAAACGTGGTGACACAGGTCCCTACGTGGGCTTCACTTGGACCTGGTGAATCTGGTCCTTACCTGGTCGTCACCCGGAACTGGTATGTCTGCTCACCACCTGGAAATCACATGGGCCTGGTGAATCTGGTCCCAATCTGGGCCTCACCCTGTCCTCCGTGACTTTGTTCCCCACCTGGACCTGATTGCTGTGGACTCCTTCTTGGCCTCACCTGGAACTGGTGACTCTGATCCTAACTGGGCCTCCCCCAGATCTGGTGACTCTGGTCCTCTCTTGTGGACCATTATGACCTGGATACTTAGTTCCAAACCTCAGCCTAACCTGGACATGATGATTCTGGAACCCCTCTGGGCCTCACCCTGACATGCTGACTCTGGTCCCCATCTGGATGTCACCTAGACCAGGTGAATCTGGTACCCTCTAGGCCTCAACTAGACCTGGTGACTCTGGTCCTCAACTGGGCCTCACCGGGACCTAGTTAACATGCTCCCCACCTGCGCCTCATCTGGACCTGGTGACTCTGGTTCTACCTGGGCATCATCGGGACATAGTTACTCTATTCCCCACTGGGACTGACTTGATCCTGGTAACTCTGGTCCTGACTTTGGCCTCTTCTGTACCAGGTGACTCTGTCTCCACCTGGGCTTCACCTGTACCTGGTGACTCTGATCCTAATCATGGCCTCACCTGACCTGGAGACTGGGGAACCCATCGGGACCTCACCTGGACCTCATGTCTCCGGTTTCACCTGGGCCTCACCAAGACCTTGTGTCTCTGGTACCCACCGGGATAGCATCAGGATATGGTTACACTCTTCACTAACAGTGACCCAGCCGGAGCTATTAACTCTGGTCTTCACCTGGGCCACACCTGGACATGGTGGTGCTGGTCTGCACCTGAGACTACCCTGGATCTGTTGACTGTGGTCCCCACCTGGGCTTCACCTGGATATTTTGACTCCGGTCCCCATCTGGACCTCACCTGGCCCTGTTGACCATGGTCCTCAACTGGGCCTAATTGGGACTCGGTGACTGTGTTCCACAACTGGACCTCACCTCGACTAGGTTACTCTGGACCCCCTCTGGGTCTCACCGTGCCCTAGTGACTGTGAACCCCACTTTGGCCTGACTTGGACCTGCTGATCCTGTTTGCCACCTGCGCCTGACCTCGAACTGTTGACTCTGGTTCTTTCAAGGCCCTCCCCTGTAACTGGTGATCCTGGTCGCCAGCTGGGCCACACCTGGACTTGGTGAAACCTGTTGGCACCTGCGCCTCACCTGAACCTTGTGACTGTGGTCCCACCTGGACCTCACCTGGCACTGGTGGCTCTGGTTCCCATATGGGACTCTCGTGGACCTGGTTCCTGTGGTCTCCATCTGGCCTCACCTGGAACACAATGACTCTGAAACATATTTGGGACTCTCCTGGACCTGTTTACTCTGATCCTTACCTGGGCATCATTGGGACCTGCATACTCTCTTATATACCTGGGCCTCACCTGGACGTGGTGTCTGTGTTCCCACCTGGGCCTCACCTGGACGAGGTGACTGGTTACTTCAGGGACCTCACCAGGACCTGGTGACTCATGTCCTCATATGGGCATCATGGGACCTGGTTTCTCAGTTCCACATAGGGGCCTCACCTGGACCTAGAGATTCTCGTCCCCCTCTGGGCCTCACCCTGACGTGCTGACTCTGGTCCCCTCCTGGATATCACCAGAACCGGGTGACTCTGGTACCCCTCTGGAATCCCCTAGAGCTGGGGACACTGGCCCTCAACTGGGCCTCAACAGGACCTGGTGAATCTACTCCTCACTTAGGCCTCATCTGGACATTTGACTCTTCCAACCTGGCATCAATGGGACATGGTTACTCTGTTCCCCACCTGGGCCTCAACTGGACATGATAACAATGCTCCACACTTTGGCCTCAACTGCTCCTGATGACACTGTTCAACCCACCTAGGCCTCAATATGGACCTGGTGACTGTGATCCCCACCTGGGTCTCACCTGCACCTGGTGACTCTCGTTCCCACATGAACCACACCTGGACCTGGTGACTGTGGTGTTCTTGTAGACTCACATTTACCTGGTGACTCCGGTCCCCACTAGAGACTCACCTGGATGTGGTGACTCTGGCCTGCAGGTTGGCCTCACCTGGACCTGGTGAGTAGGGTTGCCACCTGGGCCTCACCCAAACCTGGCGACTCAGGTCCCCATGTGGGCCTCTTGGACCTGGTGAATCTGGTCCTTACCTGGTCCTCTCCCAGACCCGGGGACTCTGGTCAACATCTGGGAGGCATCTGGACCTGTTGAATTTTGTCCCCATCTGGGCCTCACACAGACCTGGTGATTTTGTTCCACACCTGGACCTGATTGCTGTGGACACTTTCTTGCCCTCACCTGAAACTGGTGACTCTGATCCTATCTGCGCGTCACCAAGACCTGGTGACTCTGGTCCTCACATGGGCATCATTGGTACCTGGTGACTCTGTTCCACACCTGAGCCTCACCTGGACATGATGACTCTGGAACCTCACTGGGCCTCACCCTTACCTGGTGACTCTGGTCCCCATCTGGATATCACCTGGACCGTGTGATTCTGATACCCCTCTAGGCCTCCACCAGATCTGGTGACTCTGCCCCTCAACTGGACCTCACCTGGACCAAGTGAATATGCTCCATCTGGGCCTCATTTGGACCTGGTGACTCTGGTCCCTACATGGGCATCATCCGGACATGGTTCAACTGCATGGCCTACAGGTTGGCCTCACCTGGACCTGGTAACTCTGGTCCCTACCTGGGCATCATCGTGACATGGTTCCTCTCCATGGCCTGCATTTTGGCCTCACCTGGGCCTGGTGAGTGGGGTTGCCACCTGGGCCTCACCCATATCTGGTGACACAGGTCCCCACATGGAACTCACTTGGACCTGGTGAATCTGGTCCTTACCTGGTCCTCACCCAGCACTGGTAACTCTGGTCACCACCTGGGAATCACCTGGACCTGGTGAATCTGGTCCCCATCTGGGCCCCACCCAGATCTGGTGACTCTGGTCGTCACCTTTGGACCATTATGACCTGGATACTAGTTCCACACCTGAGCCTCACCTGAACTTGATGACTCTGGATCCCCTCTGGGCCTCACCCTGACATGGTGACTCTGGTCCCCATCTGGATGTCACCTAGACCAGGTGAACCTGGTACCCCTCTCGGCCTCAACTTGAACTGGTGACTCTAGTCCTCATCTGGGCCTCACTGGGACATAGTGAACATACTCCCCGCTGCGCATCATCTGGACCTGGTGACTCTGGTTTTACCAGGGCATCATCAGGACATGGTTACTCTATTCCCTAGTGAACCGGGACTGAACTGATCCTGGTAACTGAGGTCCTGACTTTGGCCTCTTCCGTACAAGGTGACTCTGGCTCCTCCTGGGCCTCACCTGTAACTGGTGACTCTGATCCTAAGCATGGCCACACCAGACCTGGTGACTATGATTCCCATGGGACCTCACCTGGACCTCATGTCTCTGGTCCCACCTGGGCCTCACCAGTACCTGGTGTATCTGGTACCCACCTGGATAGCATCAGGATATGGTTACCCTGTTCACTATCAGTGACCCCGCCGGACCTATTAACTCTGGTCTTCACCTGGCCACACCTGGACATGGTGACACTGGTTCCACCTGGGTCTCACCTGGACATGGTGAGTCGGATCCCCACCTGGTCCCCACCTGTAAGTGGTGATTCTCGTTCCCACATGGACATCATGTGGACCTGGTGTCTGCAGTGTCTCTAGCTTCTCAGGTACCTCGTGACTCTGATTCCCACCAGGGCCTCACCGTGTACTGGTGAGTGTGGTTTCACCTGCACCTCACCTGGACCTGGTGATTCTGGTCTGCACCTGAGACTACCCTGGATCTGGTGACTGTGGTCCCCACCTGGGCTTCACCTGGATTTGGGGACGCCGGTCCCCATCTGGGCCTCACCTGGCCCTGTTGACCATGGTCCTCAACTGGGCAAAATTGGGACCCGGAGACTGTGTTCCACAACTGGACCTCACCTGGACCAGGTCACTCTGGTCCCCCTCTGGGACTAACGTGCCCTAGTGACTGTGAACCCCACTTTAGCCTGACTTGGACCTGATGACCCTGGTTGCCACCTGCGCCTGACCTCGAACTGTTGACTTGGTTCTTTCAAGGGCCTCCACTGTACCTGGTGATTCTGGTCCCCACCTGGGCCAAACCAGGACGTGGTGACACTTGGCACCACCGGGGACTCACCTGGACCTGCTTACTGTGTTTCATAAATGGGCCTCAATTAGACCTGTTGACTATGGTCCCCAAGCGGGCCTCACATGGACCTGTTGCCTCTGATCCCCCCCGGGGCTACACGTGTACCTGGTAACTCTGGTCCTCATCTGGGAGTCATCTGTACCTAGCGACTCTGGTCCCCACCTGGGCTTCACCTGGATCTGGTGACTCTGGTAACACCTGGACTTCACCTGAATCTGGGGACTCTGGTCCACACCTGGACCAGACCTGCCTCTGGTGACTCTGGTCCTCAGATTGGCCTCACCTGGACCTGGTGTCTCTCTTCCCCAGTTTGACCTAACTCAGAACTGCTGAATCTTGCCCCACCTAGGCCGCACCCAGACCTGGTGACTCTTGTCCCCAGCTATGCCTCAATACGACCTGATGAATCTGGTCCTCACGTGGGCCTCACATGGACCTGGGACTCAGCTGGATAGAGTTGCTCTGGTTCCCACAAGGGGCTCACCTGATACTGCTGACTCTGGTCTTATTCTATGCCTCACCAGCACCTAGTGATTCTGTTCCCCATCTGGGCCTGCATGGCCCTAGTGACTATGGTCCTCACCAAGGCATCATTGGGACCTGGATACTCTATTCCACACCTGGGCCTCACTTTGACCAGGGACCTCTGGTCCCATTCTGGGCCTCAAACTAAACTGGTTACTCTGGTTCCCCCTCTGGGCCTCACCCTTACCTGGTGATTCTGGTTACCCCTTGGGCTTCACTTGGGCCTGGTGAATCTGGTGCTTAGCTGGTCCGCACCTGGATCTGGTGACTGGTCGCCACCTGAGCCTCAGCTGGACATGGTGAATCCTGTTGCCACCTGTGCCTCACCTGGGCCTTGTGACTGTGGCCCACCTGGAACTCACCTGGATCTGGTGGCTCTGGTTCCCATATGGGGCTCTCCTAGACCTGGTTCCCGTGGTATCCATCTGGACTCACCTGGAACAAAATGACTCTGATCCATATTTGGGCCTCTCCTGGACCTGTTGACTCTGGTCCTAACCTGGGGATCATTGGCAACTGGATACTCTCTTATATACGTGGGCCTCACCTGGACCTGGTGACCGTGGTCCCACCTAGGCCTCACTTGGATGAGGTGACTGGTTCCCACAGCGACCTCACCTGGACCTGGTGACTCAGGTCCTCATATGGGCATTATGGGACCTGGTTTCTCAGTTCCACATCGGGGCCTCCCCTGGACCTAGTGATTCTCGTCCTACTCTGGGCCTCACTCTGACGTGGTGACTCTGGTCCCCACCTGGATATCACCAGAACCGGGTAACTCTGGTCCCCCTCTGGGACTCACCCGAAGCTGGGGACACTGGCACCTAAATGGGTCTCAACAGGAGCTGGTGAATCTACTCCTCACTTAGGCCTCGTCTGGACCTTGTGACTCTTTTCCCACCTGGCATCAATGGGACTTGGTTACTCTCTTCCCCACCTGGGCTTCAACTCGACATGATAACTTTGCCCCACACTTTGGCTTCAACTGGTCATGATGACTCTGGTCCCCCCACCCAGGCCTCAATCTGGACCTGGTGACCGTGGTCCCCACCTGGGTCTCACCTGGACCTGGTGACTCTCGTTCCCACATGAACCCCACCTGTATCTGGTGACTGTGGTGTTCCTGTAGACTCACATTTAACTGGTGACTCCGGTCCCCACTAGGGCCTCACCTGGATCTTGTTAATCTGGCCAGCAGCTTGGCCTCACCTGGACCTGTTGAGTCGGGTTGCCACATGGGCCTCACCCATTCCTTGTACTCAGGTCCCCACCTGGGCCTCTTGGACCTGGTGAATCTGGTCCTTACCTGGTCCTCTCCCAGACACGGGGACTCTGGTCACCACCTGGGCCTCACCTGGACCTGGTGAATCTGGTCCCCATTTGGGCCTCACCCAGTCCTGGTGACTTTGTTCCCCACCTGGACCTGATTGCTGTGGACACTTTCTTAGCCTCACCTGGAACTGGTGACGCTGATCCTATCTGCGTGTCACCCATACCTGGTGACTCTGGTCCTCACCTGGGCATCATTGGTACTTGGTGACTCTGTTCCACTCCTGAGCCTAACCTGGACATGATGACTCTGGAACCACTCTGGGCGTCACCCTGACCTGGTGCCTCTGGTCCCCATTTGGAAGTATCCTGGACCAGGTGATTGTGGTACCCCTCTAGTCCTCAACCATATCTGGTGACAGTGGTCACCAACTGGGCCTCACTAGACCTAGTGAATATGCTCCATCTGGGCCTCATTTGGACCTGGTGACTCTGGTCTCTAACTGGGCATCATCGGGACATGGTTCCACTGCATGGCCTGCAGGTTGGCCTCCCCTGGACCTGGTAACTCTAGTCCCTACCTGGGCATCATCGGGACATGGTTCCTCTGCATGTCCTGCAGGTTGGCATCACCTGGACCTGGAGAATTGGGTTGCCACCTGGGCGTCACCCATGCTTGGTGACACAGGTACACACGTGGGCCTCACTTGGACCTTTTGAATCTTGTCCTTACCTTGTAATCACCCGGAACTGGTAACTCTGGTCACCACCTGGGAATCACCTGGACCTGGTGAATCTGGTCCCCATCTGGGCCTCACCCAGTCCTCGTGACTTTGTTCCCCACCTGGACCTGATTGCTCTGGACTCTTTCTTGGCCTCACCTGGAACTGGTGACTCTGATCCTATCTGCGCGTTACCAAGACCTGGTGACTCTGGTCCTCACCTGTGGACCATTATGACCTGGATCTCTGTTCTACACCTGAGCCTCACCTGGACATGATGACTCTGGATCCCCTCCGGGCCTCAGCCTGACATGGTGGCTCTGGTCCCCATCTGGATGTCACCTAGACCAGGTGAATCTGGTACCCCTCTAGGCCTCAACTAGACCTGGGTATTCTGGTCCTCATTTGGGCCTCACTGAGACCTGGTGAATATGCCCCCACCTGCTCCTCATCTGGACATGGTGACTCTGGTTCTACCTGGGCATCATCGGGACATGGTTACTCTATTCACCACTGGGACTGAACTGATCCTGGTACCTCAGGTCCTGACTTTGGCCTCTTCTGACCAGGTGACCCTGGCTCCACCTGGGCCTCACCAGTAACTGGTGACTCTGATCCAAAGCGTGGCCTCACCAGACCTGGTGACTGTGGTTCCCATCGGGACCTCACCTGGACCTCAAGTCTCTGTTCCCATCTGGGCCTCACCAGGGCCTGGTGTCTCTGGTACCCACCAGGGTAGCATCAGGATATGGGTACACTGTTCACTAACAGTGACCCTGCCTGACCTATTAACTCTGGTCTTCACCTGGGCCACACCTGGACACGGTGACACTGGTTCCCACTTGGGTCTCACCTGGACATGCTGAGTCGGATCCCCACATGGTCCTCACCTGTAATTGGTGATTCTTGTTCCCACATGGACATCATGTGGACCTGCTGGCTGCAGTGTTTCTAGCTTCTCATGTACCTCGTGACTCTGGTCCCCACCAGGGCCTCAAAGGTACCTGGTGAGTGTGGTTGCTACCTGCACAACACCTGGACCTGGTGATTCTGGTCTGCACCTGAGACTACCCTGGATCTGGTGACTGTGGTCCCCACCTGGGCTTCACCTGGATTTGGGGCTCTAGTTCCCATCTGGGGCTCACCTGGCCCTGTTGACCATGGTCCTCAAATGGGCAAAATTGGGACCCGGTGACTGTGATCCACAACTGTACCTCACCTGGACCAGGTGACTCTGGTCCCCCTCTGGGTCTCACCGTGCCCTAGTGACTGTGAACCCCACTTTGGCCTGACTTGGACCTCCTGTCCATGGTTGCCAACGGCGCCTGACCTCGAAATGTTGACTCTGGTTCTTTCAAGGGCCTCCCCTGGACATGGTGATCCTGGTCCCCACATGGGCCTCACCTGGACGTGGAGACTCTTTTCACCACCGGGGACTCACCTAGACCTGCTTACTGTGTTCCACACCTGGGCCTCGGGTAGACCTGTTGACCATGGTCCCCAAGCCGGCCTCACATGGACCTGTTGCCTCTGATCCTGACAGGGGCCTGACGTGTACCTGGTATCTCTGGTCCTCACCTGGGGCTCATGTGGACCTAGTGACTCTGGTCCCCACCTGGGCTTCACTGGATCTGGTGACTCTGGTCCCCACCTGGAGTTCACCTGGATCAGGTGACTCTGGTCCCCAACTGGACCTCTCCTGAACCCTGTGACTCTCTTTCCAACATGGATCTCACTTGGATCTGGTGACTCTGGTCCTCAGTTTGGCCTCACCTGGACCTGGTGTCTCTCGTCCCCACTTTGACCTAACTGAGAACTGCTGTATCTTGACCCACCTAGGCTGCACCCAGACCTGGTGACTCTTGTCCCCAGCTATGCCTTAATTCGACCTGATGAATCTGGTCCTCACGTGGGCCTCACATGGACCTAGGACTCAGCTGGATAGAGTGGCTGTGGTTCCCACAAGGGGCTCACCTGATACTGCTGACTGTGGTCTTATTCTATGCCACACCAGGACCTAGTATTTCTGTTCCCCAACTGGGCTTGCATGGCCCTAGTGCCTCTCGTCCTCACCCAGGCATCATTGGGTGATGGACCTAAAGATCCTCACCCTGGATACTCTATTCCATACCTGTGCCTCACTTTGAACAGGGACTTCTGGTCCCATTCTGGGCCACAAACTAAATTGGTTACTCTGGTTCCCCCTCGGGGCCTCACCCTTATCTGGTGTCTCTGTTCACCCCATGGGCTTCATTTGGGCCTGGTGAATCTGGTCCTTAGATTGTCCTCACTTGGATCAGGTGACAACTCAACACCTGGGCCTCCCCTGGAAATGTTGAATCCTGTTGCCACCTTCGCGTCACCTGGACCTTGTGACTGTGGTCCCACCTGGACCTCACCTGGATCTGGTGGCTCTGGTTCCCATATGGGGCTCTCCTGGACCTGGTTCCTGTGGTCTCCATCAGACCTCACCTGGAACACAATGACTCTGATCCATATTTGAACCTCTCCTGGACCTGTTGACTGTGGTCCTTACCTGGGCATCGTTGGGACCTGGATACTCCCTTATATACCTGGGCCTCACCTGGACCTGGTGACTTGTGGTCCCACCTGGGCCTCACCTGGACGAAGTGACTGGTTCCCACAGGGACCTCAACTGGACCTGGTGACTCAGGTCCCCATATGGGCATCATGGGACCTGGTTTCAGTTCCACATCGGGGCCTCTCCTGGACCTAGTGATTCTCGTCCCCCTCTGGGCCTCACCCTGACGTGGTGACTCTGGTCCCCACCTGTATATCACCAGAACCGGGTGACTCTGGTCCCACTCTGGGACTCACCCGGAGCTGGGGACACTGGTCCTCAACTGGGCCTCAGCAGGACCTGGTGAATCTACTCCTCACTTAGGCCTCGACTGGACCTGTGACTCTTTTCACACCTAGCATCAGTGGGACATGGTTACTCTGTTCCCCACTTGGGCCTCACCTGGACATGATAACTTTGCTCCACACTTTGGCCTCAACTGGTCCTGATGACTCTGGACCCACCACCTAGGCCTCAATCTGGACCTAGTGACTGTGGTCCCCACCTGGGTCTCACCTGGACCTGGTGACTCTCGTTCCCACCTGAATCACACCTGGACCTGGTGACTGTGGTGTTCTTGTAGACTCAATTTTACCTGGTGACTCCGGTCCCCACGAAGGCCTCACCTGGATCTGGTGACTCTGGCCTGCAGGTTGGCCTCACCTGGACCTGGTGAGTGGGGTTGCCACCTGGGCCTCACCCATACCTGGTGACTCAGGTCCCCACGCGGGCCTCTTGGACCTGGTGAATCTGGTCCTTACCGGGTCCTCTCCCAGACCCGGGGACTCTGGTCATCACCTGTGCCTCACCTGGACCTGGTGAATCTGGTCCCCATCTGGGCCTCACCCAGTCCTGCTGACTTTGTTCTCCACCTGGACCTGATTGCTGTGGACGCTTTCTTGGCCTCACCTGGAACTGGTGACTCTGATCCTATTGTGCGTCTCCCAGATCTGGTGACTCAGGTCCTCACCTGGGTATCATTGATACCTGGTAACTCTGTTCCACACCTGAGCCTCACCGGGACATGATGACTCTGGAAACTCACTGGGACTCACTCTGACCTGGTGACTCTGGTCCCCAACTGGATGTCACCTGGACCTGGTGATTCTGGTACCCCTCTAGGGCTCAAGGTGATCTGGTGACTCTCGTCTTCAACTGGGCCTCACCTGGACCTAGTGAATATACCCCATCTGGGCTTCATTTGGACCTGGTGACTCTAGTCCCTACATGGGCATCATCGGGATATGGTATCACGGCATGGCCTGCAGGTTGGCCTCACCTGGACCTGGTGAGTGGGGTTGTCCTCAACTGGGCAAAATTGGGAACCGGTGACTGTGTTCCACAAGTGGCCTCACCTGGACCAAGTAACTCTGGTCCCCCTCTGGGTGTCACCGTGTCCTAGTGAATGTGAACCTCACTTTGGCCTGACTTGGACCTGCTGACCCTGGTTGCCACCTGCGCCTGACCTCGAAATGTTGACTCTGGTTCTTTCAAGGGCCTCCCCTGGACCTGCTGATCCTGGTCCCCACCTGGGCCTCACCTGGACGTGGTGACTCTTGTCACCACCGGGGACTCACCGGGACCTGCTTACTGTGTTCCACACCTGGGCCTCAAGTAGACCTGTTGACCATGGTCCCCAAGCCAGAATCACATGGACATGTTGCCTCTGATCCCCACCGGGGCCTCACGTGTACCAGGTAACTCTGGTCCTCACCTGGGCCTCATCTGGACCTAGTGACTCTGGTCCCCACCTGGACTTCACCTGGATCTGGTGACTCTAGTCCACCCCAGGACATCTCCTGGACCTGGTGACTCATTTCCAACATGGACCTCATGTGGATCTGGTGACTCTGGTCCTCAGTTTGGCCTCACCTGGACTTGGTGTCTCTCGTCCCCACTTTGACCTAACTCAGAACTGCTGAATCTTGCCCCACCTAGGCCGCACCCAACCTGGTGACTCTAGTCCCCAGCTATGCCTCAATTGGACCTGATGAATCTGGTCCTCACGTGTGCCTCACATGTACCTGGGACTCAGCAGGATAGAGTGGCTCTGGTTCCCACAAGGGTCACACCTGATACTGCTGACTGTGGTCTTATTATATGCCTCACCAGGACGTAGTGATTCTGTTCCCCATCTGGGCCTGCATGGCCCTAGTGCCTCTGGTCCTCACCCAGGCATCATTGGGTGATGGACCCAATGATCCTCACCCTGGATACTCTATTCCACACCTGTGCCTCACTTTGACCAGGGACTTCTGGTCCCATTCTGGGCCTCAAACTAAACTGGTTACTCTGGTTCCACTCTGGGCCTCACCCTTACCTGGTGACTCTGGTAACCCCTTGGGCTTCACTAGGGTCTGATGAATCTGGTCCTTAGCTGGTCCGCTCCTGGATCTGGTGACTGGTCGCCACCTGGGCCTCACCTGGACTTGGTGAATCCTGTTGCCACCTGCGCCTCACCTAGACCTTGTGACTGTGGTCCCACCTGGACCTCACCTGGATCTGGTGGCTCTGGTTCCCATATGGGGCTCTCCCGGACCTGGTTCCTGTGGTCTCCAACTGGCCTCACTTGGAACACAATGACTGTGAACAATATTTGGGCCTCTCTTGTACCTGTTGACTCTGGTCCTTACTTGGGCATCACTGGGAGCTGGATACTCTCTTATATACCTGGGCCTCACCTGGACCGGTGACTGTTGTCCCAAGTGAGCCTCACCTGGACGAGGAGACTGGTTCCCACAGGGAGCTCACCTGGACCTGGTGACTCAGGTCCTCATATGGGCATCATGGGACCTGGTTTCTCACTTCCACATCGGGGCCTCACTTGGACCTAGTGATTCTCGTTCCACTCTGGGCCTCACCCTGATGTGGTGAGTCTGGTCCCCACCTGGATATCACCAGAACCGCGTGACTCTGGTCCCCTTCTGGGACTCACCCGAAGCTGGGGACACTGGTCCTCAACTGGGCCTCAACAAGACCTGGTGAATCTACTCCTCACTCAGGCCTCGTCTGGACCTGTGACTCTTTTCCCACCTGGCATCAATGGGACATGGTTACTCTGTTCCCGACCTGGGCCTCACCTGGACATGATAATTTTGCTCCACACTTTGGCCTCTACTGGTCCTGATGACTCTGGTCCCCCTACTGAGGCCTCAATCTGGACCTGGTGACTGTGGTCCCCACCTGGGTCTCACCTGGCCCTGGTGACTCTTGTTCCCACATGAACCCCACCTGGACCTGTGGACTGTGGTGTTCTTGTAGACTCACATTTACCTGGTCCAAGTGAGGCCCACGTGGGGACCTGTGTCACCAGGCATGGGTGAGGCCCAGGTGGCAACCCCACTGACCAGGTCCAGGTGAGGACAACCTGCAGGCCATGCAGAGGAACGTTGTCCCGATGATGCCCAGGTAGGGACCAGAGTCACCAGGTCCAAAAGAGGCCCAGATGGTGCATATTCACTAGGTCCAAGTGAGGCCCAGTTGAGGACCAGAGTCACCAGATCTGGTTGAGGCCTAGAAGGGTACAGAATCACCTGGTCCAGATGACATCCAGATGGGGACCAGAGTCACCAGGTCAGGGTGAGGCCCAGAGAGGTTCCAGAGTCATCATGTTCAGGTGAGGCTCAGGTATGGAACAGAGTCACCAGGTCCCAATGATGCCCAGGTGAGGAACAGAGTCACCAGGTCTGGGTGATGCGCAGATAGGATCAGAGTCACCAGATCTTGTTGAGGCCTAGAGGGGTACCAGATTCACAAGATCCAGGTGAGGCACAGGTGGTGACCAGTGTCCCCGTTCTGGGATAGGACCAGGTAAGGACCAGATTCCCCAGGTCCAAGAGGCCCACGTGGGGACCTGAGTCACCAGGTATGGGTGAGGCCCAGGTGGCAATAACACTTACAGGTCCAGGTGAGGCCAACCTGCAGACCATGCAATGGAAACATATCCCGATGATGCCCAGGTAGGGAGAAGATTACCAGGTCCAGTTGAGGCCAACCTGCATGCCATGCAGTGGAAACATATCCAGATGATGCCCAGGTAGAGACCAGACTTACCAGGTCCAGGTGAGGCCAACCTGCAGGCCATGCAGTGGAACCATATCCCGATGATGCCCAGGTGTGGACCAGAGTCACCAGGTCCAATGAGGCCCAGATGGAGCATATTCACTAGGTACAGGTGAGTCCACTTTGAAGACCAGGGTCACCAGATCTGTTAGAGGCCTAGGGGGTACCAGAATCACCTTGTCCATGTGACATCCAGATGGGGACCAGAGTCACTAGGTCAGGGTGAGGCCCAGAGCGGTTCCAGAGTCAACATTTCCAGGTGAGGCTCAGCTGTGGTACAGAGTCACCAGATACCAATGATGCCCAGGTGGTGACAAGAGTCCCCGGGTCTAGGAGAGGACCGGGTAAGGACAAGATTCACCAGGTCCAAGAGGCCCACGTAGGGACTTGAGTCACCAGGTATGGTTGAGGCCCAGGTGGCAACCCCACTAACCAGGTCCCTGTGAGACCAACCTGCAGGCCAGAGTCACCAGATCCACGTGAGTCCCTAGTGGGGACCGGAGTCACCAGGTAAATGTGAGTCTACAAGAACGCCAGAGTCATCAGGTCCAGGCGTGGTTCATGTAAGAAGGAGACCACCAGGTCCAGGTGAGACCCAGGTGGGGACCACAGTCACCAGGTCCAGGTGTGACCCAGGTGGGGACCACAGTCACCAGGATCAGTTTGAGGCCTAGGTGGGGGGATCAGAGTCATCAGGACCAGTTGAGGCCAAAGTGTGGAGCAAAGTTATCATGACCAGGTGAGGCCCAGGTGGAGACCAGGATCATCAGGTACAGGAGAGGCCCTTGAATGAACCAGTGTAAACAGTTCGAGGTCAGGCGCAGGTGGAAACCAGTGTCAGCAGGTCCAAGTCAGGCCAAAGTGGGGTTCACAGTCACTAGGGCACGGTGACACCCAGACGGGGACCGGAGTCACCTGGTCCAGGTGAGGTCCAGTTGTGGAACACAATCACCGTGTCCCAATTTTGCCCAGTTGAGGACCATGGTCAACAGGGCCAGGTGAAGCCCAGATGGGGACCGGAGTCCCCAAATCCAGGTAAATCCCAGGTGGGGACCACAGTCACCAGATCCAGGGGAGTCTCAGGTGCAGACCACAATCACCATGTCCAGGTGTGGCTCAGGTGAAGACCAGAGTTAATATGTCCCGCTGGTTCACTGTTAGTGAACAGTGTAACCATATCCTGATGCTATCCAGGTGGGTACCAGAGACACAGGGTCCTGGTGAGGCCCAGTTTGGACCAGAGACATGAGGTCCAGGTGAGGTCCCCATGGGAACCACAGTCACCAGGTCAGGTGAGGCCATGCATAGGATCAGAGTCACCAGTTACAGGTGAGGCCCAGGTGGAGCCAGAGTCACCTCGTGGAGAAGAGGCCAAAGTCAGGACCAGAGTTACCAGGATCAGGTCAGTCCCAGTGGGGAATAGAGTAACCATGTCCCGATGATACCCAGGTAGAACCAGAGTCACCAGGTCCAGATGAGGCGCAGGTTTGGAGCATGTTCACTAGGTCCCGGTGAGGCCCAGTTGAGGACCAGTGTCACCAGGTCAAATTGGGACCTAGAGTGGTACCAGATTCACCTGGTCTAGGTGACATCCAGATGGGGATCAGAGTCACCATGTCAGGCTGAGGCCCAGAGGGGTTCCATGGTCATCATGTCCAGGTGAGGCTCAGTTTTGGAACACAGTGTCCAGGTCATAATGGTCCACAGGTGAGGACCAGAGTCACCAGATCTGGTTGAGGCCCAGTTAGGTTCAGAGTCACCAGTTGCAGGTGAGGCCAAGAAGGAGTCCACAGCAATCAGGTCCAGGTGGGGAACAAAGTCACCAGGACTGGGTGAGGCCCAGATGGGGACCAGTTTGACCGGGCCTATGTGATTCCCGGGTGGTGACCAGATATACCAGTTCCGGGTGAGGACCAGGTAAGGACCAGATTCACCAGGTTCAAGTGAGGCCCACGTGGGTTTCTCTGTCACCAGGTATGGGTGAGGCCCAGGTGGCAACCCCACTCACCAGGTCCAGGTGAGGCCAACCTGCAGGCCATGCTGTGGAACCATATCCCGATGATGCCCAGGGAGGGGCCAGAGTCACCAGGTCCAAATGAGGCCCAGATGGAGCATATTCACTAGGTCCAGGTGAGGCCCAGTTGAGGACCAGAGTCTCCAGATCTGGTTGAGGCCTAGAGGGGAACCAGAATCACCTGGTCCAGGTGACATCCAGATGGGGACCAGAGTCACCAGGGCAGGGTGAGACCCAGAGGTTTTCCAGAGTCATCATGTCCAGGTGAGGCTCAGGTGTGGAACAGAGTCGCCAGGTACCAACGATGCCCAGGTGAGGACCAGAGTCACCCGGTCTGCGTGATGCGCAGATAGAATCAGAGTCACTAGTTCCAGGTGATGCCAAGAAAGAGTCTACAGCAATCAGGTCCAGGTGGGGAACAAATCACCAGGACTGGGTGAGACCCAGATGGGTACCAGATTCAGCAGGTCCAGGTGAGTCCCAGTTGGTGATCAGAGTCCCCGGGTCCGGGAAGGAACAGGTAAGGACCAGATTCACCAGGTCCAAGAGGCCCACGTGGGGACCTGAGTCACCAGGTATGGGTGAGGCCCAGGTGGCAACCCCACTCACCAGGTCCAGGTGAGGCCAACCTGCAGGCCAGAGTCTCCAGATCCAGGTGAGGCCCTAGTGGGGACCAGAGTCACCAGGTAAATGTGAGTCTACAAGAACACCACAGTCACCAGGTCCTGGTGTGGTTCATGTGGGAACGAGAGTCACCAGGTCCAGGTGAGACCCAGCTGGGGACCACAGTCACCAGGTCCAGATTGAGGCCTAGGTGGGGGGACTAGAGTCATCAGGACCAGTTGAGACCAAAGTGCGGAGCAAAGTTATCATGTCCAGGTGAGGCCCAGGTGGGGAACAGAGTAACCATGTCCCATTGATGCCAGGTGGGAAAAGAGTCAGAGGTCCAGACGAGGCCTAAGTGAGGAGTAGATTCACCAGTTCCTGTTGAGGCCCAGTTGAGGAGGAGTGTCCCCAGCTCCGGGTGAGTCCCAGAGCGGGACGAGAGTCACCGGTTCTGGTGATATCCAGGTGGTGACCAGAGTCACCACGTCAGAGTGAGGCCCAGAGGGGGACGAGAATCACTAGGTGCAGGAGAGGCCCCAAGGTGGAACTGAGAAACCAGGTCTCATGATGCCCATATGAGGACCTGAGTCACCAGGTCCAGGTGAGGTCCCTGTGGGAACAAGTCACCTCGTACAGGTGAGGCCCAGGTGGGACCAAAGTCACCAGGTCCAGGTGAGGCCCAGGTGGCGACCAGTCACCAGATCCAGGGGATGACCAGCTAAGCACCAGATTCACCAGGCTCAAGTGAAGCCCAAGGGGTGACCTTAGTCACCAGGTAAGGGTGAGGCCCAGTGGAGGAACCAGAGTAACCAGTTTAGTTTGAGGCCCTGAATGGGACCAGAGGACCGTGTTCAGAGTGAGTCCCAGGTGTGGAGTAGAGTATCCAGGTCCCAATGATGCCTGGGTGAGGACCAGAATCACTAGGGCTATGCAGGCCCAGATGGGGAACAGAATCACTAGGTCCTGGTGAGGCATAGAATAAGACCACAGTCAGCAGTATCAGGTGAGCCCCTTGTGGGAATTAGAGCCACTCTATCCAGCTGAGTCCCAGGTCCATGTGAGGCCCACGTGAGGACCATATTCATCAGATCGAATTGAGGCATAGCTGGGGACAAGAGTCACCAGGTCTGGGTGCGGCCTAGGTGGGGCAAGATTCAGCAGTTCTGTGTTAGGTCAATGTGGGGACGAGAGACACCAGGTCCAGGTGAGGCCAAACTGAGGACCAGAGTCACCAGGTCCAGGAGAGGTCCAGGTGGGGACAAGAGTCACCAGATCCAGGTGAGGTCCATGTTGGAAAGAGAGTCACCAGGTCCAGGAGAGTCCCAGGTGGGGACCAGAGTCACCAGATCCAGGTGAAGCACAGGTGGGGACCAGATTCACGAGGTCCAGATGAGACCCAGGTGAGGACCAGTGTTACCAGGTACACGTGAGGCCCCGGTGGGGATCAGAGGCAACAGGTACATGTGAGGCCGGCGGGGACCATGTTCAAGAGGTCTATTGAGGCCCATGTGTGGAACACAGTAACCAGGTCCATGTGAGTTCCCTGTGGTTACAAGAGTCACCAGGTTCCGGTGAGGCCCATGAGGGCACCAGGATCACCATGTCCAGGGGAGGCCCTTGAAAGAATTAGAGTCAACAGTTCGAGGTCAGGCGCAGGTGGCAACCAGGGTCAGCAGGTCCAAGTCAGGCCAAAGTGGGTTTCACAGTCACTAGGGCACGGTGAGATCCAGAGGGGACCAGAGTCACTTGGTCCAGGTGAGGTCCAGTTGTGGTATACAATGACCGGGTCCCAATTTTTCCCAGTTGATGACCATGGTCAAAAGGGCCAGGTGAGGCCCAGTTGGGGACCGGAGTCCCCAAATCAAGGTGAAGCCCAGGTGGGGACCACAGTCACCAGATCCAGGGTAGTCTCAGGTGCAGACCAGAATCACCAGGTCCAGGTGAGGTGCAGGTGGCAAACACACTCACCAGGTCCTGGTGATGCCCCGGTGGGGACCAGAGTTCGAGGTACATGAGAAGCTGGAAACACTGCAGCCACCAGGTACACATGATGTCCATGTGGGAACGAGAATCACCACTTACAGGTGAGGACCAGGCGGGGTTCCGACTCACCATGTCCAGGTGAGACCCAAGTGGGCAACAGTGTCACCATGTCCAGGTGTGGCCCAGGTGAAGACCAGAGTTAATAGGTCCGGGTGGGTCACTGTTAGAGAACAGTGTAACCATTTCCTGATGCTACCCAGGTGGGTACCAGAGACACCAGGTCCTGGTCATGCCCAGGTGGTATCAGATTCATGAGGTCCAGTTGATGTCCCGATGGGAACCACAGTCACCAGGTCAGGTGAGGCCATGCATAGGATCACAGTCACCAGTTACAGGTGAGGCCCAGGTGGAGCCAGAGTCACCTGGTACAGAAGAGGCCAATGTCAGGACCAGAGTTACCAGGATCAGGTCAGTCCCAGTGGGGAATAGAGTAACCATGTCCCGATGATGCCCAAGTAGAACCCGAGTCACCACGTCCAGATGATGCGCAGGTGGGGAGCATATTCACTAGGTCCCGCTGAGGCCCAGTTGAGGACCAGATGCCCCCGGGCTAGTTTAGGCCTAGAGGGTACCAGATTCACCTGGTCTAGGTTACTCTGATCCTATCTGCGCGTCACCCAGACCTGGTGACCCTGGTCCTCACCTGGGCATCATTGGTACCTGGTGACTCTGTTCCACACCTAGGCCTCACCAGAACATGATGACTCTGGCACCTCTCTGGGCCTCACCCTGACCTGGGGACTCTGGTCCCCATCTGGATGTCACCTGGACCAGGTGATCCTAGTACCCCTCTAGGCCTCAACCTGATCGGGTACTCTGGTCCTCAACTGGGCCTCATCTGTACCTAGTGAATATGCTCCATTTGGGCTTCATTTGGACCTGGTGACTCTGGTCCCTTCCTGGGCATCATCGGGACATGATTCCCCTGCATGGCCTGCAGGTTGGCCTCACCTGGTACTGGTAACTCTGGTCCCTACCTGGGCATCATCAGGACATGGTTTCTCTGCATGGCCTGCAGTTTGGCCTCAAATGGTCCTGGTGTGTGGCGAAGCCACCTGGCCCTGACCAATGCATGTTGACACAGGTCCCCACGTGTGTCTCACTTGGACCTGGTGAATCTGGTCCTTACCTGGTCCTCATCCGGAACAAGTAACTCTGGTCACCACCTGGGAATCACCTGGATCTGGTGAATCTGGTCCCCATCTGGGCCTCTCCCAGTCCAGGTGACTTTCTTACCCACCTGGATCTGATTGCTGTGGACTCCTTCTTGGCCTCACCTGGAACTGATGACTCTGACCCTAACTGGGCCTCACCCAGATCTGGTGACTCTGGTCCTCACCTGTGGACCATTATGACCTGGATACTCTCTTCCACACCTGAGCCTCACCTGGACATGATGACTCTGGATCCTCTCTGGGCCTCACCCTGACATGGTGACTCTGGTCCCCATCTGGATGTCACCTAGACCAGGTAAATCTGGTACCCCTCTAGGCCTCAATTAGAACTGGTGACTCTGGTCTTTAATTGGGCTTCACCGGGACCTAGTGAATATGCTCCGCAACTGCGCCTCATCTGGACCTGGTGACTCTGGTTCTACCTGGGCATCATTGGGACGTGGTTACTCTATTCCCCACTGGGACAGACCTGATCCTGGTAACTCTGGTCCTGACTTGGGCCTCTTCTGTACCAGGTGACTCTGGCTCCACCTGGGCCTCACCTGTAACTGGTGTCTCTGATCCTAAGCATGGCCTCACCTGACATGGTGACTGTGGTTCCCATCGGGACATCACCTGGACCTCATGTCCCTGGACCCACTTTGGCCTCACCAAGCCCTGGTGTCTCTGGTACCCACCTGGGTAGCATCAGGATATGGTTACACTGTTCACTAACAGTGATCCAGCCGGACCTATTAACTCTGGTCTTCACCTGGGCCACACCTGGACATGGTGACACTGGTTCCCACCTGCGTCTCACCTGGACATGGTGAGTCGGATCCCCACCTGGTCCTCACCTGTAACTGGTGATTCTCGTTCCCACATGGACATGATATACACCTGGTGGCTGCAGTGTTTCTAGCTTCTCATGTACCTCGTGACTCTGCTCCCCACCTGGGCCTCACCGGGACCTGGTGAGTGTGGTTGCCACCTGCACCTCACCTGGACCTGGTGATTCCGGTCTGCACCTGAGACTACCCTGGATCTGGTGACTATGGTCCCCACCTGGGTTTCACCTGGATTTGGGGACTCCGGTCCCCATCTGGGCCTCACCTGGCGTGTTGACCTTGGTCCTCAACTGGGTAAAATTGGACCCGGTGACCGAGTTCCACAACTGGACCTCAACTGGACCAGGTGACTCTGCTCCCCCTCTGTGTCTCACCATGCCCTAGTGACTGTGAACCCCACTTTGGCCTGACTTGGACTTGCTGACCCTGCTTCCCATCTGCGACTGACCTCGAAATGTTGACTCTGGTTCTTTCATGGGCCTCCCCTTTACCTGGTGATCCTGGTCCCCACCTGGGCCTCACCTGTACGTGGTGACACTTGTCACTACTGAGGACTCACTTGGACCTGCTTACTATGTTCCACACCTGGGCCTCAAGTAGACCGGTTGACCATGGTCCCCAAGCCTGCCTCACATGGACCTCTTGCCTCTGATGCCCACCGGGGCCTCACGTGTACCTGGTAACTCTGGTCCTCACCTAGGCCTCATCTGGACCTAGTGACTCTGGTACCCACCTGGGATTCACCTGGATCTGGTGACTCTGGTCCCCACCTGCACTTCACCTGGATCTAGTGACTCTGGTCCCCACCTGGACCTCTCCTGGACCTGGTGACTCTATTTCCAACATGGACCTCACCTGGATCTGGTGGCTCTGGTTACCATATGGGGCTCTCCTGGTCCTGGTTCCTGTGGTCTCCATCTGGACTCACCTGGAACACAATGACTCTGATCCATATTTGGGACTCTCCTGGACCTGTTGACTCTGGTCCTAACCTGGGGATCATTGCGAACTAGATACTCTCTTATATACCTGGGCCTCACCAGGACCTGGTGACTGTAGTCCCACCTGAGTCTCACCTGGACGAGGTGACTGATTCCAACAGGGACCTCACCTGGATCTGGTGACTCAGGTCATCATATGGGCATCATGGGAGCTGGTTTCTCAGTTCCACATCGCGGCTTCACCTGGACCTAGTGATTTTCGTCCCCCTCTGTGCCTCACCCCTGACGTGGTGAC